>NW_027186304.1:38866695-38968119 GCF_028583685.1 Petaurus breviceps papuanus | reverse complement strand
GCGGAGCTCATTACCGCATGCAAAGCGCTTTACGTCCAGTCTGCGGAGCGCTTTACCGCATGCAGAGCGCTTTACGTCCAGTCTGCGGAGCGCTTTACGTTCAGTCTGCGGAGCGCTTTACGTCTCTTCCCTCCCCGGTCTGGTAGTGGAGAGAGCCCTTGCTAGGACTGGAATTCCACCCTGCCCCAGACACGTGGCATCTGTGGGAGCCCTGAGCAAGTCACACAACCTCTGCCTGCTTCGTTTTCCTCTATAGTAAAGTAGGACAAACAGTACTGATCGGTATCATTGCTATAGGTCTTTAAGGGTTGCAAAAGCGCTTTGCAAATATTCCATTTGATCCTCATAACTGAGAAGTTACTTCCATTTTACAAATGAAGAAACTGAGGCAGCTGGAGGTGGGGGCTTGTTTTTGTTTATTTTTAAGGGACTTGTCTAAGACCACACACTCTCAAGCATCCGAGGCAGGATTTGAACTCGGTTTTTTCTAGACTCCGGCTCCATCATTGCTGCCACCGGCCAACTATGATATAACGGGATCTTTCTCCGAGGGTCGTTGAATTCAGATGAGATGAGGGGATTCTTTGTGAACCTCGGAGCTCATTCTCTATAGATGCTAAAGATGCTCCTTGCCCTGATGGGCCCCTGTCTGGTCTCTTACCAAGCTGGGAAGGCATGAGGCAGTCCTTGCTGCTGAGGAGCTCAGTCTAATAGAGAACACCTGCCAACAGCTAGGGACACATAAAACATACGTGATAAACTGGGGATTGTTTCTGGAGGGAGGAGCTAAGGTGGAGGAGGACTGAGAAAGGCTTCTTGCAGAAAGTGAGAGTTCAGCTGAGACGCAAAGGAAGCCAGGATGCAGAGAAGAGGAGGGGTATTGTTCTAGGCTTGAAGGACAGTCAGGGAAAATGAAGTCTGGAGAGAGTGTTTGGTTCGAGGAAGAGCAGAAAGGCCAAGTGGCACTGCATCTTAGAGGGTATGGGCATTTAAGAAAACCAGAAAGAAGGGACCTGGGTTCAGGTTCTGCCTCAGATGCTTACCAGCTGCATGAGCCTGGGTTATTTAACCTCCCCAGGACTTGATTTCTTGCTTAAAAAAATGACCAGATTAGATTAAATGGCCTCTGGGGTAACTCCCAGCTTTAGCTCCATGATCATATTGTTCAAAGTACTTTTCCAGATGTGTCTTCAGGATCTCCTCTCCTTTAATCATGGGAACAAAAAAGTTTGATTCAATTTAATTAAACATTTTGTTGGGTGCTTGTTAAGTGCAAATCACTGATGAAAGACAAAAATAAGTCTCCCCTGGAGAAGTTTACATTCTGAGTAGAAGGTGGAGGGACTATATATACAAATAAGTATGAAATACATACAAAGTAATACCTAATTTCTAGAGGGAACTACATCTAATCTGGGATCAGAAGAGATTTCATGGGAGAGGCAACATCTGAAGATGTGCTCCCAACAACCCTGTCAGGTACTAATATTATCCCCATTCTATAAATGAGGAAACTGAGTCTAGTAAGTATCTGAAGTAGAATTTGAACTTGTTCTCCTGACTTACAATTCTACGTATGTACCGTGCCAGCTATCTGCCTCCATGAAGTTACCAACTTCACTGATGAGGTCACCAAGTGAAAGAGTACAGAAAGAGAAGAAGACCCAGAGCAGAACCTTGGGGAATACCCACAGTAAGAACTATCAAAGGAGTGCTTGAAGGAGGAGTTGGAAAAGTAGAGGGAGAACCAGGAAAGAACTGTATCCCCCCCCAAAAAAAACAACCCTAGAGAGGAGACAGTATCCAGGAGGAGAATGATCAATAGTATCAAATAGTATAAGGAAGTCAAGAAGGATGAGGAATGAGAAAAGGCCATTAGATTTGTCAGTTATGAGATCACTGGTAACTAAAGAGTGTAGCTTCGGTTGAATGATTAAATGAGAAATCAGATTGAAGTGGGTATAGATGAAAATCACAGGAGAGGAATTTACATAGCACTGTCAAAAAGTTTAACTAAGAAGAGGAAAAAAGATTTGAGATTGTAACCCATGGATATAAGATCACATGAGGGTTTTTGAAGGGTGACAGAGATGTGGGTGTGCTTGTACAATGGAGAGCTTGAACTTGAGAGACGATAGGGATGACAGTGGGGACAGTTCACTAGGAGGAAGGAACTGAGACCAAGGGCACATATCCAGCATTGGCAAATATTAAAACTACCTCTTCACATGAAACTTAAGTGAAAGAAGAAATAGAGGGAAGAAGGGGAATGAAAGGATAATTTTTGTAATCTATTGTTTTGATATTTCTTGTTGTTTAATTTAGTGATTGTTTTTTATTGGCCCGTCCTAATTTTCAGGGCTTTCAGTTCTTGGGCAATGTTTCCTACTGTGTATTTTAAGGTATCAATTCCCCTTGCCATTCTTCCTTTCACTCCCTTTCCCAGTCATTTGATTTTGAGTCTCTTACTTCAATTCTTCATGGTAATATGCTTATAATTCTTATGGCTAGGATATTTTTTTCCTGAGGTTCTTCTTGGAACTGTTGTGGGGTTGCTGTCTTCTTCAGGATTTATCCCTTAAGCATTTCTCAGTTCATAGTATTGAGCACTGTCTTTGTTGGGCTAATATCAGTAGCCTCATTGTCTAGGTTGAGGAGCCTCTCCCTGAGTTAATATCCCATCCCAGACTCTTAAATGGTAGTAGGGGCAGGTCCACCTTGGTCCCACGTGGAGTGGCCAAAACTAGATCCTTCCTTCTGTAGGAATTGTTTGGCTTTTTCTCCTACTGTGGTTCAGGCCTAGGCTTTATGGACTGGGCCAGGAACACCTAGACAATGTTCATAGCCTTTCTTCTACTGTAGCCAGGACTCCAAGTGACTCTTACCACTAGGGTCTTTTTTTTCTAGTGGTGTGGGATTTCTGGGCTAACCACTGAACTCTAAACAGAGGTTTTCCCTTGTTTCCTTGAATATTTGGGGCCACTCTCCACCTTGCTGGACTCCATAGGATCCTTTTTCCTTTCTGTTTCTATTAGACTTTTAGGACTCTTGCCTTAGGACCACCACCTCGACTGATCTCCTTCTGGGACCCTTTCCGCTACTGTTGGATTCTTGTCACAGAACTCAGAAGGGATCCTCTGCTGAGCTCTGGTTAGGGCTCACTCTCCTTCAGAGTTCTGTATCTAGGCCACCCTTCTAGAAAGGTTCTGCCTGTGACTGTTGCCCACTTAGGAGCTCCTGGATTCTCCTGCCATTGAGCTCCAGAGTCACCTTGGGCTATTCTCTGCCTTAAGAC
Organism: Petaurus breviceps papuanus; assembly: GCF_028583685.1. Classification (NCBI taxonomy): domain Eukaryota; kingdom Metazoa; phylum Chordata; class Mammalia; order Diprotodontia; family Petauridae; genus Petaurus; species Petaurus breviceps. The sequence goes on along the minus strand of NW_027186304.1, from coordinate 38,964,824 downwards.
TTCCTCCTGGCATTGAATTCCCAGGCTACCAATCCCTCCCCCCAATAACCCTCCCCAACACTGAGTTCTACTTGGCTTACTTCTGGCCATTCTATTTACTGGGAGCCCCTCTCTGGTTCCTATGGGGCTGTTTTGCCTACCCTGGCTTGTCAACTTCAGGGTATTTGTATGATCTGCAGGATCTTCACCATCATTCTGTGAAATCCTGGGCTAGGAAGAGGAATCTACAACTGATTCTCCTCGTTTCTTTTTAAAGTGGTACCTTTTTAAAGCTTTATTGGAGGTGTTTGTGGGGCATTTGGATTTTTCTAGGTCCTAGTATTCCACTCTCATCACCAAAACAGGATATGCTTATATATTAAGTCACCCTGGTGTGGAAGTCACTAAAAACTTGGGCATTCCAACCGAAAAGTGATAAAAACTTGGCATAGGCTAGGTATGCCAAGTCTGAGTGCCCTCTCAAAAGCTCATTGCTAAAATCTTTTCCTTTCTTGCTGTAGCCTTGTATCCTAGTGAATAAGGTGCAGTGCTATTCGTTATATATTAACGAATGATCTTTGACAGATGTTGGATAAAACATAGAATACAGAGTTTTTCTTCCATGCTTGGTAGATATTGAAGATATACACACATATACATGCATGTATATATGTATGTATGCATGCACATGCACACATGTTTACATCTGTGTATAACAGGAATGTATGTGTATCTGTATATATACATAAATATATATTTACATATCTGTATGACAGGAATATATTTCACTGTAATACTTCTATGACGTTTGACTTTGTATTTACTATATCAGTGTCAGCTACATGTTGTATGAAAATCATTTAGTCAATCAATAAACATGTATTAAAAGCCTATTATCTGCCAGGCATTGTGCTAAGTGCTGAGGGTACAAATAAAGGTATAAGATGGTTCATGCTCTCAAGGAGCTCACTTTCTAATGGAGGAGATGACATGAAAACCATCTTGTGTAAACAAAATATATAGAGGTTGAATTGGAAATAATCAAACAGAGGGAAGGTACTAGAATTAAGAAGGATCAAGACTGATATCCTATAGAAGGTGGAATTTTAGTTAGGACTTGAAGGAAGCCAAGGAAGTCAGGAGGCAGAGATGAGGAAGGAGAAAATTCGAGGCAAGAGGGATAGCCAGAGAAAATACCTGGAGTTAAGAGATGGAGGAAAAATAAGGAGGCTAGTATCCCTGGTTTGCAGAATATGTAAAGGGGAGGAAGGTTTAAGGTGTAATAAGACCAAAAAGATGGGAAGTGGGCAAATTTTAAAGGGCTTTGAATGCCAAACAGAGATTTTTAATTTGATCCTGGAGGTGATAAAGAGGCATTGGAATTTATTGAGTAACACATATAGTCTCCTTGCCACCTTATCTAAATATTCTGAGTTCTATTCTATTTGCGTGCTCCCCTACAAAATATGTGCCCTATCTCACCACATCTATATCTCTCCCATCATGGTTTTTTCTCCTCACCAAGGAACTAGTTAAGTGTAAAATTCTTTTTTCTAGATTCTCAAGTACAATGATTATGCATCCTCCCATTCTATCCAATAATCTACCAAGCACCTTGTAAACTTGTCTTACCTACTCAATCAATGGGTCTCTCTATATACCTGCTGTTTCTTTACATACATTTTTATGTCAGCCAATCACCCTTTTTTTCTATTTCATCAAGTCACCCTGGTGTGGAAGTCACTAAAAACTTGGGCATTCCAACCGAAAAGTGATAAAAACTTGGCATAGGCTAGGTATGCCAAGTCTGAGTGCCCTCTCAAAAGCTCATTGCTAAAATCTTTTCCTTTCTTGCTGTAGCCTTGTATCCTAGTGAATAAGGTGCAGTGCTATCCTTTCTTTGATCTGAGTGCACCCTGCTCCCCCCCACCTCATGTTATGCCCTAGTGATTTCTTTGTATGAGTTTAAATGTACTGCAACAAAGGTTTATTGCTATAAGAATTTACTGCCTCTGATTCTTTAGTGAAACTTTGTACATCCAGAGAAGGTTGAAACTGACTGGACAACATCTTATTCTTTTTGGATTACTTACCTTGTAGAATTTTAAGTTACAGAACCCTAAAATATTCTTTCTCTGAAAACTTTGAAATTTGTTTTCCCAATGTCAAGAGGATGGATCATACTATGTTCAGTCTCCCCCTCTGTTCTGGGCCATGCCTGACTGAAATCAGTTCAGTGATCCAGGCTCAGAATTGCTAAGAAATGGGACCACATGACATATGTAATCAATCAATCAATAAACATTTATTAGGTACCTACTATGTACCAGGCACTATACTAAGCACTAGGAATACAAAAAGAAACAAAAGCCAGACCCTGCTCTCAAGGACTTACAATCTAATAGGGGAGACAACATGCAAATAAACATATGCAAAGCAATGCTGGACAAGATAAATAGGAAAGAAAAGAGAGAAGGCACTGGAATTAAGAGGGGTTGAGGGAGACTTCCTGGAGAAGGGGGGATTTTAGTTGGGACTTAAAGGAAGCCAGGGAGATCAGGGTGGAGCAGGGAGAGTGTTCCAGACATGGGGGAGAGCCAGAGAAAATTCCCAGAGCCAAAAAATGGTATGTCTTCATTACCAAAAAGCAAGAAGACCAAGGGGTCACTAGATGGAAGAGTATATGTTGAAGAATAAAATATAAGATGGGAAGGAAGGAGAGGACTAGGTTTTGGAGGACTTTGAACAACAGAGGGTTTTGCATTTGATAGGGAGTCTATTGAAGTCTATTGAATAAGGGATTGACATGACCCAACCATTAGAAAAATTACTTTAGTGGCTGAATGGAGAATGGATTGGAGTGGGGGGAGGAGACTTAATGTAGGCAGATCTACCAGAAGGCTATTGCAATAATGAAGGCATGAGAGGGTGTGAGGGATAATTTGCAGTGAAGTTTCCTCATTCTGAAAAATCAAATCTAGAGTGGCTTCAGCATCCACTAAGCCTAAGTTTAAAAGTCACCATACATTGCAGGAATCTGGGATTTAGAGCAATGGAGACCCTCCCCAGAGCCACCTCAGCATAAGATATGCCAAATAAGGACAGAAGTACTTTCTCAAATGTACATTGGGTGATCTGTTTCCTTGTTCTGGTACTTGAGGTAGATTGCCGCACTTAGATTGTACATTGGAAGAAAAGGGTCTGGAGAGGGGTGTGAGAGAATTCCACATTAGGGCTTTATAACTTTGCCATTTCCTTTTGTAAATTGCTTCTCCTCCCTGCCCATTTGTCAGGAGGGTGGACCTTCTTTTCTGCTTCCTACCTTGAGAAACCTCTGAGTATTATTTGGATACGAATTTCTGTTGCACACAGTTTTTGGGGTGCACACAGAGGGAAAAAAAATCAAGGCATAAGATAATGAAGGCCTGCACTAGATTTGTCAGAAAGACTAATAAAATTGTATAAATTGGTTTATGTGGGGCCTTTTTTCCCCTTATTGACTTCTTTGGAATATATGTTTAACAGTGAGATCTTTGGATACAACAATATGGACATTTTAATTTCTCTCTCTCTTCTCTTTTTCCATCATTCTCTCTGTCTCTGTCTCTCTCAATTTCAAGTAGTTTTCCAGAAAGGCCTTATCAACAGTGTACTACTTACTGTGCCTGTCTTCTGGAAGCCCTTCTAATGATGAGGGATAGCTCCCTCTAGGTTCAGCAGGAACTCTGATCTTATCTAAGACCAGAAAACCTGCAATAGCATCTGGAAAGAATTCAAGGTCTCAGGCTTAATTGGAATGAGAGTTGTAGAAGCTTATTGTTATGCTAAGCGGGCAAGAGTCCTTTAGGGGACCTGCAAGTGAGAGGGGTACATGCTTTTACTTTTAAAGGGTAGGGCTGCCATTGTCAGGGCTGAGGAAGGAACCTCAGTGCATAGATAAAGGTTAGAGATGACCGAGAGGAACTTGTGACTTTAGTGCATAGATAGTTTAGATGACATTTGGGCCAGACCGGAGGAGACATGAAGAGATTAAGTAAGAACAAAGGAGTCACAAGTTGTTGCCTAGGCAGAGTGCAGATAGGGGGAAGGGGCAGAGTTTGACGATACAAATTGCAGTTACAATTGTACAAACTGGTTTTACAAATTGATGTTACAAATTGATTTAGACCCCAGGTACCCCATCACTAACATTCTTTCTTTTTTCATTAAAATTCAATTTTATTCTCAGTTCCAAATTTACTCCTTCTCCCTTACCTTCCCATTGAGAAGGCAAGAAAATAGAACCCATTACAAATATTTTTAGTCATGCAAAACTAATTTCACTATTAGATGTACATTACTTCCATCTTTCATCAATATTGCCAATTTTCTGAGTGAGATGTGAAATCTCAGATGTTTTGATTTGATTAGTCCTGTTATTGGTGATTTGGGACAATCTTCCATGTGGTTGTTAATTATTTGTAATCCTTCTTTTGAGAACTATTTATTCATGCTGTTATTTTCTTTGGGTCCTGACTAGTTATTATCAATAAATAAGACAGTACAGGATAAAGACACAGGAAAACTGACATTCACTTTAGTGGGACTCACTTCATCAGTAGGTTATGGGCATATATGTCTGAAACTCTGACAGACTCTGTCCGGGGAATGTGGGAGGGGGGCGGTCAGAGCAGGTACAACATTAAGCAAGAAAAGGCACTTGTTACAACAAAAGAGAAGATATGCATTATAAAGGAAAGAATGTGTCTTTGTAACATTTAAGTCATTTATACTATACCAAAGGAAGCAGTACCTTCTTTATCAGTGGTTAATAAACCTACTCTGTGCTTTATCTGATAGGATAAAAAGAACTGGACAACTTCCTTGACTTATCAGCCTGAGTTTTCTTGTGTAGTCATAAAACTTGAATTGACTGAAGGGAGATATTGAAACAGAAATCTGCTTAAAGCTTTTCCTGCAGTAAGTGTCTGAGGCATCACATAGTTAAAATAAGGATAAATACAAGATAAAATAGAGTTAGTTACTTCACTTACTACGTGTCAGGCACACACACACATATACATACCACACGTGCAGAATAAATAGGAAAAATTTAAAAGAAGGAAGGCACTAGAAATAAGAGGGGTTTGGAAAGGCAGTGTGTAAAAGATGGGAATTTTAGTTGCAACTTGAAGGAAACTAAGGAAATCACTGGCTTTCTTCCAAGCATGGAGGATAGCCAGAGAAAATGCCCAGAGCTGAGATATGGTGAGTCTTGTTCAAGGAACAGCTAGGAGACCAGTGTCACTAGATCAAAGAGGATGTGGTAGGCAGTGAGGTATAAGAACACTGGAAAGGTCAGGAGGGAGGGGTGTGGGGAAGTGTTGATTTTTAATTACTTTAAACACTAAACAGAGAGTTTTGTATTTGATTCTGGAAGGGATAGGGAATCGCTGGAGTTTATTGAGTAGGGGGATAACATGGTTGGATCTACACTTTAGGAAAATAACTTTGGCAGCTAAATGAAAGATGGATTGAAGATGGGGAGAAATGAGATAGGCAGATCCCACCAGCAGGCTATTGCAGTAGTCCATTGGGGGGAAAGGGAAGATAATGAGGAATTCAATATGGCACTTAGGTTGGATTCATGAGAAACTGGGAGGATGCTGTTGCCTTGGAAAGTAATAGCAGGGGTAGGGATTTTTTCTGGGGAAAAAATAATGAATTCAATTTCTGAGTTGGAAGGAACCTTGGAGATCTTCTAGTCAAACACTCCCATTTTATAGATGAAGAAACTGAGGTCCAGAGGAGTTCATTGACTTTTACAAAGTCATACATCAATGAGCTGAGCTGAGAATTGAATCTTAATTATCTGACTCCAAATCTAGCATATTTTCCACATTGCTGGTCTAAATTTTTTTTTTCCATACTGCATTATAGCTTTCCAGTAGTTCTTGTTACATAGAGAATCTTCCCCCTCCCCCCCAAAGTCATTTATGCTCTTAGGTTTATGGAACACAGATGTTGTTGAGTTTATGTTTCTAATTCTTTTTTTTTTTTTTAAAGCAATCGGGGTTAAATAACTTGCTCAAGGTTACATGGCCAGCCACCTCTGGGTGTGGTGCTGAGTATCTGAGCCCATTCAGGGATCATCCCAACACTGGGGCCGGTGCTCTTACTCGCTGACCTACCTGGCCGCCCCTAAGCAATTGGGGTTAAGTAACTTGCTCAAGGTTACACGGCCAGGTGTTTCTGGGTAGGTGCTAAGTGTCTGAGCCCGGGATTCGATCTCCAGGTCTTCTCAACACTGGAGCCGGTGCTCTTACTCGCTGTGCTACCTGGCTGCCCCAATTGTTTCTAATTCTTATTTGTCTAGTCCATCCCACTGAGCTACTTTTTAATTTTTTAACTGGTACCAGATAGTTGTGGTAATTACTGCTTTATAAGATCATTCAAAGCCTGAAGGTGCTATTCCTCCTTTATTCTTAAGATACTCTACCTTTTGTTCCTCCAAAGGAATTTTGTTATTTTTGGGGGGGGGCTCCGTGAAGGACTTTGATTGGTATAGCACCAAATCTGTGAAGAAATTAGGTAGAATTATATTTTTTAATAATTTTTGTGCGGTCTAATTATAATTAGTAAATATTCCTTCAATAATTTAAGCAAGGTCATTCTTTATGGCTCTAAAGCAAAGGGTTGACAAACTAAACTATGCTCCAGAGCCAAATTCCACCTTCTGCCTGTTTTTATAAGGTCTAAGAGCTAAGAATGTTCTTTATATTTTTGAGTAAAATAAAAACTATTTAAAAATATTAAAAAAAAAATTTGGTTCACCTCTCAAAATGGCTGATATGCTTAATTTGGTGTAGGACTGTAGTTTCTAGGCCTCTGCTTTAAAGAATGTTATTGTTTTTTTTATATGTTTTAAGTGTGTCTTGGTAGATTGACTACCAGATATCTCATTATTTCATAGTTATTTTGAATGAGGGATCCCATTCTATTATTTCTTCCTGGTTTTTGTTAAGGTTAGTTAGGGATGCTGATGGTTGTTGTGGATTTACTTTCTATCTTGCTACTTTGCTAAAACTTTTATTCAAATTGATTTCTTTACTGATCCTCTGGCATTCTCTAGGTATGCCATTATTATCATTTAGAAAGAAGGATAATTTTGTCTCCTCTTTGTCAACATTCTTGCTTTTAATTTCTTTTGTCTATTGCTATAGTTGGTATTTCTGTCAAAGAATAGTGGAGGGGTCTCATCTTTACTTTATATTTGTATTATTGGAAAAACATATTTTTCCCCATTTTAAATAATACTAGCTTTTAATTTTAGAGATATAGTCTTTATCATATTAAAACAGGGCCTTTACATGCATCCTCCAAAATAAATGTTGAATTTATGTTAAAGGCTTTTTGGTAATCTTATCACTATTATGTGGATTTGTTTGTTTTTGTTTCAAATATGATTGTTTATATTAGTCGGTTTCTTCATCTATAGATTCTGTGCTTTTCAATCCATTTTGTACAACTCTCCCAACAAATTATACTTCTCAAAATAGTACTTTATCAAGCATGAAATTGGTTCTACTCTACAAGTAGAACCAAATATAATAATGAAATATGTTGAAACATGAAAAACCTTACATTCAGTATTTCAAAATTTCTTTAATATGTTAAAATTTCTTTTAAAAACTGTTTGTTTCAGTCTTGTTGATGAAAGATTGGGAAACCCACAAATCCAGAGGCTTTGCTTTTGTTACTTTTGAGAACCCTGCTGATGCAAAAGAAGCTGCAAGAGACATGAATGGAAAGGTAGTTTTGCAACTCTAAATTTATTTCAGACTTCTAATTCAGACATTCTTCTAATCTATTCCACTTACAATACCCAAAATGTCGGTAGAGTTTCTTGCTGCATGGTCTAAAAAAACGCCAATCTTTAATTTTTAAAGTTTTTCCAAATTTCACATGACTTAATATTTTCCAAGATAATTTTTTTTAAGGAATCGCTTCCATTTTTTTGTCTTCATCAAAGTCTCTTGTCATTTGCTTTAAACATGAATTGTATATATCCTACTTTTAATGTATCCTCCTTTATTTTGTCGGGATGATCTTCTATGAACAACACTTTCCCTTTCTATGAAAATAGATGACAGTGGTTTAAGCAACATCGTTTATTCCACAGATTTTCTAGTATATAATCAATTACAGTATTCCATCACATTTAATCCTTAAAACCCTTGTTTCAATGTATTTTTAAAATTATTTCAGTTCAAACTAATTTCTCCTTTTTCAATTCCTGTCAAACAGTTGAAATGGATGGTAGCAAATCAGCAAAGGAGATAGACAGTGATTTTTTTAGACAGTTAATTTTTCCTCTTTAAAAAAAGGAATAATGTACTTCATGGTATATGTTTACTTTTGTGATGTTAGTGTACACCTAGGGCCAAGGAAAATGAAGACAATTTCCGTTTTTTAACTCTGCTTTTTGTAATTATTGTTACATATAAAATATTAACAAGTCAAGCTACTATCCATAGCAATGCTTAAAAATGATCAGAACATATAAAATGTATTTTGTTTAAAATTAGTTTGAATAATTGATTTCAAATTTGGTCACCGTGATTCATATTTACTTTTCTGTTTGCAAAGTTCATTTTTGCCTCACAACAGCCCTGTGAAGTGGGATGATGAAAAAAACTGAGGAACCAGAGAGGTTACTTTAGTTTAATTGTGTGCACCTAGTAAGTGGCTTAGTTGGGCTTACTCACTTGGTATCTTACAGTTTTTTCTACCACATAACCTCATTTCTAATTAGGAAGCAGATCAAGGTGGCTGTCGGTCCTTTTTTTTTTTTTTGCTTGATGCCAGAGGGAGTTCTTAAACTCAGTATAAGAACACCAAACAGGTATTTTTGGGGTTTTTTTTTTTTGAGAGGAAAACATCTCTTGAAAGAAGATTGATAAGGAAAATAACATGTAAAAAAAGTTAAATTTGAAGTGAGCTTTTTGAACTAAAGTTCATTTTAACTTTTGATAAAATAATTATTCCCTTTAGTCCTTAGATGGAAAATCAATTAAGGTGGAACAAGCCACCAAACCATCATTTGAAAGTGGTGGTAGGCAAGGGCCACATCCAAGAAGCAGAGGTCCTCCAAGAGGTCTGAGAGGTGGAAGAGGAGGAAGTGGGGGAGCAAGAGAGCCACCTCGTGGAGGGCACATGGGTAATGTAGTAACCAAATGCCTGAACTGACAGACAAGTACAACACCTTAATTGTTTTTATTAAGTGAGCCTTTGTTTCATCTTAAAACTAAGAAGGAAAAAAAAAACACTTTGTATGTAAATGTGGGTGAAGTTTATTTTCTCGAAAATTAAAATGCAGGTTATTTCATGATCCAAAAAAATTATATGGTAGTTGAAGTTTTGCTATGCTTTTGTTCTCCCTCAAAGGGGAAAAAAGACAAATGCCATTTGAAATTATATCCAATTTGGAAAACGTATTTGAAAAAATGATTTTCGGGGCGGCTAGGTGGCGCAAGTGAGTAAATCCTCGGCCCTAGAGTCAGAAGGACCCAAGTTCGGTTCCCGCCGCAGACACTTAACACCCACACACACACAAAAAAACTAGCCGTGTAACCCTGGGCAAGTTACTTAACCCCAATTGCCCTCCAAAAACAAAAAAAAAAAATGAAATTTTGTTGTATTGCATAAATTATGAGGATTACTAGGTAACACAAAATAAAATTTGATATTGTCGATAAGAGAAATCTTTTTTCAAGAACTCAGAAGATCTATGTCATTAATATGTGTATGAGCTCCACTGATGGAAATAAAAATCTTTCTAAAACCCAGAAAAGGTTTTGTGATTTTAGGCTTCTTGGCCTTATGCTCTAGTCATCATCCATGGAGGCCTCATAGTACAATTTTATTGTTTGGCAGTTTCGGACAGATTTTGTGTACCCTAGTGAAGCACTTAGGAATTCAGGGTCATTTCTTTATGGTATGTGAGATTCATGGTGGGATTGAAATATTTGTGTAATGATTTTATTTATGTTTAGCTGGAAACTAACATTTCTAAAAATGGACTTTTAGTTGGTGGTATATATCAGTCTTTGGTTCAGGTAAATAAATTTAGTATTTTATTGAAAATATATCAGATAAGAAACGGTAGCAACAAATTGATACCAAATTCTATACCATTGCAAAGAATGTATTTAAATTGAAATTCAGTATTGTTGATCATATATTTTGATTCAGTTGATGGTGAACATACTAATGATTTTTTTTCCTTGTATAGATGACAGTGGATATTCTCTTAATGTCAACATGGGTTCTTCCAGGGCACCACTCCCAGTTAAAAGGGGTCCACCTCCACGAAGTGGAGGACCTCCCCCTAAAAGGTCTGCACCTTCTGGACCAGTGCATAGCAGTAGTGGAATGGGAGGAAGAGGTAAATTCTCTGTACATTGGAAAGGTTCATGTGTGTAAAAACCATTTAGGAATAGTAAATTTAGTCAGTAACAAAATTACATTTGGAAGGGAATATTCTTTAGAAGCTCATGTGGAGGACTACCAAATACTAAATTTCTATCATTAAAAAAAAATAACATTTCTTTGAGAAAATAAAAACCTGACATCTATAAAGTATACACATACTTGAAATGTTAATGGTACAAAATTACTCCTAGAAATTATAGAAAAATAGATTTAGGAATAGTTGTTGTGCTCCAGAATCATTATGTCATAGTATAAAAATTCAGGATTAAAAATGGCTAGACTTCTTGTCAGTGAGAAAAGAAGAGTCCAAAGAAACACAATACCACAAGACTATGGGCAGGAGGAAGTTTATGTTGGAATGTACTGGGAGAAAATGGTTTCAAAGGTTAGATGTGGCAAAGTTGTTGTATAGTTTGGATCCCTTCTCTGAATGTTATAAAGTGCATAAAAATACTTATAAAAGTATATAGGACTACAAAAGAAATCAGTTTTATTGAAAGTTATTTTTAAACTTTTTTGAAAATTTTATTAGGCAGAAACTCAATAGAGGAAGAAAAATGTTAAGGGGATAAATAACAGAAGCTGTTTCAGATTCATTTGTTAATTTGGGGGAAAATATGTGTAATTATAGCTGACATTTATGTAGTGCTCTAATGTTTGCAAAACATTTTACGTTTTACTGTCTCAGCAATCCTGAAAGGTAAATTTTTATTCGCTCAGGTAAATAATAATCTATTATTTCCCTATTCTACAGATGATAAAGTTGAGGGAGGGTAAGTGGTTTGCTGAAGGTCACAGCTAGTGTCTGAGGCAAAGTGTGCACTCCAATCTTCCTCATATAAGGCCAAATTTTGTAAGAATTGCATTGCTGCTATTTACCCTGCCTTCTTCAGAGGATAAAATCAAATTAGGAATTGGGAGTTGAAAAGGTAATAGACTAAGGAATATTCTAGGGGGCAGCAACTGATGAGTTTTAAAAAATTGACAAGTAATCTGAAAAAAGCAACAGTTTGAGTGGAAACAGTGGACCAATCATATTGGAGTAGTTGTGAGGTCAGAAATATCATTTATCTAGCAGATATTTCCAGACGTAAGCCCTCCTGACTCATGACAACATTGTGAGTTTTAAGGCTTACTACGTACAAACACGCTGAAGGTTAGAGGGTTTAAATAATTACCAGCTGGTCTCACAGGCATTAAATGTCCTTGTCTGATTAGTCTTCAGTATTCCAGTATCAGTATCCCCTTCTCTTATGTGCATATAAGCTCATGTGCATTTGTATTATTTCTACTTTGACTATTACAATAGTTAGTTTTATCACACCTCGACACTTAGTCAGGTTTAGCGCTACGTATTAAGTCGTTGTCGTTACTTAAATTGGCCTCTTGTGTTTCCATTTCTTTGTTATCACGTAACTACATTACTTCAGATGCTTAAATTTTTCAAATATTTTTGAGGGCCAGTGTCTCGTGGAAGAGATAGCTATGGAGGTCCTGCACGAAGAGAGCCAATGTCATCACGCACAGATGTGTATATATCACCAAGAGATGATGGTTACAGGACTAAAGAGAGGTAAATAAAATAATGTGATATTTTAGTTGAGAAGTCTATTTCATGTTATCTAATTCACCTTTTAATTTTAGTTATTCAAGCAGAGATTATGCAAGTTCTCGGGATACCAGAGATTATGCTCCACTTCCAAGGGACTATACATACCGTGACTATGGCCATTCTAGCTCACGTGATGAGTATACATCTAGAGGATACAGGTCTAGTATCACCAAATTGGTCTGTTTTGTGGAGATGTACATAATTTAAGCTTTAATAGTTTTTACTTAGTAAATTTCCTTGATTTAGTGACCGTGATGGCTACAGTGGAGGTCGTGATAGAGACTATTCAGATCATCCAAGTGGAGGGTCCTACAGAGATTCTTATGAGAGTTATGGTAAGAACCTAATTTTTATCATAAACTACAAGCCCATAGCTCTCTTTAGTAAGTTTTAAGAAAAATACCTCTTTTCAGTTTTTGCTACCTTTAGGAATTTGTCACTTTTATTTTCTAAGTAATTGCTTTAGTTAAACTTTTTTTCTTAGTTAAACTTCAAGTATCCATATTTTGTGTTTTGAATCTTTAAGCATTAAATTGGTTCATTGTCTATATAAATTGGCAGCAAAGATAAATTTTCATGCAAAAGTTAATTAAATATTTCTGTAAAATTAGATCTAAGTGTTGGATATTTACTATTTAATAATTATCTATTGATCCTGCAGGTAACTCCCACAGTGCTCCACCTGGTCGAGGGCCTCCTCCCTCTTATGGAGGAAGTAGTCGCTATGATGATTATAGCCGCACTAGAGATGGATATGGTGAAAGTCGTCGCAGTTACTCAAGTAGCCAAAGTGACATCTATTCAAGTGGTCGTGATCGTGTTGGCAGACAAGAGAGAGGGCTTCCTCCTTCGATGGATAGGGGATATCCTGCCCCTCGTGATTCATGCAGCAGTTCAAGCCGTGGGGCACCAAGAGGTGGTGGCCGTGGGGGAAACCGATCTGAAAGAGGAGGCAGAAGCAGATATTAAGAGAAATACGAGCTTTTTCAACCAAAAATGCCTTCACAAAGAAATTGAGTTGTTTATTTTGTTGTTAACAACTGCAAGGCTGCTGAAGGCTAGTTTTTATTTTGTTCCTCTTAAATTATCCTCTGTGATTTTCTCTTCTTCTGAACGAAAGCTAAAATTGTTTAAAAAAATTTTTTAAGTTCATATTTCATCCGTGCAGTAGTTAAATTATAAAATTTGAAGTTACAGTTGTGGTTTTGAAAATAAAGTTTTTCTGAACTTTGATCGTCTTGCTGAATTTGATGTGCTGATGTTGACATATATGAAATAACTGAATCATCTAAGGTGAAACTTAACTAGTATTGTATACATGTGCATGTGTGTTAAGAATTAACCATCGGGGCAACCAGGTGGTGCAGTGAGTAAGAGTGCCGGCCCGAGAGTCTGGATGACCTGGGACTGAATCCGGGCTCCGATACTTAGCACCACACTTAGAAATAACTGGCCGTGTAACCTTGAGCAAATTACTTAAAAAAAGAACAATATATAAAATTATTGAGTAAATCTAAAATATGACAAATTAAGAATTTTCAAGAAAATATCCTGGACAAATGAATACTTCTGTCATATTGTATTGACTTTACAAAACACCAGATCCTTTAAAATATAAATGCTAAGTAGAATGCTTTAAAAAAAAAATTGGTCATTTTCTCATTGCGAGATAATTTTTTTTGAGGTTTGTAAGAAACATGCAGAAGTAGTGGAAATAATCACACAAAGGAGCTCAGAAGAGGTGAAGATGTGACCTTGGTTACAAAACTTAACAAAGTCCCAACTCAAGTCTCTTGAAATTATTGGCCAAGATGACTTTAGCATTTATCTAGCAGTTTGTTGTACTTGATGGTGGCAGCTAGAAATAGCACTGGGCCAGGAGTCAGGAACACCTGAGTTCAATTAGGTAATAGCTGTGTGACCTCAGGCAAGACAATACATCTGATTGGTATAGGTTTCCTCAGTTAACAGCTGGAGGAGAAAATAGCATATCTGCCAAGAAAACCCCAGGTGGGATCATAAAAGAATTAGATGTGACTGAAATTATAGCACCAACCGGGAATATCAAAACCAAATGATACCTGCCTTTCAACTGTAATCTGACATGAGATATATACAGTAGTGGAAGGGCACATAAAAGGAAGATAATTTCAGGGAAAGTGGTCAAAATAAAGATTGTGGGCAAGTAAGTTATTTAAACAATGCTTTTGTTTATTCAATACATAATGGCACCTGTATTGCAGAGGTGTGAGATTTTGTAAAGCATTAAGCATAATGTCTTGTGCCATAGCCTTATTCCCACTCTTTTTGCCTGAGGTGCTATATATTTGGAATGTGGTTACATAGAATTTTTTTAAAATTTTTGTTGTTTACAACATTAATTTCCACAAGATTTTGAGTTATAAATTTTCTCCCATCTTTCCCCTACCGACCATGCCACAACAATCCTACTGAATGCCCCCCTTCCCCAATCTGCTCTCTCCTATGTCCTCCCACATTTCCCTTCTTGACTTTCTGGTAGGGCAAGATGGATCTCCATACCCCAATGTATGTGTCTTATTTCCCAGTTGCATGTAATTTAATAATTTATTTTTAAATGTTTGGTTTTAGATTCTTTCCCGTCTTCCCTCATCAAAAAAAAACTGGGAAGATAAGCAATTCAATATAGGTTGTACATACGTAGTTACAAAAAACACTTCCATAGTGGATATATTGTGAAACACTGACTTTTCCCTCTCTCCTATACCCACCCCCAACTTGTTCTGTTTTTAACTTTGACCCTGTCACTTTTCAGAAGTGTGTGCTTCTAACTACCCTCCCCCCAATCTGCCCTCCCAGCTAACATCCCCCCTCTTATCCTCTTCCCCCCACTTTCTGGTAGGGAAAGATACCCAATTTAGTATGTCATTTGCTCTCTAAGTCACATTCAGTGAGAGTAAGGTTGACCGAATCCCTCTTGCCTTCCTGTTCTTCCTCCTGCCCCATTGTGACAGTTTCCCCTTGCCTGTTCTATATGAGATAATTTACCCTATTCTGTATCTCTTTATCTCCTTTCATTATATTCCTCTCTCACCTCTTAATTTCATTTTTTAGATATCCCTTCCTATGCAACTCATCCTGTGACCTATGTCTATGTATACATGTATGCATACACACATATACCCTCCTGTATAGACATACATACTTTTCTATTCCCTTCAACTATCCTCATACTGAGAAAAGTTTCATAAGTTACAACTATCATTTTTCCATGTAGGGATGTAAATCAACTTATCAACTTTGATAAGTTCCTTGTGATTTCTTTTCCCTGTTTACCTTCTCATGCTTCTCTTGCTTCTTGTATCTGACTATCAAATTTTCTATTCAACTCTGGTTTTTTCATCAAGAATACTTGAAAATCCCCTATTCCACTGAATGAACATATTTTCCCCTGAAACATGATACTCGGTTTTCCTGGGAAGGTGATTCTTGGTTATAATCCTAGATCCTTTGTCCTCCGGAATATCATATTCCAAGCCTTTCAATCCCTCAGGGTAGAAGCTGCCAGATCCTGGGTTACCCTATTTGTGTTTCCACAATATTCAAACTGTTTCTTCCTGGCTGCTAGTAATATTCTCTCCTTAATCTGGTGTAACAGCAAGCACCCCAGCGTCCCCAGGGTGGCTGCCAATACAGGTTCTTGGATCTGCTTTGATAAAGGAAAGCAACTCAAAATGGGTTAATGAGCTTACTTTAATCAGTCAAACATATAGATGATATCATTTACCTAATTCAGGGGAAAAAGGTCAGCACCCCGAACTGCAGAGTATACAGACAGAATTAGCAAGACAGAGAAACACATCAAGTAGACAGCTTTCCAAACTGTCCAACCATTACATCCATACCAAATCAACATCTGGGTTTTTCAAAGCTGGGGGGCTCTCAACAACCAACGGCTTCCCAGAGTTCCCTCTGATGAAATCACAGAACACTTCTCAAAGTGAGCCCCAAATCAAAGCCTCAAATCAGGGTTTATATAGCCTTCTCCTGTCTCAGAGAGTGTAATAACCTTCTGGACCCCCTGGCCAATCAAAAAGTATCGACTGAAAAACAAGCCTCCCACCCCAGGCTCCAGGTGCACTTTAGCCTAGGGGCAGGGAAGATCTTAAAAATTTACATTCCCATTACATCTGGGAATTCCAGAACCTGGCTATAATATTCCTAGGAGTTTTCTTTTTGGGGATCTTTTTCAGCAGGTGATCGGTGGTTTCTTTCAATCTCTCTGAAACATCAGGGCAGTTTTCCTTGAGAATTGAAATTATATCAACATGATATAATTTGAACTTGGTTCTACTGGCTCCATAATCCTCAATGGTTCCCCATTGCCTTACAAATAAAGTTTAATTTCCTTATCCTGACATTTAAAACTCTAAAATCTGACCTAACTTACCTTTTTAGTCTTACTTTCCTGCTGTATGTAATTGCCCCCAGGCAATTTTTTTTTTCATTCTCCTTTCTTGGAATTTCCTCCCATCTCTTTTCTGGCTTATTCATCTTCCTTGCTCAACTAAAGTTGCACCATCTGCATAAACATTTCCTTACTATTAAAGTGATTATTGCTAGTTCTGTCTTTGGAATTCATACAGCACTTATTGTCTGTGCCATTCATAGATTCCTATAATCTTAGAGTTTGATAAGACCTTCTATTCCAACTATATATCCTTTTTTCATTTTTTTGTTTATTTTTAGTTTTCAATATTCATTTCCACAATATTTTGAGTTACAAATTTTCTCCCCATCTTTCCCCTACCCCCTACCCCAAAATAGTGAGCCTACTGAATATCCCTTCCCCCAATCTGTTCTCTCTTATATCCTCCCTCATCACTCCCTTTCTAGTAGATTTCTACTAGATTTCTATGCCCCAGTGCCTGTATATCTTATTTCCCAGTTGCATGTAAAAAACAATTTTTTAAAATTATTTTGCCTTTTGGAGGGCAATTGGGGTTAAGTAACTTGCCCAAGGTTACATGGCTAGTTTTTTTGTGTGGGTTTTAAGTGTCTAAGGCCTGAACCGAACTCAGGTCCTCCTGACTCCAGGGCCAGCACTTTACTCAGTGCTGCCCCCAAAACAATTTTTTCTAAACATTTGTTTTTAAAACTTTCATTTCCAGATTCTTTCCCTTCTTCCACCCTCACCCACCCCCACTGGGGATATAAGCAATTCTGTATAGGTTGTATATGTGTAGTTATGCAAAATGTTTCCATAGTACTTATATTGTAAAAGACTATTTCCCTCCATCCTATTCCGCCCCCCACTTATTCTATTTTTACTTTGACCCTGTCCTTTTTCAGAAGTATGTGCTTTTAGCTACCCTCTCCCCCAATATGCCCTCCCTTCTATCATACCCCCCTATTATCCCCTTCCCCCCCACTTTTCTGTAGGGTAAGATACCTAGTTGAATGTATATGTTATTCCCTCCTTAAGCTAAATTCAATGAGAGTAAGGTTGACCCATTCCCTTTCACCTTCCTGCTCTTCCCCTCCACTGTAAGTTTTCCCTTGCCTCTTTTATATGAAATAATTTACCCCAATATATCTCTCCCTTTCTCCTTTTCCCAATATATTTCTCTCTCACCTCTTAGCTTTATTTTTTAGATATCATCCCTTCATATTCAACTCACCCTGTGTCCTCTGTCCATGTATACATGTACACACATATGCACACACTCACATATATATTTATACACACACACCCTTCTATACATACATGTATATATGTGTATATATATATGTATATATATATATATTTCCTTCAACTGTCCTCATACTGAGAAAAGTATTATGACTTACAATTATAATTTTTACATGTAGGAATGTGGATAGTTCAATTTTAACTAGTTCCTTATGATTTCTTTTCCCTGTTTACCTTCTCATGCTTCTCTTGCTTCTTGTATTTGAAAATCAAATTTTCTGTTCAGCTCTGGTTTTTTCATCAAGAATTCTTTGAAAATCCTCTATTTCATTGAATGACCATATTTTCATCTGAAGTATTATACTCAATTTTGCTGGGCAGGTGATTCTTGGTTTTAATCCTAGCTTCTTTGACCTCTGGAATATCATATTTCAAGCCCTTTTATCCCTTAATGTAGAAACTGCTAGGTCTTGTGCTATCCTGATTGTGTTCCCACAATACTCAAATTGTTTCTTCCTAACTAACTGCTTGTAGTATTTTCTCCTTTACCTGGAAACTCTGGAATTTGGCTATAATATTCCTAGGAGTTTTCTTTTGGGGATCTTTTCCAAGAGGTGATAGGTGAATTCTTTCAATTTCTATTTTGTCCTCTGGTTCTAGAATATCAGGGCAATTTTCCTTGAGAATTTCTTGAGGGATGACTTCTAGGCTCTTTTTTGATCATGGCTTTCAAGTAGTCCAATAATTTTTACATTATTTCTCCTGGATATATTTTCTAGGTCAGTAGTTTTTCCAATGAGATATTTCACATTGCCTTCTATTTTTTCATTTGTTTGGATCTGTTTTATAGTATCTTGATTTCTCATAAAGTCATTAGCTTCCAGTTGCTCCAATCTAATTTTGAAGGAATTATTCTCTTCAGTAAGTTTTTGAAATTCCTTTTCCATCTGGCAAATTTGGCTTTTTAAGGCATTCTTCTCTTCATTGTCTTTTTGGGCCTCTTTTGCCATTTGGAGTTATTTTCTTCAGCATTTTTTTGGGTCTCCTTTAGTAGGCTGTTGACTCACTTTTCATGATTTTCTTGCACCATTCTCATTTCTCTTCCCAATTTTTCCTCCACTTCTCTTACTTGATTTTCAAAATCCTTCTTGAGCTCCTCCATGGCCTGTAACCATTTCATATTTTTTCTTGAAAGCTTTTGATGCAGGAATTTTGCCTTTGTTGATTTCTTCTGGTTGATGTTTTGATCCTTTCTGTCCCCAAAAAAGGATTCTATGATCTGATTGTGCTTCCTCTGCTTGCTCATCTTGCCAGCCAATTACTTGACTTTTGAGCTCTTTGCCACAGTAGAACTCTCCTTCCAGAGTGGAGAGCTTTGTCCCAAATCACTGGGGTTTTCACAAATGTTGTCAGAGGTCTGAAGACAGCACCCTCTTTGAAGCCCCCACAAGCTCTGGCACACCGGCCACACACCCCAGGACCACCACCCAATACCATGATCCAGATCCAAGCAGGTCAAAGTAAGAGCTATTACTCTCTGAATGGTTGCTTAGTCCTCCTATGATCTGTAGGCCAGGAGCTCTGGAGGCAACCATGTAACAGCAGCAGCTGTAGCCTCTGTGTCTCCACCACCTCTAGCCCCAGGGGCAGAAGCAGACCATGCTTTTCTGTTACACAGTTCGAACAGAGTTCCCTGCTGACCTTTTACTTTCTCTTTGGCGTTTATGGATTGAAAAGTCTGGAAACCTCCACAGCTGCTGGTGATTCACTCTCCTGAAGTCTGCTCTGCCTGCTCTGAGCCATTGGTCCAAGCCACCCAGGGCTCAGCATTACTGCGGCCACCACAGTTAGTGGGCTAGTGAGCGGTGAGAATAATGAGATGGGGGTGTAATCAATAGTCTGTTTATTACAGGGCCATTTCATACAGAGCCAAAGATGCAAGGAGCTCACAGAGTTTTTATGCCCCTCAAGAGAATGTAGACACCCCAAAAGAATGCAGACAATGTAGAAAGATCCTACATCAAAGTAATGCAGATAATGTAGAAGGAGCCTCCCTTAATCCTGTTCACTATTTAGCTTTGTGTAAGGTTAGTTGTTTATCAGGGTATTATTCTAGGACCATATCCAAAGGCATAAACAAAAAAGATTACATGCCCTCTTGCTTATCTGCTGGGTAACCTTTGCAGGTAACTGTGTAGGACAGGGGGAATATACCTTAGCAAGGTCAAGGGACCCCAAAACATCCCCTACATAATACATCCTCCTGCTTGTCTGCCCTGTAGCCTTTCAGATAATAATACAGGGGAGGGGAACATTTCATTAGGGAAGCTGAGAAACTTCTGAAAGTTCTCTACACAGCATGGCTCAGGCAGGACTGTGTTAGGCTCCCAGTCTGGTATGATAGACCCTTTCTGTTGGCCTCCCAGGCTGGCTTCAGCAGGAGATTTGTTTCTCTCTGTCACTTTGTGGGTTCTGTAGCTCTAAAATTTGTTTAGAGTCATATTTTACAGATATTGGAGGTAATTGTGGCAGGAGCTCATGGAATTTCCTGATTCTATTCCACCATTTTGGCTCCCCCCCCCCAACTACGTATCCTTGACAAAGTTTTTTTTTTAAATAAACTTTTCTTTTGTTCAATTAGCCAAAGTCTGCCATCTCTTTCTCCTGTCCCCCAAATGAAAAAGGAAGAAAAACAAAGTTCTTGTAACAGATATGTAGAGCCAAAGAAAACAAATTCACATAATCACCAGACTAAAAAAAACCCAAATCTCAATCTTTGCTGAATTAATCAACTCTCTCTCAGAAGGTACGTATCCTGTTTTATCATAAATCCTAAGGATTTGTGTTTGTAACTGTGTTTATAAGAGTTCTCAAGTCTTTCAGAGTTTTTACAATATTGTTATATAGATTGTTTTTTGGTTCTGCTCATTTCACTCTACATCAGTTAACAAAAGTGTTCCTAAGTCTTTCTGATGTCTCCTTCATCATTTCTTACTGTGCAATAGTATTCTATTACATTCATATACTAAAACTTGGTCACCTATTCTCCAACTGATGGGCATCTCCTTGATTTGCAATTCTTTGGCACCACAAAAAAAGCTCCTATAAAATTAGTTTTATTCTTCCTTCTTTAATCTCTTTGGGGTACCCAAACTTTGACATATGTTTGTCTAATCTCTGCTTGGATGCTAAAAAGGGCTTATTCTATTTTTAAGTAGCTATAATCAAATGTCTTGTCATACTTATAACATTTCTCTAATCTATAAATCTAGTAGTCCTTTGAAAAATGAAATTATTTTAGTTTTGCAGGCCTTTTTTTATTAGTGAACCTATGATGACTCCTAGTGATCATTGCTTCCTCATCTAAGTACTCACCCACCAACTATTAATTTATTTTTAATTTTTCTTGGATATATGTTAAGCTCATTGGTCTTCCATTTCTAGTATCTGTCTTTTCCCACTCTCTTAAAATAGGGAAAATGATTGCTTTCCTCCAGTTTTTTGGTACCTTTCCTATTTCTACAATTCTCAAAGCTTGCATGTATCCAGA
This sequence comes from Petaurus breviceps papuanus, assembly GCF_028583685.1. Lineage (NCBI taxonomy): Eukaryota > Metazoa > Chordata > Mammalia > Diprotodontia > Petauridae > Petaurus > Petaurus breviceps. The sequence continues at coordinate 38,943,539 of NW_027186304.1, read as the reverse complement.
TGTTATAGTAATCACCAAGTTCAATATATCCAGGCACATGGAATATCTAATTTCCCTTTACCTCAACAACTTATGTGGATTTGCTTGGTGACACTTGACCTACTTTTCAGCCAGTTTTCTAGCTAGTCATTATTTTCAACCTTCCTCAAAGTCCCAGTCTATAAAATCTTCCTTTCAATAAGACTTAACAAGTTTGAAGTATATTTTTATTGGCATTTCAAAGCTACAGCAACACCTACAGAGTGTTAAAAAAAAAAAAACAGGGAAGCATTGTAGGCTATTTCAGGCTTAGGGACAACATTGAAGGAGATACAGGTACAGGGTTTTGCAAGGAATTGACAGGAATTGTGGGAAAATGGGAATGGCCATATTAAAAGTATTCCTGAAACAAAGTTATCCTAGCATGCAAACATAGTTCTTAAGATTCAGTCATCCCATCTCTGAAAATTTTATGGGAGGCTTCCTGGATTTAATTAAATATAATTTTTCAAATTCTGCTAGGGGCAAGGTTAGTTGTTCCCCAAGTACTTGTATGGCGTACCCTTTAAAAATTCTTCTATTTTGGAAGAAATGGTTCAAAGCCTTTGAAAGCACCAAAAGCAATACTTTTAATTTACTAATTGTTCCTGGGCTATTTCAATAGCTGATAACCTTTACAATGTCAATGTTTACAAAGCAATTCACATATGTTGATTTTAAGTAATATTCAGAAAATGACATTTGGAGGTAATTAATTATTATCTTCAACTTACAGATGAGAAAAACAAGGCTCAGAAAAGTTATGGGAATTGTTTATGGTTACACAGCTAGTAAGTGATGGAAGCAGTATTTGAGTGTAGGTCTCTCCTGGACTGAAAACCAAATCATAGATGTCATCTACAAGTATGTTTAAGGATATATGACTTAAGGATTGAGAAGAGTATTATCAGTGCTTTATATCTTGAGATAACTACTTCTTGATGGATTTCAAAGAACTCAGTAAAAAGTAAAATTCATAGGTTTGAAACTAAAGGGGAAAGTTTAGCAGAGGATAGAAAGTGATAAGGAAAAAGAGAGGGAAGTGCTTAAAGGGATCTATGTGGATGAACATCTGCAGACTAAAATTTTTAAAAAGATACAAAGATGGAAATGAGGGCAATAAATTATAGACATATAGGAAAGAGAAGCAAGGTGCTATAAGTATAATCAATAAAACTCAAACTAGTATGAACTGAGGCATATAAGTGCAGAAAAACATTATTTTTGCTTTTTTTTTTGGAGGGGAGAAAGCAGGGCAATCGGGGTTAAGTGACTCACCCAATGTCACAGGGCTAGTAAGTATTGAGTGTCTGAAGCCAGATTTGAACTCAGGTCCTCCTGATTCCAAGGCTGGTGCTCTGCTCACTGTGCCAAAAAAAACCCAAACATTTTTTTTTAAAGGCTTTTAAAGTTCTGATTAGGGCAAGACAAATATCTGCAAAAGGATAGGACCTCTGCTTGGAGTGTAGGGGAAGATAATAACATGACAAGATCTAGCAGGTCTTTCAGTATTATTTATTTTTCACCAAAGAGAATTTCATCTTTTGGACAGGAATTTTAGGACAAAAAATTAGTTAATGGGGAACTGATTATGCAAATTTCATTGATAATTGTCATACACAATACACATAGCACTTCAAATGGAGGAAACTGGGCAAAAAGTGAGAATTGCATTATCTTTTTTCTCAACTTCATTTCTGGCTTCTCAGATAAGCTAAGGCATGGGCTCTGAGGTTTCTTTTTCTCCAGGCAGTTAAATGTTCTCTCAGTATCAATTGAGTTAAACAGGTACGTCAGCTTAATATCAAATTAATAGAGGCAAGGCACTCTGACAAGTGTTAGGGATAGAAAGATGAAAATGAAACAGTACCTCCTCTCAAGGAATTTAAACTGTACTTAAATGTATACATGTATATGTGTGTATATATGATTACATATAATTTATCATAGTTTTTTTTTTTAAAGCAATCGGGGCTAAGTAACTTGCTCAAGGTTACACAGCCAGTTATTTCTGGATGTGGTGCTTAGTATCCCAGCCCGGATTTGATCCCAAGGTCATCCTGACACTGGAGCCGGTGCTCTTACTCGCTGAGCCACCTGGCCGCCCTAATTTATCATAGTTCTAAACAAATAATGTAGTTAGTTATATATGCTTATCACAGTCAACCATGTATTTTATTAGTTTTTTATGCTTGACCTAAAGCCTATTTTATTTGGATGAAGGAGCTGGTCTTGACTATAGGCATTCTGTCTATTCCTCAAAACTGTAATCTTAAGAAATTTGTATCAAAATTTAACTGTAGATTATTTCATTATGTAGAAAGTAAAGGACATGTCATCTGGATTTGATTTTAGCCCAGTGTGCCTAACTATGCTTAATATGAAATATTATTTAATAAGGTGAGGAGGAAGAGAAGGATTTTTCTCTTATCCTTTTCTCTTTATATATCTTTCATTCCTATTTCTAAACTAACTGATACTTCTGTGTCATTTTTTAATGACAGAATAGACCAGGGATACTTGATCAATTAAAACATAATTTGCACACAGCAGTCACAATAAATATCACTGAATTAAATTGACTAAGTCTCCACTAGTCAAACCTTCACAATTAAAGCAAAACCATAAACTGAAGACAGTCTATAAAATAGAGGGGAGAAAACTATCCTCCTAATTGTCCCAGTTGTCTGTTTTTCTTTGTCTACAGAAATATGCTGACTACAACAGGTAATATGGAGGAATAGGAAGAAAAAGCTGCTCTGCTCCCAGTCATTTAGACACTGTATTACAATGTATAAAATAATATGTATCTGTAGGTGTTGAAGTAGATACTGCACCTGGCCTGGAGTGAGGAAGACCTGAGTTCAGATCTGGTTTCATGCACAAGCTGTGTGACTCTGGGCAAGCAGTTAACTCCCGTTTGCCTTTGCTCTGAGTTGGGATGTTGTGAGGATTAAATGAGAGGATAGTTGTAAAGCACAAAGGAAGTGCTATATAAATGTTAGCTATTATTATTAGTAATTATCATTAATGTAGTATATAGCCTATGCTAGAAGGGGATAGTACTCAACTTGTACTAAGGTTTCTGTCAAATCTCAAAGTTTATAATGTACTTTTATACTAGTTTATGATATACTTTTATAATAGTACTCGTACTATTTCAATAGAATCGTCCTAGTTTAATGCTTTCCATGTCTCTTTCAAAAATGTTTTAATTTAAAGAAGTTAAGTTCAGCTTTGTAACCATTGATCTCCTTAGGGGGAAAAAACATGAAAATTTAGTCTCCCTCCTTTGCCTTGTTTACATTTCGTTTTTCCTTTGCATTGCTAAGCAAAACCAAACAGATCACTTTACTTAATACCGATAGAGCTAATTTTCCTGCTTAACATACCGTGTTTCCCCAATAATAAGACCTATCCCGAAAATAAGCCCTCCCCTTATTGTGTAAGATTCCTCTAAAATAAGCCCTCCCCTGAAAATAAGCCCCATTGAGATTGCTACTGTAGTGAAGGTGATCCCCTGCCCTACACGCTATATTACGGTACCCTCTGTATGCACCGTCCCCCGCCCTGAAACGCAGGCTGAGCTCCGAGCTGCATCCAATCAGAGCTGCAGCAGTGAGCGCATCATCCTGTTCTTCCCCAGTGATTTGCTTGCTGGCGCCATTGAGAGCAGTGCCGTGGAGGAGAGCTGAGGCAGGACGACATAAGCCCTCCCCTGAAAATAAGCCCTCTGGTGTTTTTCTTTCCAAAAAATTTAATAAGACAGTGTCTTATTATCAGGGAAACATGGGTAGCAATGGTAGGGTGAAGCGGTCTGGGGAAGTTTGGATTCCACTCTCAAGCCTTCTCGACCAGAGCATTACTGCAGAAAGGTTATAATTAGGAAATCTGAGATGTGGGCCTGGGAAGCCATCTTCTGGTCCAGCTCCCGAATTTGACACATAAAGAAAATGAGGCCTAAGGAGGGGAAATTACTTGTCCACATTGACACATGTATTTGAACCCCAATCTTTTTTTTAAATGATGGCAACCCACTTTTAAAAAATATTAAATAATTTATTGTTAGTTTTCAACATTTATTTCCATAAGCTTTTGAGATCCAAATTTTCTCCCATCTTCCCCCAGGCGGGCAACCCTCTTTTTTAAGCAGCGCAGAGCGGAACTCCATTTGGATGCAACTCGCCACCCTCTTGAATTTGTGCAGCAGTCCACAGTCCTCCTAGGTTCCCCACAGTGGACAGCTCCCCTGGGGTCATTGAATCCTCCCCTAGGGTGCGGCCCAGCCCTTTTCCGTAGCCTACGGGATCGTCTAAACTGCTCATGAATGTAGGACCGACCCAGTTGGGAGCTGGCGAGCACTCGCTCGGTGGGGGAAAATAAAGGGGGCACGGGGAAGCGTGAGCGAGGCTGCGGTGCGCGCGCAGGCGCGAGCGGCGGGAGCGAGGCTGCGGTGCGCGCGCAGGGCGCGAGTCGCGTGCGCGGAGGCGGAGGGAGAGAGGAAGGGACTGACTGACAAATGGGCTGACCCCGCTGGGGCCGGAGCCGCCATCCCCAGGCACGTGAGCTCTAGTGCCCCGGTCTTGGGGAGAACTCCCTCTGAGTGTGTGGGGAGCGAGAGCAGGCTGACCCGCCTTCCAGAGGGGGAGAGCGGGGAGGAGGTAGGGGAGCTGGGGCGAAGGAGGCGTCCGTCGGTCGGTCGGTCTGTCCCCAGTGACGCCCCCTTCCCCTCCCCCACCGCCACTCTTTGTTCAGCCTCCGGTCTCCGCCCAGCTCTCCGCGTCCTCCCCGGGGGTCCGTGTCGAGTCCTCGCCTCCAGTTCCCTGCGACTGCTCCCCGGGCGGCATTTTGGCGTTGCACTTGGCCGCTCTGCGCCCAGCCGCGCCGCACGAAGTTAGTTGCCCCAAGTAGCCAGCGGTTAGTATCTGTTGCGGCTCCTGGCGGGATCTGGCGCCCAGGGGTGGCCCGTGCGGGCTTTCTGGAGAGCGGCGTGGGTCTGCGGGGGGCCAGGGGGGGCCAGGGCGGGTGGGGGAGGGGAGGGGGCACTGCCCCGACTTTCTTTCTTTCCAGTCTGAAGAGCGATGCTTCGCTCGGTGCAGTCAGGAGCTACTCACGTGACCAGTTTCACTTCGGACCCACGGGGTCTGTCCAGCTGGGAGCAGAGTTTTCGTACCAGTCCAGGGGGGGGCGGGGAAAACTGGGGGACCGGGAAGATCGGCGGCAGCGCAGCCCCCGGTGAATAGCCTTCGGGAATTGTTTCTGTACCTTGGGACTAGAGGTAATGCCATTAAAGCAACTTGACGTGGATTTGAAAGGAGGCTTTGAAAATGTTTTACCTAACTACACCACTTTGCCAGCAACTGGCTTTTTTTTTTTTTTAATAGGACTTGATAATGTGATTTTGAGCCGATAGCCATACATCTTGTAAATTTAAACCCATATTTTGGAATGTTGTAATGGATTTACTAGGTTTTTGTAATATATGGTTTCAGAGCTGTCTCACTTAAAAAGTGTCACTTAGAGCAATCATGAATTTGTAATTTTCTTCTGTGTATATTCTGTCATCTGGCTTCTGCAATATTGTTAGTTAATGCGTTCCGTTGGAGAGAAAAAAGCCTTATTGTCCTTATTCAGGATTTGGAAAATACTTTTTGATTAAGAAATATTTTGTAATAAATAGAATACTGGGTTCAGAGTAAAGAAGATCTGGATTCAGACGTGGTCTTTGACCCTAATCATGTCGCCCTGAGCAATTTATTTGATCTCTTTAAATTTGTTACCTCACCTATGGAATAGAACTAGTAATTCCTGTAGTACCTACCTCCATTTAGGTTGTTTTGAAGCTCAAATGAGAAAATCTAGGTAAAGTGCTATGTAGATGCCAACTATTTATTATTACTTCATTGGATGGGTAATGCTTACTTTCAAATCCTGTTGTAGAAAGTTATTATAACCATTTAGCTAGAAATTCCTGGTTCTTATGTCAAAACTTCAGAAAGCTTTCCCCTTTGCTAATTAAAAAGTTAAGGGATATACAGTTTCCTCCCAGTAATAACTACTTAAGTATTATTTAAATCTCTAGAAAGAAGGAAGGAAGTTGGTAATAGCCTTCTCTAGTTTTTACTTTTCCTGATGCAGACCAGAACTATGAAAGTAATGGACGACTCAACTATTTCAGCAACTAATTTTCCACTTCTTGTCCGGTAACTCCTACAGGTTTAGTGGATTTAGTTAAAGTAACTGTTAGATGTGAATGCAATTTTTGTGTAGTCTTGAAGTCTCTGATAACACTATAAATAACCCTTGTTGAATTAGCAAAATCTTGTAGCAGTGTGGGAAGTTCTAATGCCTTTTGGCTGATATTGTGACTCCTTCAGCCAATGTCTTCCTCTTTCTTCCTCTTTCTTTTCCCTCAGCTTCTATGTCTCTGATGAAATTACAGCTTGAAAGTTTGTAAAACCCAGAACAAATGACCTATATTACTTTAGTATGATTGACTGCTTTAAAAAATAGTCAGTCCTTATTTTAAGAACTTAAATCTACTGTTTTTAATTTATTTCTCTTCTTTCAAATATATTTGTTTTGAGGTGTCCACAAACAATAAAATTAGAATGCTCTTTATGATTTCATGTGTTGAAACCCTCCTGCAGCTGAGAATTCTGATCTATTAGAACCCATGTTGTTCTAGGTGCATTTTGCAGGAAATTTAGTTTATAGAAATTTAATTAATTGAAATAAGTTCACTAAAATAAGTTCATTCCTGGAAACCAGTGCTAGAATAGTTCATTTCTGTTTTACCATATAATTCACACAAAAGAGTGAACAAAATACATTGCTTGAGGATTTCATATCAGGAAAAGTGCTATAAAATATTTGAGAAGGAAAAGATCTCTTTTATCTAGGGGAACAAGGAAAAGTTTTGCGGAGAAGATAAGTGATCTGAGCCTTGAAAGAAAGGGTCAGTAATTAACAGTTCTTTCAGAACAGAGATAAAAGGAAAGAAGTTTGAGTTGTGTCCATTCCTTTACTTATTATTGACTTATAAAAGCTGTTAATCTTTCTTGATGATCAGACAGCAACTTGATAAAATTAATATTCATGATAAACTATGATTCATTGTACATGTTGCACAATTTTATAAGAATTGAATTAAATATTCATTGTTTTTATAAGACTACTTTAAGTAAAGTTGTAGTAATAAGTGCCTAGAGAACAAAACTGTATTTTGAAGATACTCTGGATGGTACTTTGCACACTTATAAAGAATAACATAAATAGATTATATCTTTTTCAGTGATTTTGAAATTATTTATAATTATGGCTTATATTCCTTACTATCTCATCTCTAAAAGACAGATATGTATGTGTATTTAAAAGGGTACAAAGGAGTGTTGAAGGAAGAATAAAGTTTAATTAAATTCAGAATTGATTAACATTTTGCATTTTCCTTTTCTTATTTTGTTAAAGAGGCTAGCTTAAAAAATTTTTTTTTTTAATATTGTGTTACTTGTTAGTTGATGACCTTTCTTAGAAATAAGGGGTAGATTTGAGGGGAAGGCATGTTAAACCATAATTAGCATTCCTACCCTAAATGTACACATGTACCTTACGTAAGCCATAACAGTTGATATTGTCTTTTAAGGACTGATTTCAGCCTGGTATAATTTGAAACATCACTATTCCTTCGTTTTTAGGTATGTGTGTTTTTGCCAGGTTTTGTACCGTGTCATCTGTAGGCTGAGATAGGCTCCATATTGCATATTTAATTGTTTTGTGTAAAACGAATGTCACTGTTTTTTCTGCTTCGGGCCTTTGCTTTCTTATCCTACTGCCATTCACATCCTACCAATCCTCAACCCTGAGTCAATCCTACCATCTGCCTTCTCTTGCATGCTGTGAATACTACGGGAGGATGTCACATAATGATGTTGACTGGATCTACTATGAATTCATGTGCCTTAATCTCAACTGGGCCCTTACTCTTGCATGGTTATCCTGTATTTATCTTTGATTGATTGTCATATTCAAAGTTCCTTTGTCAAATGTTTTTTCTCCTTCATTCTCCAGTGCCTCACCTATCACTTCCTTTCTCATCACCTCACCTACTTTACTGAGATAATTGAGAACTATCTGTTATAAATTGCGTCATCTCCCTTATTTCATACCTCAAAATACCTGTATAACTTTGTCCATTCTATCCTGCTTTATTCCACTTGCCTTTTCAGAGAAACCACATCTACTTGTACCCCTGATCTAATCTCTTAATTCAGGAGCTTGTACTACTGATCATTCCTTTCTACTAGGTCTTTCTTTATAAACATAAAAAGATCTTCTTCATTCTTCAAAAACCTTTACTGTGTGCTCAAGATAACATTCTATATAAGTTTTGTTTTTCTCTTCAAAACTCCTAGGGTTGTTTGATTTTGTTCCGTCTACTGTGCCAGCCACTTCCCAGCCTCTTAAAAGCATGCTCTAACTCCATTGCTCTATTGAAGTAAGTTCACTAAAATCATCAGTGATTTCTTAATTGCTAAATCCGGGGCTCTTTTCTTAGTACTTGTTCTCTTTGACCCATGGATAGCTTTTAATATTTTTGATGCACTACTTCCATCCAGAATTCTCTCTTCTCTCTTGGCTTTCCTGACATAGTTCTATCTTGTTCTTCTACCCATTTGACCATGCTTCAGTTTCTTTAATTGATAAATCATCAATCTCCTGCCCCTTGACAATGGATGTTTCTTAAGGCAATGTTCTAGAACTTCTCATCTTCTCATTCTACTTCTTTAGTTGGTGATCCTTTTAGCTTATATGTTCAGATATCATCTCTAAACAGATGGCTGTTCAGATATCATCTCTACACAGATGACTCCCAAATCTATGTATCTAATTTTATCTCTCTTCTGAGCTCTGTACATCACTAGATATATGCTTATCATCTCTGCCTCGGGGTCCCATTGGCATTTCAAAATATGTCCTAAATGGTACTTAAATCTTTCCCTCTAGATTGTCCTTTTTATTCTTTAAAGGGCACTACTACTATCTTTCTAGTTACTTATTCTGTAATCTAAATTATCCTTAACATTTCCTATCTTGTGCCAAGTTAAGTCAATTCTATTTCTTTGTACTATCTCTAGTATCTGTCACCTTCTCTCTAGTTTTCTATCCTTTAAAACAGTCAACACCTTCATTTAGGCACCTTTTACCTCTTGCCTCCTATAATGATAGTATACAAATTCTTACCTTTGCTTCCTGTCTCTTTTTATTCCAATGGTTTTTTCATGCAGCTTCTGTATAGCTGCAGAAATAATCTTCAAACTTTAGTTTGTCTATGTCACTCTCCTGGTTAAAAGTTTTCAGTGGCTTTCATTAGGATAATGCAAACTTTTCTCCCTGGTATTTTAAGGGCTATGGGGACAGAGTGAATATGGTGGAATGTGAGCATTTTTACCTAGCTATGCCAACACACCTCATCCATATGCCAAGCCAAATTCTGATCAAGGAAGACAAGAAAAACTCACAGTGAGTTTTTATAATCCAGGTCAATTTAGGAAGACAAATATGTTTTTGGCAACTGGGGTAGGAGCTGACAGGAGCACAGTATGGCAGTAACAGCAGTGGCTGGACCAGGAGCATTCCAGTGCCCAGGTATTGCAAGGGAACAGAGAGAACACCAGTGCAGGAAGAACCAAGACAGATTCTGGGGAACCCGTGAACTAGTACTGGGAGCAGGAACATATGCCATGTGCCAACTGTCACCTGTTACTCAGTTCTGGGTCATAGATACAGGACAAAGAGGAGTGACTGCACCCAAGCTCAGGACCCTGTCAGAGTACTGAGCCTAAAACAAATTCCAGAAACTTAATTGTGTGGCTTTGGGCCCAGGAGCTGAGAGGTGACTCAGTTCAAACCCTTGACCCAGCATAGAAATTTGGTGAAAAAAACCAGGGTAGGAAACAAGACCAAAGTGGAGCAAGCAGTTCATTTGCTCTGAGCCTTCAGAACCTGCTCTGAACTTCCCAGAGGGCAGATAGTGATTGAGTCTAACAGTCTATTGAAATTCAACCACATATAAGTCAACAAACCCAAACCTGAATCAAGAGCTTGTCAAGTTCAGATCAGGAGGGCAGTAAACAGACTTCTTCCTGGATCATACTACTTTGGAAGCACTGAAAACTTGCATGATCTCAGACTGAGCTATGAAAGCTGAAGAAGCTCAAGCTTGACACCCTGACAGGACAGGGTGGGTTCCTAACCTACTTCCCCCCCAGTGAGCAGAGCCTAATGCAACATCGAGTTCAAAGTCAAGAAGTACAAGAAGAATGAGCAAACAAAAGAGGAACTTGGCTATAAAATAGAACTACTATAGTGACAAAGTAAGCTTAATACATAGAACAGAAGACAATGACTTGAAAATATGTACAAGCAAAACTTGAGAGAAGAAATGCATATTGGCCAGAAGCTAAATTCTTAGAAGAGTTAAAGCAAGAATGAAAGAAAAGTTTTAAAAAGAGAAAAAAATATTTTAAAAACCAAAAAAGAGTGGTAGAGGAAAAAAAGTGGGAGAGAAAATGAGAGCTAATCAAGAAAGATATAAAGAGAATCAGTAGCTTGGTGAAAGAGATACAAAACTAAAGAAAATATTTCCTGAAAAATTAGAATTGCACAATCAACATTTTTTAAAGAGCCTCATACATTCCAGGCACTGTACTAAATATTGGGGATACAAAAAGAGGCAAAAGGCAGTACATGTTTTCAAGGAGCTCACAGTGTAAATGGAATCTAACGATTTCCTGAGACATCAAGAACTTGACAGGAAAAGCTACTGACCTAGAAAATAGATGGAGGAGAGATAATTTAAAAATCAATGGTCTACCTGAAAATCATGAATAAAAAGGGCATAGATATATTTCAAGAAATTATAAAAATGTTTTTTTTAGATGACTTAGAACCAGTGGGCAAAGTAGAAATTAAAAGGATTTACTAGTTATTTCCTGAAAGAAACCATAAAATGAAAACTCCCATGGATATTATACCTAAAATTCAGAATGCCCACACCAAGGAGATAATGCTGCAAACAACCAGAAAAAAAAATTCAATTACCACAGTGCCACAATCAGGATCACGTGATATGTAGCAGCCATCATTGTAGAGAGACTGAAGAGTTGGAATAGGATATTCTAGAAGGCAAAGGATCTAGGATTATAGCCAAGAATAACCTACTCAGCAAAATTGAGCATAATCTTATGGGGGAAAAATAGACATTTAAGTAAATGGAGAATCTTCATGCTTCTTTGAGGTAAAGAACAGAACTGAATAGAAAATTTGACCGTCAGACACAAGGGGCAAGTATGAAAAGGTAAATAATGAGTGAGAAATCATAAGGGACTAAAAAAGGTTAAATTATCTATATTTTACTCCCCCAGAACTTTATCCTCACCAGATGTCTAATTAGATAGCGTGGGCATGAATCTATAATGTTTGCATGATTTCAAAAGACAAATGGAAGAGTGAGGAAGAGGAATGCACTGGAAATGGGGAAAGGGAAATGAAGAATAGGGAAAATTATCTCAAACAAATGGAACATGGAAGTTTATGTAATGGGAGGTGGGACAGTGAGAATTAGGCAATTTAAACCTTTTTATCATCTGAACAAGTTTAAGGAGGGAAGAATACAGATATACACAGTTGGGTATAGAAATTAATCTTATCCAATAAGAAAATAGAGAAAAGGGTTAAGAAGATGGGAGAGGAGATTAAGTGAGAATGCCAAGAAACAAAATGGACTCGTTAGGAACAGGGCAAAAAAAGAAGAGGATGAATAGAATAGAATGGAGGTAAACGGCAATCATAACTGAATGCAAATAGGATGAACTCATCCATAAAACGGAAGGGAATATCAGAATGGATTAGAAATAGAGCTGTAAAGCCAAGCATGAGCCACTTTCCAGAGGATTGCTGCTGTGAATAGCTTTCAAGGTTCTCATTACACAGTAGAGTGAACTCTTGATTTATTCAGTAACAAACCAAGACAAAACATATGCAGAAAATAAAATACAGTATTTAAAATGTTAGGGCTTAACAACTTATCACTAAAGTGGCCACATAGTTTTCACCAAAGTGATCGTGTAGTTTTAAACAAAGTACATTCATTCTTAAGGAGACAAGCCTTCTTAATTGACACAAAGTACAAAGTTCAAAGTCCTCTACCCAGTGGTGCAATTAAGTTACAATATCATCAGTCACTACTAAGTACCTTCTTATGGGGTATTGGAAAGTACAAAGGCCATGCACCCCTAAGTCACAATTAAGTTACAATATCAGCAGTCACTACTAAGTACCCTCTTAGAGTAGTGGAAAGTACAAAAGCCATATACCCCCTAGGTCACAGATAAGTTACAATCCCATCAGTCAGCATTAAATACCTAAGGAGAGGTCTTTTCTTTTCTTTTTTTTTAAATTTTTAAATTAATTTGTTTACTTTTAGTTTACAGGATTCAATTCCACAATTCCTTGAGTTTCACATTTTGTCCCCTTCCCTCCTCCCCCCCCCCCATGGCGGCATGTAGTCATGTATAGGATCTGTAAATACTTCCACATTATACATTAATCAGGTTATAAAGATGGATTGTATCAGATGGAATGAAAAATGGTAAAGAAGACATAAAACCAAACAAAAGAAGGAAAAAGATCAGGTATTTTGCTTCCACCTGAATATAAACTCAGTTCTTTCTAGTTCTTTCTCTGGATGCATATATTTCTCTCCATCATGAGTCTTTTGGGATTGAGTTATATCACTGCATTGCTGAGAAGAGTCCGGTCTATCAAAGTTGGTCATCACACATACCTTGTGTCTGTAATTGTGTACAAATTTCTCCTGGTTCTACTCTTCTCACTCAGCATCAGTTTGTATAAACAGGAGAGGTCTTTTCATCTTGACTCGAGGAAGGGTTTCAGCTTCCATGGTCCTAGCTCCTGCCTGAATCTAACCAACTGCCCCCTGAGTTCAAAGGCAGACAGTTCCCAGTCCAGCTTTCCATGTAATTCCTGTTCCATGCTGAAGCTCACAGTGTCTAATTCACCTTCAGTCCTTCACAGTTTCTTTTCCTGGGAAGACAAAACTTAACCAAGCCACAATAACATTCATGCACATTTCCAGCATCCTCATTATTTCACTTTCTGCCTGTGAAATCAACATAGACCTAAAACAGTCAAAGTACTGACACCACAGTCATGCTTCCTCTGGCACCTCCGACTGGCCTTTGGAAATCCTCAGTTCCAGATGGTTCTCAGAAGCTCTCAGCAGAAGTTTCAGCTGGCTTTCAGAAGAAGCTCTGCTATCATAAGCTCTGTTCTCAAAATCAAAATCTCTTTCTCCAGCCTGGGCCTCTCAGCCTCCACTTAGCTTGCTCCAAGAAGTTCTGACTCTCCAGCTTGGGATTTTCCTTATATACAGTATTAGCTCTTCCCTGGTCAGCCCCTTTCTGTTACTTTTCCTTATATACAAGGTATTAGCTCCTCACTGTTCACACCTTTCTGTTATGTCAGCAACAGGGGTTCTTACCTTCTGTTACTTAACAGAGGCTTGATATGATTAACTTGAAACTAAGTGCTAAGTACCTGTTTACTTGCCAATGCAAGGGGATCTTTAAATTCCATTACTGTTACATTATAACAAAATAGTTGTTACAGAAAGATACACAGAGTTAAAATAAGGGGCTAGAGCAAAGCAAAAGCAAAAATAGATCTAATTAAAAGAGATAAAGGAGGAAATTGCATTTTATTAAAAGGTACCCCAAAAATGGATTGATATCAGTACTAAATATGGTGTATCAAATGGATAGCATCTAAATACTCAAAGAAAATGTTAAATGAATTATAGGAGAAAATAAGCAATAAAAAAATAAGCAAAAAAAATAATGTTTGGGAACCTCCATTTACCCCTGAGACCTAGATAAATCTATCCATAAAATAAACAAGTTAAGGAGATGAACAGAATTTTAGAAAAATTAGATATGATGGATCTTTGGTGTATATAGAATTGAAATAGAAAGGAATATACCTATCAGGGGTGGCTAGGTGGCACAGTGAATAGAGCACCAGCCCTGGAGTCAGGAGAATCTCAGATACTTAACACTTACTAGCTGTGTGATCTTGGGCAAGTCACTTAACCCCAACTGCCCTCCAAAAAAAAAAAAAAGGAATATATCTGTATCATCTGTGCATGAAAACTTCACAAAAATTGGCCATTTATTAGGACATAAAAATCTCAGAAATATATAGAAAAGCCGAAATCTTAAGTACTTTTTTATGACCGTTATGCAATAAAATTATATTTAATAAAGAGCCTTTGAAGCATAGATTAAAATTAATTGGAAATCTAAATAACTTAATTTTAAAGAATTCAAAGAACAAATCAGAAATATTTTTTTTTAAGCAGTTGTACAATAGTGAGGCACGGAGGCTTTTTAAGAAACTAATTTTTTTTTAAAGCAATCGGGGTTAAGTAATTTGCTCAAGGTTACAAGGCCAGTTATTTCTGGGTGTGGTGGTAAGTATCTGAGCCTGGATTCGATCCCAGGTTATCCCGACTCTGGGGCCGGTGCTCTTACTGAGCCACCTGGCCGCCCCAGTAGAAATAATTTTATTAAACATAATGACAACAATGAATCAACATACAAAATTTGTAGGATATAGTCAAAGCAGTACATAATTAAAAAAGAAAATACAAACTCTTAAATCAATAAAAGAGAAATAACAGGTCATTGAATCGGGTATACAACTAAAACAATTCAAAAACTGGAAATTAATCCCCCCCCCAATTAAACACCAAAATAGATATCCTGAAAATCAAAGGAGAAATGAACAAAACTGATAGTAAAAGAAAATCATTGTACTAATAAGAAAACCAGGAGGTGTTTGAAAAAAAAAAAGTAGAATGCACTATTGTATAATTTGCTTAAAATAAAAAAAAACCCAAATTACCTGTTATCAAGTCAAAAAATGTGAATTCATAACCAGTGAAGAGGAAATAGAAGCTATTATTAGGAACTGTTTTGTCCAACTATATGGCGATTAAACTGATAATGAAATGGATCAATATTTATAAAAATATAAGTTGTCCATATCAGGACAGAAAAGAGAATACTTAAATACTTAAGTAACCTTTATCTTAGCAAAAGAAAATGAACAAGCCATAAGTGAACTCCCTTAATAAATGAATAAAACATGCACAGCCAAAAGTATAAGAAAAGCAGTAAACTGGGAAGAAATCTTTGCATCACATTTCTTTGATAAATGAATAAATAAAATATGTCAGGAACTGAGTCATGTTTATAAGACAAAGAGCCATTTCCCAAATGACCGATGATCATGGGCTGCTTTCAGAGGAAGGAATGGCTATCAATAGCCATATGACCAAATGCTCTAAATCACCAATAATGAGAAATATACAAATGAAAATAACTGATATACAACCTTACATCCATCAAATTAGTTAAGATGACAAAAACAGAAAATGACAAATTCTGGAGGAGGTGTGGGGAAATAGGTACACAAATGCCCAATTGGTGGAACTGTGAATTAAAAAAAAAAAACCTGTCCATTCTGGAAAGCAGTTTAGAACTACTCATAAAAAGCTAATAAACCATATATTCATTTTGACCCAGCGATACTGTTCTAAGGCTATATACCCCAAAGAGATCAAAGAGGGAGAGGGCCCATATGTACAGAAATATTTATACCAGCTCTTTTTTTTAATGACAAAGAATTGGAAACTGAGGGGATGCTTATCAATTGTGGAATTGCTGAGAAATGTGTTGGGAAACTTGTGCTGTGAGAAATGATGAAGGGAATGATTTCAGAAAAGCCTAGTAAGAACTGTATGAATTGAGCCAAAATGAAGTGAGTAGAACCAGGAGAACAGTTTATACAGTAAGATGTTGGAAAGATAAATCAAATCTGAAAGATGGAGTAGCTATTCAGCCCAGTTACCCATCAAAATTTCAAAGGATTCAGTATGAAACGTGCTATCCACCTCCAGAAAGAGAACTTGACAGAGTACAGATTGAAGCACTGTCTTGCTTAATGGTTTTTATTTTTCTTCTCAATGGATAAGAGAAGGGAGGAGGGAGAGAATTTAGAATTAAAAATTAAAATGAATTCAGAAAATAGATACAAATATAAATTTTATCAGGGGACAACTATACCTTCCCCCCCCCCCCAACCAAACACATCTTTAAGTGTCCTAGAAATCTGGCTCCACCCTACTATTCCAGTCTGATCTCAGCATACTCTTCTGTTTACACTCTAAATATCAGTCAGTTGGCCTGCTTTATTTGCACAAGTTGTCTTTTATTATTGAAATGCAGTTCCTCATGATCTGTTCAGATTCTTTTAAAGCTTAGCTTTTTTTTTTTTTTAGCATGGAGGCTACCCTAATTCTCCCCATTCCACTTAAGGTTCTCTTCCTACTTAAAGTGCATTGTATTTTACCCCAGCCTACACACTGTAACCCCTGTAGAGCCTAAGTCTGTGAGACAGGATTTATTTAATTTTTAACTATCCCAAGTTCCTAGCACAGTGCCTTAATACATAATTGGGTACTTAATAAATTTTTAAAAAATTGAGTAATACTGAAGTGTTCAGATGGCAAATGCATTCATTTTTGTCATTATAATACTTAATTTTCCTTATGTCCCTGAATTCCCAAACACTGTACTTTTGTGTATTATTTAAAACATCAAATACCAAGTATGAAGTCAGCATGTTGAATAAGCAGTATTCTGTTATTGTCTCTATTCCTGGTTATCATATGTCCTTTGGTTATGATAATACATCATGAGATATTTGATAATTTCAAAAGCTATTTGAAATCTTTTCCTAGTTTTTGATTTGTGATCTACAATTAAAATGGTGCTGTAGAAATGTGTATAGTTCTTAAGTTTTTAAGCTTTTCATTCTTTAAGGATGGTGCCTTACATTTCAGGTGGATTTGTAAGAGTATACAATGTTAATCTTCTAGTTCCTTGTTATCTTCATAGGAAGAAAAGGATTGATTATATTATTCTAGTTGGACCCTTTATAGAAATTCTCTACTCTTGATTCTTCAGAAATTGAACTAGTTTTAAGAGATGAAAGCAGGGACAGCTAGATGGCACAGTGAGTAAAGCACCAGCCCGGAGTCAGGAGGACCTAATTTCGGTTCTGGCCTTAGACACTTAACATCCACACACAAAAAACTAGCCGTGTAACCTTGGGCAAGTTACTTAACCCCAACTTGCCCTCCAAAAAAGGCAAAAAAAAAAAAAAAAGATGAAAACAGCTGTTAGAAATGTATCGAGCAATCTTCAAAAGTTCTGATTCATTTCAGCCTGGTCTTTGTCACAAAACAAAAGCAGCATGAGTATAGGGCCTTGCAAAGGCTAGGTGTTCAGTAAGTGTTTGATAAAAGGTAAAACTTTAATTTACAAGTTTCCCTGTTTCAACTGTGATTTCAGGAGGACTGGGGGCAGAGTCAATCACTTCTTCACTTAGACTTGCTGGTAAGAGAGGATTTACAAGGTGTGCATACTTAACAAGTTCAATTCTCAATTTAAGTAGGTATCTCAATTAGTGTTTAATAAAAATGTAAACACTACAACATTTCATTTTCTGATAAAAAGGATTATATTCAATTAGAAGTTTAGGTTAATCATGAAGACCTGGAGTATCAAAGAGAAAGTCTCCATTTCACAGGTTTCTATCTCACACTTTTTGAGAACAAATAATTCTCAATATTCCCTGTAAATTCACATTCTTGAATGTAAACTTATAGTTTAAAATTATACATGAAAATAACCTTAAAGAGGAGTGAATATAAACCACACTAGAAGTAGTCTTGAAAGACATAACATGTTTTTTAGAGACAATATGGTCAGTTGTTACTGGGAACTTGAGGCATGTTGGAGGGTTACTTGTTTGTTCTTATGATGTGGCTTGGATGTTGTGGATGAAGAATTTGTATTCATGCATCACAAATTATTTGGCTATTCCCCAGTCAGTAGACATCTTTGTATCTAATTTTTTTCTGTCACAAAAACTGTTACTATAGATATTTTGGAGTATATAGGAACTTTTTTCTTATAATGGCTTCCTTGAAGAAGCCCAGTGATGAAGTCTTTGTTTTAAAGAATAGAAACAGTTTAGTAGTGATTTTGTTTGCATGATGCCAAATTGCTTTCCATGATGGTTGTACTACTTTACAGCTCCACCAGTATGTTAGTGTGTCCATCTTCTCACAACTCCTGCAATGTTGACTGTTCCCAATTTTTGTCACTTCTGCCAGTTTTCAGGGTGTGAGATGAAATCTCACGTTTATTTTGATTTGCATTTCTAGTGTTTTTGAACATTTTTGTCATGTGGTTATGAATTCTTTGTAATTCTTTTGAGAACAGTTTATTTATTGAATGTTTATTATATACATATCTATAGATAGATGTGTATATGTTGTTTACCTAGCTTGGATTCTAAACCTGTATATTATCAGAAAAATTTGCTGATGTATGGAATAAAAGAGTTCAGAGTCTGAATCTGAGATCAGAAAAGGTCTTTATTCTTTCTTATGAGAAAGGGCTCTCTGCCCCTGTTGCACGAATGTTGCCTGCCAGGGAGAGAGCAACAGGTAGAAGGAAGCCCATGGTTATATAACCTTCTAATGCAGAAACCCAACCCCCCCAACTGGCCTTCACTCTCATTGGTAGGGAGGCCAGCCACAAACTAAGCACAGGAATCTGTCTCGGAGACAAAGGACATAGAAACTCGTGGCAAGGAAGGCAGTGTTATCCTTATTTGGCATATCTTGTTGCTGAGGTGGCACTGGGGAGGGTCTCCATTGCTCTCAGTCCCAGATTCCTGTAAGGTCAGGTGACTTCTAAACTTAGGCCCAATGGATGCTGAAGCCACTCTAGATTTGATTTTTCAGAATAGGGAAACTTCTCTGTAAGTTATCCCTCACACTAATAAAGTATATATAGAATAATTTTACATCCATCCATCCATATATAAGCACACACACATATACATACACACATACACATACATACCTCTGTGAGTCTAATGGTAGCCATCTCTAGGGTGGTAAGAAAAAAAGGAATTTGCATAATTTTGTTGTATATTTGAAAGGAATCGTAAGTTGTGCATAGTAGATTTGCGGTGCCATGTGCAATTATCTTTTTATTGTGCTATGTTGTGGAAATGCTTGTTTTATTCCATAAATTAAAAATAAAATAAATTTTTTCTCACATTTGACTGCTTCATTTCTTTTTTTTTGTTTGTTTTGCTTTTTGTAGAGGGAAGGGCAGGGCAATTGGGGTTAAGTGACTTGCCCAAGGTCACATGGCTAGTAAGTGTTAAGTGTCTGAGGCCAGATTTGAACTCTGGTTCTTCTGACTGGAGGGCTGGTGCTCTGTTCACTGCACCACCTAGCCTCCTTGGCTTCATTTTTTTTTTTGATCTTTATTAACTTATTTGTTTACTTTTAGTTTACAAGAATCCACAATTCCTTGAGTTTCAAATTTTCTCTCCCTTCTCTCTGCCCCCCTGACCCATGGCCACATACAATCAAGTATTTGATCTGCAAATACTTTCACATTAGACATTAGTCAGGTTATAAAAAAGGATTGTATCAGATGGAATGAACAATGGGAAAGAGGAAACAAAACCAAACAAGACAAAGAAAAAGAGCAGGTAGTTTGCTTCCATCTGGATTCAAACTCAGTTCTTTCTAGTTCTTTCTCTGCACGTAGACATCTCTCTTCATTGTGAGTCTTTTGGGGTTGACTTATAACACTGCATTGCTGAGAAGAGTCCAGTCTATCAAAGTTGGTCGTCTGTAATTGTGTACAAATTTCTCCTGGTTCTACTCTTCTCACTCAGCATCAGTTCGTATTAGCCTCTCCAGGTAAATATGAAGTCCATCTGCTCCTTGTTTCTTATAGTACAATAGTATTCCATTACATGCATACACCACAACTTGTTCAGGCATTCCCCAATTGATGGGCACCCCCTTAATTTCCAATTCTTTGCCACCACAAAAAGAGCTGCTATAAATATTTTTGTACATATGAGTCTTCCTCTGATCTCTTTGGGATACAACCCTAGAAGTGGTATTGCTGGGTCAAAGGGTATGAAATTATTTATAGCCCATTGGGCATAATTCCAGATTGCTCTCCAGAATGGCTGGATCAGTTCACAACTCCATAGCAATGTATTAGTGTTCCAATTTTTCCACATCCTCTCTAGCATTTGTCATTTTCCTGTTTTGTCATCTTAGCCAATCTGGCCGGTGAGATGTGGTACCTCAGAGTTGTTTTGATTTGCATTTCTCTAAACAATAGTGATTTAGAGCATTTTTTTCATATGCTTATATATATCTTTAATTTCTTCCTCTGAAAATTGCCTGTTTCATATCCTTTGACCATTTATTAATTGGGGAATGACTTGTATTCTTATAGATTTGACTCAATTCTCTGTATATTTTAGAAATGAGTCCTGATTATCAGAGACATAGGTTGTAAAAATTCTTTCTCAATTTTCCACTTCCCTCATAATCTTGGTTACATTGGCTTTGTTTGTATAGAAGCTTTTTAATTTAATGTAATCATAATTATCCATTTTGCATTTTATGATGCTCTCTAATTCTTGTTTGGTCATAAAGTCTTCCCCTCTCCACAAATCTGACAGGTAAACTATTCCTTGCTTTCCCAGATTGCTTACAGGATCAGCCTTTATACCTAGATCATGCACCCATTTAGACTTGATTTTGGTATATGGTGTTAGATAATGGTCTATGCCCAGTTTCTGCCATACTATGTTCCAGTTTTCCCAGCAGTTTTTGTCAAATAGTGAGTTCTTATCCCAAAAACTGGGGTCTTTGGATTTATCAAACAGAAGATTATTATAGTCATTGACTGCTGAGTCTCTTGTACCCAATCTATTTCATTGATTCATTACTCTATTCCTCAGCCAGTACCAAGTAGTTTTGATGATGGCTGCTTTATAATACAGATTAAAATCTGGTATAGTTAGTCCACCTTCCTAGCATTTCTATAAAAGCTTCAGTTTTGTTATAACCTGGAATGAAGAGAGGCATTCTTTGCATCCCACTACCTTCTTTAGGAGAGGAGTCAGCCCACACAGGTAACAGTCACTCAGCTGTAGAAGAAATATAAATATTATGTACTTGATGCTGGTCACTATAGAATTTCGCCTACTTTCTCTACTAGTTGGGATTTTCAGCCTTTTTAAAAAATTTACTTGTACATCAGACTTTAAGCACCGGTTTTGATCATATTACTTCATCCAGCCTTTACTTGAAGGTCTCTGATGTGGGGAAGTCCACTCTCGGTTAAGATAGCCCATTCTACTTTTAGATGCCCTAATAATTAGGACATTTTTCCTTACATTGTATTGAAGTTAGCTTCAGGTAATTTCTACTAGTTTTTCTCTTTGGGACCAAGCAGAATATGTCAATCCCTCTTCTACATGTTAGTCCTTGAAAGACTTGAATGTAGCTATCATATTTCTCCCAAGTTTTTTCCTCTCAAGGCTAAATATATTTAGTTACTTCAGTCTATTCTCTCATGACATTGGTCTGAAGGTCATTTATCATTGTGGTCATCCAGAACTAAGCACACTTTTACTGAGGTAGTCTGACAAGGGTAAAATTAGTGGTAGTAGTGGGACTTTATTCTCAGTGATACTGGATACTGTGCCTCTTTTAATTCAGTCTGAGAGCATACATTTTTTCAACTGTTATGTTGCTCTATTGAGCCATTCACAGATTGTGGTCTACTAAAACCTTCAGAAATTTTTCCTATAAACTGGTATCTGGCCATGTTATCCCATTTTGTGTTTTTGAAGGTGATTTATAAAAGTTGAAGACTTTACATATATCTCTATTAATTTTATCTTATTATATTTGACTTTTCATCAAGCGTTCTTTTCTTATTCATGACTGTTCCTTCATGTATTCATAGAGATAACTACCAGTAGACCATTAATGCTGACAATCACAAGGAAATGTAATTAGCAGATATTTATTAAGCACCTGAGATGAGCTAGGCACTGTGCTATGTGATTGGGCTACAAAGACAAAAGAATTCTGAAATAACTGCGGACTTCAAGATGCTGACATTCTTTTGGGGGAAATAATGTACAGATATAAGTATATATAGAATAAATAAGTGAGTGAATGAATTCCAGATGGGATATTGAGTATTGAATGTGAGAAGCAGAGAAAAGTAGAGTATAACAGGATAAAGTGCCAAGTGGGGAGTACTATATAATGTCTAGAAGTATGGGTTGGGCCTAGGTTATGATTGGATCCTAAAGGCAAGAGGGAGTGACTGTAGTTTAAGTAAGGTAGTGATATGGTCAGATTTGCTTAAGGAAAATCACTCTGGCAGTTATGGAGAGGATAGATTGGAGTAGGGAGAAACTGGAGTCTGGGAGACAGACTAGGAAACTTTTGGAATAGTCTAGGTGAGAAATGATGAGGGTATTAACTAAGGTGGTGGCTGTGTAAATAGAGAAGGTGTTGGATGTGAAGGAGGTTGTGGAAGTAGAAATGGAAATGTGTCATGTGTATGTGCTTGCATGTGCACAGACACAGAAGAAAGAAAGAGGCAGACAGAAAATCAAGGATAATGCTGAAATAATGAACCTAGTAGACTGGTAGGAATGGTAGTGCCCTTGACAGAAATAAGGTAGTTTGGTAGAAGGGTAGATTTTTATGAAGAAGATAATGAGTTCTCTTTTGAGCATGTTGAATTTGCAGTGTCTTTAGGGCATCCAATTTAAAATGCCCTGTAGGCAGTTAGTGATGTCAGGTATGGGTCTGGGACACAGTCATGCAGCAGAGAGGTCAAGATGAATAAGGACTGGGAAAAGAACATCAGATTAAGCAGCTAAGAATTTATTGGAACTTTGGAGAGAGCAGTTTTAATGGAATGACTGCAGAAACCAAATTTCTAAAAGTTGAGTAAGATTGAA
Organism: Petaurus breviceps papuanus; assembly: GCF_028583685.1. Lineage (NCBI taxonomy): Eukaryota > Metazoa > Chordata > Mammalia > Diprotodontia > Petauridae > Petaurus > Petaurus breviceps. The sequence goes on along the minus strand of NW_027186304.1, from coordinate 38,920,493 downwards.
AGGAAAATAAATGCAATTAATATTGACAGCATTTTTTAAGAGTTTGAGAGAGAAGAAAAAGAGAGAGAGAGAGAGAGAGAGAAAGAAAGAGAGAAAGAGAGAGAGAGAGAGAGAGAGAGAGAGAGAGAGAGAGAGAGAAGGAAAAGAGAGAGAGAGGGTGTGGTGTGCACTGTCAGGAAGTGTTTCAGTGGGTAGTCGGGTTTAGTGAAGGTTTTTTTGAAGATGATGGAAACTTAAAAATGTTTGAATTCATTGAGCCAGTAGATCAGAGAGAGAAGGGGGTATAATTGAGGGAGCAATCTTCTGGCAAAAACTAAAAGGGAATGAAATCAAGGGCATATATAAAGAGAAGTTTTGGCCATGGCTGGGAGTACCATTTTGTTGGAATCTTTTGGAGAGCATGTAACACCGTTATCCAGCCAGCCCTCCTATATTTTTAAGTTGTACTGTTGATATTTTTGAATCCATGGGTAAGACTTCACATTTATCCTCCTTAAATTTCATCTTATTAGTTTTGGCCTTTAATTCTAGTCTGTCAAGTACTCTCTCTCTCTCTCTGTTCTTTTGTTTTGGATTCTAATTCTGGCATTTGGTCAATGCATCAACAATCAACAAACATGCATTAAATATCTGTTATGTGCCAGACATTGTGCTAGGTACTGGGGATACAAAAACAAAGACTGTTAACAGTTACTGTTCACAAAGAGCTTATGATCCATTGTGGGAGACAATAGGTACATATATAAGTGTGTGGAAGAAAGAAATAGAAAAAGAACAATTACATTAAAGGTAGTTAAATATATGTATTTTTTGAGAAAGGGCACATTAGCAGTTGGGAGCATCACAGAAGGAAGTGTTTCTGTGTCTTGAAGAGAATGATTGAGGTGGCAATGAGGTGGCGGTGCATTCCAGACATGGGGGATAGTGCAAAGGCACAGAGTCTGGAGAGATGACAAGCTGTATGTGAAGATACAAGGAAAGATCAATTTGTTTGGATTTCAGGGTGTGGGAGGGGGAATTATATCCCTTGGACCTGGAAAGATATGTTAGTACCATATTATGAAAGAATTTAAAATTTAAACAGAAGAGTTTGGATTTTATCATAGAGGCAGTAGGGGGTCACTTGAGTTTTTGTAGGGGAGCGACATAGTCATCTTTGCTAATGGATAATCATTTTGTCAACAAAATGTGAGATGGACTTGATCAGTGAGAGACTTAAGGCATGGTGGTCATTTAGGAGTTTTATGTGGGAGGTGATGTGGATTTGAACTAAGATATATGAGAAGAGAAGGGGTGGTAGGCTACAAGAGATGTGAAGGTAGATTTGGCAACTGCTTGGATATATGGGGTGAGGGAGAGTGAGAAGTCAAGGGTAGTGGTGAGAAGATTGAAAAGATGGTGGTGCCTTTGACAGAAAATTTGGAGGAGGGGTTGTTTTGGAGAGAAAGATCATGAGTTCCGTTTTAGACATGTTGAGCCTGAGACAACTTTGGGACATCCGTTTTGAAATGTTTGTTAGGCAGTTGTGATGATGCAGTATTGAAGCTTAGAGAAACTAGGACTGGATATATAGATCTCTCAATATAAAATTTCCATATAGAGATGATAATTAAACCCATGGAAGCTCATGAAGTCAGAGACTATATAGAGAGAAGAGAAGAGGACCCAGTTAGTTAAGGAATACCCATAATTAGGGGGAATGATATGTGTGTGTGTGTGTGTGTGTGTATGATTATCTAGCAAAGGCTAGATAATGTGTGAATTATCTCTTCCCTGTTCATCTAATGCAAAACTTTTATAAGCATGTTATCTGTGCTGAGTCATGGATAAATATGTTGAAAAGAATTTTGGATTTGTCTGTTTTTTTGTAGAAAAATCTAATAAATGAAAAAGCATTTACTAAGCACTTAACCATTGTACAGTGTACTGGGGATATAAGTAGAAAAGCAAGATGAGAGAGAGAGATCGCAGGTGGAAGGCCCCTGTAAAATGTTAAGATTTTGTAGCAGAGCAAATAGCAATGCTGGGGATTCTGGAGGGCAATATAGGCAATGTGCCCAATGGATAGGCAAGTCTGAAGCATGATGGACGACTTTAGAGTGCTGGGTAAGGCAGGTGGTAAAGCTCTGTTGTTTGTCTCCATCTTACCAGGCAGATTGGTAGTTAATGACTCCCTGAGCTCAGGAAGCTGTGTCTGCCCCATGGCTGGGAATTAGAAGGTTTTCAGGGTGCTTACTCCAGGAGCTATTTTGTTTGGTTTTAAATACTTATGTCATTTATCTATTTGGTAATAGCATAAGATGTGAAGTGAATTAATGGTTGAAAAAGCATTTTAAGCACTTAACTAGTCTGTAAGTGGGTCTTGAAGGGCTCTGAACCCCTTGACAGTTATAATAGTGGGGAGTGGGTACATGGATCAGATTAAAAAAGAGTGGTTCTTCCAGGGTCTCTGTGTTAGGGGTGGATATTGGGAAGTAAGTGGTCCATTCAATTACAATGAGAGAGGCACAGGGGAAAAAAGAAGTATTGACATAAAGGAGTGAGGAGAGGGAAGATCTTGGTAGGTTCTGGGTGACAGCACATCTGCCAGAGAGAAGAGGGAGAGCAGGAGGGGAGGGGCAGAGCTCCCCTCAGCCTGGTCTGCTCAGATCTGCCTGATTGTTGTTCTTTGGTGGATGATGTCTTTCTTTTTCCTGGAACTTTACATAATTTCTTCTTTTTTATGCTATAGTTTGGAGGTTTCATAATCTGCTGGATAGAGTTGAATTTTTAGGTTTCTCTTTGTTGTAGTTCTGTGGATTTCTTCATTTGAGTCATTTATTTTTGAAAAATAGGAAGTTATCTTAAATCATTTATTGAATTATAGTAAGATTATTTTCTTTTTAATATACTCTGGATGCTTATAATTCTTAGTTACCTTTTCCTTGATCTGTTCTTCAAATTGTAGCTTTGTCTTGCATTGTTTCCAAGTAGTTTTCTGGTTGAATTATCTTCTAGCTTGCTATTCTACTTGAACAGCAGTTTATACCATTCTTTGTTCTCCTGTGTTAATTCTGCTTTTTGCTGCATCTAATGAAAATTTTAGATCTTCCATGTTACTTCTTAATTGCAGTGACTAAAAATCATTTGAGAAGAATCTATGGAGTCTGGTATCAAATCCAGCCAGGTTAGACTATTCTGAGACTTTTTGCAGATAAAAAGTTTCTTTTCATTTTGGAAAGAACAATTTGTCCCCAGTAAAATAACATTTTTCTTCTCTTCTTAATCCGATAAATATTTCTTCTGATTTTGTTTGTTTTAAAATACTTATTTTGGTTGGGGCGGCCAGGTAACACAGTGAGTAAGAGCACCAGCCCGAATCTGGGCTCAGAAACTTAGCACCCACCCAGAAACACCTGGCCATGTAACCTTGAGCAAGTTACTTAACCCCAGTTGCTTAAAAAAACCAACAAACTTATATTGGTTATAGCAGAAGGTGTTAAGTAAATGAATGGGTGAAAAAGCATTTTAAGCACTTGCTTGTTAGTCCGCAAATCAGTAACTATTTATTAAGTACCTGCTTCTAGCAAGGCATTGTGCAAAATACTGGGGGTAGAAAGAAAAGTAAACACAGTCCCTACGCACAGGAGCTCACAGTCTGACAGGGGAGGCAGCATTCAAGTGACATTTACAAACAAGCTACATACTGGATACATTGGAGAGGATCAGCAGAGAGAGGGAAGGCACTGGAATTAAGAGGGATCAGGAAAGGCTTACTTTAGAAGGTGAGACTTTACCTGGGACTTGAAGGAAGCCAGGGAAGCCAGGAGATAGAGGAGGAGGGGAGGGCATTCCAGGTATGGGGATCAACCAGTGAAAATGCCCAGAGTCAGGAGATAAATGAGGAATAGAAAAGAGGTCAGCATCATCACTGGTTCACAAAGTATGTGGTAAGATGTAAGGTATAATAAGAATTCTGAAAAGATTTGGGGACAATAGGTTATGAAGGGCTTTGTGAATGCTAGACAATTTTATATTTGACCAAGAGGTGATTCTGGAGTGAATTCACAGGCTCAAGCATTCTGAGTCAAGTTGGTAAAAGTTTATCGTTAGGCTATACAGTGGGCAGGAGGTCTTAAGGAACGTGCGACCCTAAAGGGGTAGCATTAAAGTTTTTATAGGAAAATCTTTAGTACGGTATAACCTGTGCCAATTATGCTAACTAGGTGAGTAAGGGTAGGATTAGGGAGGAGTTAAGGAGTGGTCAGTGCTTAAAGGAACATGCACTTTTAATATCTATGGGGCAGGCCTGTCGCCCATAATTCACTGGGAAATAGCCCAAGGCGGGGCTTCATGGAGGTATGGTTTTAGGCTTGAAATGTCACTAAGTCAAATAGCAGTCAGGGCTGACTGAGAAGTACCCAGTCTGCTACCCATCAATGTTCTGTTTGACAAGATGGATGTTGGGCGTATACATATGTCCCAAGCTAATGAGGGATCCAGGATGTGCATAATGGGCTGGGAAGTTACTTATAGATAGTTCTAGTGAAGGATTCATACCGTGTTTCCCCGATAATAAGACACTGTCTTATTAATTTTTTTGGACAGAAAAACACCAGAGGGCTTATTTTCAGGGGAGGGCTTATTTTAATGAACATTGACAGCAATTTTAATAAACAGGTAAATGTGAATAAAAAAATGTACCTTTATTCAATAAGCAAATCACTGGGGAAGAACAGGATGACGCGCTTACTGCTGCAGCTCTGATTGGATGCAGCTCAGAGCACGGCGTGTGTTTCACAGGGTGGGGGGGGACGGTGCATACAGAGGGTACTGTAATGTAGCGTGTAGCGCAGGGGATCACCTTCACTACAGTAGCAATCTCAATAGGGCTTATTTTCGGGGGAGGGCTTATTTTAGAGGAATCTTACAAAGTAAAGGGGAGGGCTTATTTTCGGGATAGGTCTTATTATCGGGGAAACACAGTGGGTGCAGCTGGTTATTATACTAAGGGGAGGTAAATAGTTCATGAATGGTTGCTAGGCAGAGTACTGGCGGGGGGGGTAGGGGCAAGGGGCAGAGATAATGCTCTGAGGCTAGGGAGATTTGAGGCTAGGGAGAAATGTGATTTTGCAAGCTGATGTGATTTTAGAAACTGTGGTTCAAACACAGGCACCCAAGCACCACATCAATAGGAAGTCATTGAATTTTATTGGGATGGGGAATCAGACCTGAACTTAAGGAATGTTATTGCCAGCTAAGTGGAGGATGGACTGGAGTGGAGACCCTTGTGGCAGATAGGCCAGAAAATAGGTTATTGCAATTAGTCCTGATGTCAGGTGATGAGAATTTGTATCAGGGTGGTGGAAGTATCAGAGAAGAGAAGGGACCCTGTGTGATAGACACTAGACTAAAATACTGATGATAATCCAAGATCAAGACAGTTCTTTCTCTAATGTTTAATTACCTATAGGCTTATCAGGTACTATCTTTTTATGTGCATTTTGGTTCTATTTTTTGGATCCCAAATTACATTCCATTAATCTATATTTTAGTTTTTTTTTTTGTTTACCATGAGGTTGCTATGATAATTTTTGATTTTACTTTAAATGGGTTCACAAGTCTCTGTAGTTTTTTTCTACCAATTAGATATTCTTGTCCACTTATTCTCTTTAAATACATTTTGTTATTTTATTCAGTTTTTATATAATAACCCATTAGTATTTTGCTTGAATTTGCATTATACCTATAAATTGATTTACAGAGTTTTGACACTTTCATTACTTCCTCCCATCCTATCCATATATAAAAGATAGTCTTCCAATTTTTCTTCCTTGGTTTCTTTCAGAATTGTTTTGTTAATAATTTTAAAGATGTATGTGACTTGGTAAGTTAATACCCACATATTTGTGATTTTTTTTGTCATTATTGTAAATGGAATTTAAAAAATTAGTTCCTCTTAGCCTTTATTGATAGTGCATAAGAATGTGGCTTTTTTTTTTTTTTAACTTTTTTTATCTTGCTATCTTGATGAGCTTATTTATCTCAGTTTTGTTGTTAAGGCTTTCTTTATATGCAGTGTGGTCAACTGTGTCAGTCTCTGGGTAGGAAAGATTGGAAGGATCTTTTTTTCTTTTTCAAATTTATTAAATCATAATTTTGAATGAGAAGATATTTTAGAGGTCTCCTAGTTCAGTCCCCTAATTTTACACAGGAGGTTTTGAGGTTCAGAGTTCAACTTGGCCAAATTTATGCAATTAGTAAGTAGCAGAGACAGGATTTAAATCCAGGTCTTTTGAACTTCAAATTCAGCAGTTTATTTTCCCAGTTCTATGCTATTTGGCCTTTTATTGATAAACAACTATTTGGAAGATTGTTGGCATACTATCTGTCTTTGAAAAAGAGGCTTTAATTTGTTACAAAATGGATTCTAGGATCTAAATATATGTTTGTTTTTTACTTTTTGTGAATTTTGCCTTTTTTCCTGGACTTAAAAAAATTAATTAATTTTTATTTTTCAACATTCATGTCCATAAGATTTTGAGTTCTAAATTTTCTTCCCCTCCCCCCCCGGTGGCATGCAGTCTGATATAGGCTCTACATATACATTCATTTTAAACATATTTTTACATTAGTCCTGTTGTAAAGAAGAACCAGAACCAATGGAAAAAAACCATGAGAAAGAAGAAACAAAACAAACAAAAAAAAGAGAGCAAATAGTATGCTTCAATCTGTACTCAGACTCTTTTTCTGAATGTACATAGCACCCTCCATAATGAGTCTCTTGGAGTTGTCTTAGATCCTTGCATTGCTGAGAAGAGCTAAATCAATAAAAGTCATTGCATAGTGTTGCTGTTACTGTGTACAATGTTCTCGTGGTTCTGGGCACTTTACTCAGCATCAGTTCATTTAAGTCTTTCCAGGTTTTTCTGAAGTCTGCCTGCTCATCATTTCTTATAGCACAATAGTATTCCATTACATTCATGTACCATAACTTATTCAGCCATTCCACAGTTGATGGCCATCCCCTCAATTTCTAATTCTTTGTCTTCACAAAAAGAGCTGCTATATTGTTGTACATATTGGTCCTTTTCCCATTTTTATGATATTTTTGGGATATATATCTAGTAGTGAAATATTCCTGGGTTGCTCTCCAGAATGGTTGGGTCAGTTCACAACTCCACCAACAATGCATTTGTGTTTCAGTTTTTCCACATCTTTTCTACCATTTATAATTTTTCTGTTTTGTCATGTTAGCCAGTCTCATAGGTGTGATGATCTCAGAGTTGTTTTGATTTGCATTTCTCTAATCAGTAGTGATTTAGAGGATTTTTTTCATATGACTATAGATTTAAATTATTCATCTGAAAACTGCCTGTTCATATTCTGGAATTTTTTTTTTTTTTTTGGCTTTTTGGAGGGGAAAGAGCAGGGCATTTGGGGTTAAGTGATTTGCCCAAGGTCACACGGCTAGTATGTGTATCAAGTGTTTGAGGCTGGATTTGAACTCAGGTCCTTCTGACTCCAGGGCCGGTGCTCCATTCACTGCAACACCTAGCTGCCCCTGGATAATTTTTTTTTTTAAAGCAATCGGGGTTAAGTAACTTGCTCAAGGTTATACGGCTAGTTATTTCTGGATGTGGTGCTAAATATCTGAGCCCGGATTTGATCCCCAGGTCATCCCGGAGCAGGTGCTCTTACTTGCTGAGCCACCTGGCCGCCCCTAAGCAATTGGGGCTAAGTAACTTGCTCAAGGTTACACGGCCAGGTGTTTCTGGGTGGGTGCTAAGTGTCTGAGCCCGGATTCGATCCATATGTCATCCCGACACTGGAGCCGGTGCTCTTACTCGTTGTGCTACCTGGCCGCCCCACTGGATAATTTTTTTAAGCCAAATTCCAATATTTTTATTTTCTTTAACATGCTGGTTGTCCATTTGAGTTGTTGGGCTTTTCTTAAGTTATTCTTTATGCTGCTTTGTCCTTTTTTATGCAACAGAATTTTAAAATTTTTTCAGAATTTTTCTCTAGTTGCTAATTGCTTTAAACTGAACTTTGTTTTTCTTATATGAAAAGATTTTGGTTTCTTTGGATGTTTTGTAGGGTCTAGTGGGAACTATTTCTTTACCTTCTGCTTATGCCACCATCTTCCTACAAGCCTAGTAACTGTGTATTTTAACTTCTCAAAAAATTCAAGTTACTGATAATAGAAAATAAAACAAAGCACAGAGAGACTTGAATCTGCTTAACAACTTTCATTTAATCATCTCTGTTTTCTTATCTACAAAATTAAGATGTTATTTTTCTTTGTAATTTCTTAGGAGAGGTGATTTAGATAACATTCAAACATGTTTAGCTCTTTGGGGGAAAAGACATTTTTTAATATTCTTGTATTGTTCTTGTAATGGGAACATTATTTATTATTTTATTTAGAAATGAGTACAGAAGCAGAACAACAACTTCTCCATAATGCCAGAAATGGCAATACTGAGGAAGTTAGGAAGCTCTTAGAAACTGTGGAGCGAAAGGAAGTGGTTGCCAATATTAATTGCAAAGGTAAGTTTGATTAAATTCTTATTTTCCTCATTAACCTTTCATTGCTAGACACTTTTATATAGACATAATAATATTAATCTCCCTAAATAATGAATAGTTTGTAGTAATATTATCCTTCCCTTATAAGTTGTAAGGACCCTTTGTGAAATATCTGAATTGTCTTTCTTCATCTACTTTGTCAAAAAATGGACATTTTCCTTTTTTGTTTGTTTGGGTTTTTTTTGGAGGGGGGAAGGCAAGGCATTTGCAGTTAAGGGACTTGCCCAAGGTCACACAGTAAGTGCATCAACGGTCCGAGGCTGGATTTGAACTCAGGTCCTCCTGACTCCAGGGCCAGTGCTCTTTTCACTGCATCACCTAGCCACCCCTCTTAAGGCGTCTTTAACTTCCACATGCCCTATTCTAATTTTTAAGGAATTGTTTTCTTCACTGAGTTTTTGTACCTCTTTTTCTATTTGGTCAATTCTGCTTTTTAAAGAATTTTTTCTTTTCAGTGGATTTTTGTGACTCTTTTACGATGTGGCCTATTCTGTTTTTAAGGTGTTATATTTTTCAGGATTTTTTTTTTCTTTGTGTCTGCTTTACCAAACTGTTGTTTATTTTTTCATGATTTGCTTGCATTACTCTCATTTCTTTTCCATTTTTTCCTCTACTTTTCTGATTTTAAAAATACTTTTTGGACTCTTCTAGAAACTCTTGTTGGGTTTGTGTCCACTTTACTCTTTTCCTTTGAGGCTTTGCTTGTAGCTATTTTGACATTGTTGTTTTCTGACTTTGTATTTTGATCTTTCCTGTCACCCTAGTAGCTTTTTACAATCAGGTTCTTTTATGTTGTTGTTGTTCATTTTCCCACCCTATTTTTTGATTTTTCATTTTATGTTAAAGTTGGGCTCTGCTACTAGAGTATAGGGGGCTTTGTCCCAAGCTTCAGATTTTTTTATTCTGCTGTTTTCAGAGCTTGTTCTAGGATTCTGTAAGTTTTCAGTTCTTCTAAGGAGATATGTCAAAGGAAAGGTGTGGTCAGTGTTCTCCTGGCCTGTATTTTGAACTGTGAACAACCACAAGCACTCTTTTCCACCTTGGAACGGTTACCAGGGTCCCAACTTCCCTGTGGCTCTAGTGAACTAGTACACTTCCTTGTTCTGGGACTATGACCTGGAATCTAGTATGGGTAATGCAGCAGAGTCCTGTACCCAGTATCAGCAGCGGTCCCCTCTAATCTCCTTCTGACCAGTTGTCCAGCCCCTTTGGGGTCTTTGAGCTGAGAGCTCTGAAGCCATTGCTTGTTCGAGGTCACACAGATGATGAGTGGAAGGTGAATGACTAGAATCCACATCTCTTGATTACTGATTTAGTATTCTTCATGTTGTCCATCACAGATGGACTGTTTTTTTTGCCTTTTCTTTCCTTTTTTTTTTTTTGATCAGACCTACAATTTCATTCATATAGATTATTACTTAAGAGGAAATTCCCTCTACAGTAAAGATGAATTGCCCAGGGTCACACACGAAAGATGTATCATGTGTACTTAATAGATTTCATTGCAATGTGGCCAAGCAGTGTTGGGGTAGATTGTGCCAGGAGGATTTGAAAAAAAATCATATTATGGTGACAACTTTGTTATATAGAAACAACTGTTGTTATAGTTTTCATGAATGTGTTGTGTTCTGATAACATTTTTAGGGAGAAGTAAATCTAATTTGGGCTGGACTCCTCTTCATTTGGCATGCTATTTTGGACATGGACAAGTAGTGCAGGATTTGTTGAAGGTATATTTCTGGCTTTTAATTTTAAAGACTTCTGTTTAGTAGTTTATAGTAACCATTGTTTTATTATTATTGTTATAGTATTTTATTTTTTCCTAATTACATGTAGAGACAATTTTTAACATTCATTTAAAAAAAATTCTGAGTTCCAGATTTTTTCCCTATCTCCCCCTCCCCTAAGATGGTGAGCAACTTGTTATAGGTATAACAAATATTGTTGAAATTCCCTTAAAGAAGGAGAGTAAGAATTGATTTTAGTCAATAAGAGTACTAGTAGTTGCTTTTTTTATTTAACCAGATCACAAGGTGCCTTATGGTTCTGTAATAAAAAAATTTTTTTTTTTTTGCTTTTTGGAGGGGGGGAAGGCAGGGCAATTGGGGTTAAGTGACTTGCCCAAGGTCACACGGCCAGCAAGTGTTAAGTGTCTGAGGCCAGATTTGAACTTAGGTCCTCTTGACTCCAGGGCCAGTGCTCCATTTACTGCACCACATAGCTGCCCCCTATAATAATAATTTAAGATTTTCTAAGACTAGTTAATTCATATTTCTTTATTCTATTCTTTGAGTTTTAATGATTTTACTATATGAAACTTAAATTTAATTTAATTTAAAACTTCTAAGTATTTTTGAAAACTAAAAGATTTTCATGATTTCTACAAATATCTCCATAGTAATTAAAGAAGAAATAGTTTTTTTATAATACTGCAAACTGAGTATTTAAAGCAAACACTGGAGGCAATTTTTTTGAAAATGTAAAGGATTCATGCAATAGTCCAAATTATTGAGCATCCTGTTGTATGTGAAACACTGCTTTATCAGTTTTTTTTTTAGTATAAGTAAGAATTTTATTTCCTTTTTCTGCTTTAGAGCTAAAGAAACTCAAGTGGTATTTTCTGTTTTTTCCCATCTCAATGTAAATTTTACACTTTCAGTTAGTCATTTGTTTTTATTCAGTGGATTAGCTGCTCTTTAAGAAGTGTTAAGCTTCACAATATATCCACTATGGAAATGTTTTGTGTAGCCACACATGTACAACCTTTATTGAATTGGTTATCTTCCCAGTAAGAGTGGGTAATGAGGGAGGAAGGGAAAGAAGCTGGAATTCAAAGTTTAAAATCAAATGTTTAAAAAAATTATTATTATTATTATCTGCAACTGGGATATAAGATATACAGGCACTGGAGTATGGAGATCCATCTTGCCCTACCTAACAGTTGGAGGAGGGATGGAGGATGATATAAGAGAGAGCAGATTGGGGGAGGGGGTATACAGTGGGATCACTGTTTTGGGGCGGTAGGTAGGAGAAATACAGGGGAGAAAATTTGTAACTTAAAATCTTGTGGAAATTAATGTTGTAAACTAAAAATAAACATAAAATTTAATTAAAAAATAAAGAATGACTATAAGAAAGAAGTGTTAAACTAATAATAATAAATAATGTCGGACAGTACAGAATTTCTTTGATTCATAAAAGTCCTATTCTAGTGTCACTTCATGGGGTGGATACAACCTTGGTTTCTCAAATGCTATGATTGCAGAGTATAATCTCTGGCAAGTTCTGCCATGTTCAGAAGGCTTTGTGTGTGGTACTGGCAGCAGATGATTTCTGAGGACCAGCCTAGCCGAGTGTGAAAAGACTCATGACTAAGAGGCTGGCCACTTAGTGATGAATTCTTTGGCGACCTGTGAAACAAAGTAAAAATATAAAATTATCCTCATTCCTGTGAGCCCTTCTTCTTTATCTGTAGTGATAAAGTAGCAGAGTGATGGACAAGGAGGGAAACAGTGCTAAGAATCACACAGTTTTTAGGGCAGTGATAAGTGGGAACTCTTGTTTCTCTCAGTGTAAGCTATCTTTGTAGCCAGTGAAGAGTCAGCATGCTAGCAGTTAGCAGTGAGGGGATTGGGAAAGGGTGGGAAAAGTCTCCCATAGAAGGTGAGATTTGAACTGTCTTAAACCAGGGAAGCTAGAACTCAGAGGTGAGCAAAAACAAATGTTTATTAGAAGCATTGTAAAAGTTATGTATGTAGAGAAAAGATGACTTATATAGCATGCTGCATTGTTAGCCACATGTTACAAGACCAGAAAAATGTCTTCTGTTACTTTAAAGGTTTTCATGTTTTCTTTATTTTTTTTTTATTTTGTATTAAATTCAGTACAGCTTGTTTAAGTGCCTGTAAGTGTTTGAGGGAATACAATGATCAAAACAATTTACTTGCTGTTTTCAGAGGCATTAGACCCTCATGGGGTTGGGAGGATCAAAAGTTCATACAGATAAGTAGACTGTGATAAGGACAAAGGACAAAGCTAAGAAATCCAAGAATGTAAGAAATGTAAAAAATTTGAGGAGAGAAGATTAATAAAATGTTTCATTAAGGAAGTGAACCTCAATTGTGTCTTAAAGTGAGAAGATGTAAAAAGGCCCATAGGATAAAGGAACAGTATTGCAGGCATGGAGGTAGCATATGGGGAATGCATAGAAGTGAGATTACAGGACAGGTTTAGGAAGATTTAGTAGTCCTATCTATTTTGGCTGCCACATAAAATACATGGAGAGAAGTAGAGTAAAATAAAACTGTAAAGGTAGGATGGACTTTAAGGGTCTTAAATTCTAGAACAATGAAAGGTTCTGTATTTTATTCTATAGGAAATAGAGCTCTACTGTATTTATTGTTTATTGGGATATTTGCTAACTTTATTAAAAAATAAATAGTATTTTATTTTCCCCAATTACATATTAAGAAAACTTTTTAGCATTCATTTTTACAAGATTTTGAGTTCCAAATTTTTCTTCCCTCACTCCACTCTCCTCTTCTGAAAATGATAAGCAGTTTGATATAGTTTATACATGTGCTATCATATAAAAGATATTTCCATATTTGTCACAATTGTGGAAGAAAAAACAGATCAAAAGGAAATAAAACCATCAGAAAAAATAAAGTGAAAAAATATGCTTTGATCTTCATCCTGAGTCCATCAGTTCTTTATTTGGCTATTTATCACACAGTATTGCTGATACTATGTACAATGTTTTCCTGGTTCTGCTTATTTCGCTTTTCATCAGTTTGTACAAGTCTTTCCAGGTTTTTTATTTGTTAACTTTAAACAAAAAAAAAACCATATTTTATTTAATAAACCAAAATGCTATCTTAGAAGCTTTCCTGAAACAAGGTTTCTTCCTTGTGAACGTCACAATTACACAAAATTCTTTGCAGAATATAGCAACACAGATGAACTTTTTTGACAACTGATCATTTAGCAGCTAAGCTGGCTCAGTGAATAGAATACTGGACTTGGAGTCAGGAAATTTTTGAGTTCAAACTGCCTCAGTTTCTTCATCAGTAAAATGGGGATAATAATAGCATCTACCTCCCAGGGTTGTTATAAAGATAAAATGAGATACGATTGGTAAAATTTCATATCCTAAAGTGCTTTATAAATGCTACCTCTTGTTATTATCATCACCATGTAAGACATTAATCAGAGATAATGCTCACCAAAGATTTTTGTTACTGTCAGGGAGGCGATCCAGCTTACTGTCCAAGTCAAAGAGGGATGATACCCTTTTAGGTGGTGATGCTCCAGTTTGCAGATGACATTGTACTTTATGACTCAAGCTTTGGAACACTGTAGAACCTCTTTGATAAGAGTCATGATTACTCAAAAGAGATTGACCTAACTAGTCATATTAGTGAAGGAAGAAACCAAGTGAGTGAAGAAGGCCTATTGTCCAGATGATGATATGAATTTATCAGTTGAACTTGTCCGCTTGTGTATGTGTATATAGATAGAGAAAGATATCTATAAATACCTTATACCTAGATACCTACAAATACCTCTATGGAAAGATAAATCCGTCTGGGATAGATACTAAAATGGGTGATGATTTGAGCTCAGAATATAGCAGGAATAAGAGAAAAGTAGACTGACATTGTCTTTGGGAAAAGGCATAATTCTTTTATTGACTTCTAACCTTATCCTTAGAATAAAGGACTGTCTTTTAAATACCATCACTTTCCAGTGCTATCAAATGGCCATGAGTCATGGAATATTATAGATTTTTAGGCTTTGAAATTGAGGATCACCTTAAGGGTAATGGAAATTTGCATGGTAGGTTCAAGCAGGCTGTGGCGCAACGGTCCACTGGAGTGTTTGAGAAGAAATAGGGAGTTAGTGAATGATTTTGAGCAAAAGAGTCAAGTGATCACACCTGTGTGTTAGGAGGATTAAATCTTATGTATTTTACTTTATGTGTTCAAAAATATTTTTCTGAGAAGGGTCCGCCAGACTGCCAAAGGGTCTATGACATAAACAAGATCGAGAAGCTTGGTCTAGTAGGACAGATCCCTTATGTGGAATAATTGAATGCATTTATGTTCTATTTGCTCTACTCTCCTGGATTACTTTCTATCCATTGTGTATAAGCCTTTAGTCATGTCCTATGCTGGGAGTATTTTTTTCTTTCCTTCTCTACATCTGTTGAAATTCTCTAGTCCTTGAAGATCCTCCCAAAAAGTCACCTCATCCTTAAAGATTTCCCTGGTCCCAATAGGAATGAATAATCTCTCCTTCCTCATATGTCAAATAGCTCTTCATATTTCTTTTTTATACTTGTAGTGTTTCATTTTTTGTTGCATTTATTTGTGTGTTAATATCCACTTACTAGATTTGAAGCTTCATGATGGTACAAAGTTATCTTTATTTTAATATGGCCCACAATCCTCTGTAATAGAATCACATGTTTAGATCTGGAAGAGAATCTAGAGATCATTGAGTCCAGATCTCCCATTGTGTAGACCCAGAGGAAGTAAGTAGCTTCACATCTGGGTCCTGTGATTCCTGATCCAGTGTTCTTTCCATCCTAGCTGCACCATGCCATGGAGGTTTAGTAAATGACTTTGTAATTGAATCATTTTGACTTTTATTTACTTATCGAAACATTAAAGTTTTATTTTTTATTTTCCAGGCTGGTGCAGAAGTAAATGTGTTAAATGATATGGGAGACACTCCTCTTCATCGTGCAGCATTTACAGGACGAAAGGTAAAAATAGATTGTGGGCGTCTGTGTGTGTTACTCCATATGTACACCATGACATGACTTCATCTATCACCTATATACATGTGTTTGTATTTATGACATATATATATATATACATATATAATGAAAATATGAACCTTGGAAATGTGAAAACACGGGGTGGGTAGGTGGTGCAGTGAATAGAGCACCAGCCCTGGAGTCAGGAGGACCTGAGTTAAAATCTGACCTTAGACACTTAACACGCAAACACACACACACACACATTAGCCGTGTGACCCTGGGCAAGTCACTTAACCCCAATTGCCCTCCAAAAATCCCCCCCCCCCAAAAAAAAAAGAAATGTGAAAACATTTGAAGAGAGGACATGATTTTGATATTATACCTAAAGACTAAAAATGAGAGTTAATATCTATAGGAAGGAAGAACTCTTAAGCAAATTCAGTAGTCAGCATTCTAATTTGTTGAATTCATCTTCCCAGTTAATGCAAGAATCATGTCTATAGCAACTTTGACAAATGATCATTAAGTCTCTGAATATTTCTAGTGATAAAGAACTCAATTCCTCTTGGGTTAACACCATCCATTATTACGGTTAAGTCATAAAGTGTTCCTTCTTATGTCAAGGGGAAATTTACTCTTTTTGCTCCTAGTTTTGGTCTCTATAACAATATAAAATAAATTTATTCCCTTTTTACAT
This sequence comes from Petaurus breviceps papuanus, assembly GCF_028583685.1. NCBI lineage: Eukaryota > Metazoa > Chordata > Mammalia > Diprotodontia > Petauridae > Petaurus > Petaurus breviceps. The sequence goes on along the minus strand of NW_027186304.1, from coordinate 38,904,459 downwards.
GCATCCCTTCAAATTTTTGAAGATAGTTACCATATTGACCTGGTGGCTGGGTGGCACAGTGGATAGAGTGACAGGCCTGGAGTCAGGAAGACTTATCTTTGTGAGTTCATATCCAGCCTCAGACACTTACTAGCTGGATTACCCTTGGCAAGTCACTTAACCCTGTTTACCTGTGTTCCTCATCTATAAAATGAGCTGGAGAGGGAAATAGCAAACCGCTTCAGGATCTTTACCAAGAAAACTCCAAATGGGGTCACAAAGAATCAGACATGATTGAAATGACTGAACAACAACAAAATCATATTGGCCATTTGTAATTTCTTATATTGAGAAAACTATTCATTTTTTAACTTAAAAGAGATGCTATACCTAAGTCATATTTACACGTGTGTATGTATACACATGTGTGTATATACACAATACTCAAAGGAAGCACTTTGTGAAAGCATTAACTGTATGAGTCCTTGCTGGAAAATGTACATAATATTTTTATTTAATTCATTGAATAATTAAGACATATGTGCAGAAATGAGGTTTTGACAGTCTTTTAACTCTAGTGAATATAAAAGAGATGTGTTAAATTTCTTCAGTGGATAGAGCACTGGATCTGGAGTCAGGAAAATGAGTTCAAATTCTGAGTTAAACACTTATTAAGTATGTGACATCCTGGCCAAATCATTTAACATCTCTCACCCTCTATTTCCTCATCTGTAAAATGTAGATAATCATAGCGTCTCCATCCCAGGGTTGTTGTGATTATAAATGAGATAAAATTTGTAAAGTGCTTTGCAAACCTTAAAAATCTTAAATATTGGCTATTATTATTATAGCAGATGTTAGTGACCCAAGTCATAATAACCGTATTCTTTTTTGTTAGACTTAACACATGACTAGGGTTCTGTAACAGCAGCAAGAAGGATGTCTACCATTTGTCCCTGACGCTCATCGTCAACATTGAAGATGCATAAAACTATATGAAAACTGTTTCTTGACATGTGAATAGTTTATAAGATTGATCAAGAAAGAATCACAAGAGTCATATCACCCCTCTTGTGAATATTTCTGATAGTTACATTTAGACAGCCTTTGGGGCAAAATTGGGTATCAGCTGGGTATTGAAAATAAGTTGTGAAATACACTTTTTATTGTACTTTTATTTATTTTGTTAAATATTTCCCAGTTGTATTTGAGTTTGGTGTGCCACCCTAAGAAGTATTGCATGTGGCCAGTTGACTGTTGTAAGCTTTTTTTCTTTTAAAAATTAAAAAAAAATCCTTTTTCAGTTTCTTAGTTCTTTCCATCTCTTCCTCCTTTCCTTTCAGGAAGGCAAGAAAAATAAAAACCATTACAAATATGTATAGATAATGCAGAACAGATTTCTGCATTAGCCATGTTCCAAGCAGGAAAAAAGCAATAAAAGGGAGTAGAAGAAAGTATGGTTTAGTCTGTACCCTAAGACTATCAGTTCTCTTTCTGCAAGTGGATTGTATGTTTCATTATGGAAGTGGCATATATACTTTGTATCAGTAATCTCTTCAGTCTGGGTTTAGATCATAACCCAGTTAGGCTTTCTCATCTTGTATGCTTCTTATTTATGCCTTTTCTTAAATTCTGCATAGAAATTAATTCAATGCTCCATAGGGTTATTTTTGTTTGTTTTTCGTATTTTGTGGATATACATGTAAGACCACTTAATCTCTCACTCTTACTACATAAATGGCTCACCTTCTTTTCTATTCTCAAGATTGAATTTTATATTACTGCTCTCTTACATAACATACTACAGCTTTGAGCAAGACGCTACTTGTCTTTGCTCTCAGTATGTTTTCTGACTGCCCCCCGTGCCTGGAAGATGTGTGTCTCTCTTTATCTCCTCCTCCTGGCTTTCTTAGCTTTCTTCCAAGTTCCATTTAAAATCCTGCCTTCTCCAAGAAGCCTTTCCTGATTCTTCTTAATTTTAGTTCTTTCCCTCTGTTGATTATTTCTTATTTACCTTGTTTGTATATTCTGTTGTTTCCCACCTTAGATTGTGAGCTTCCTGAGAGCAGACTTTTTTTGGCCTTTATTGTATCCCCAGAGCAGAACACAGTGCCTGTTATGTAGTAGGCACTTAATAAATGTTCATTGATTGACTGACTGGTTCTAGCTTATTTAGATTAACTATGTTTTAGACAAAACTATGTTTTGTTTTTGACCCTTGTCACTTTTAATTCTGATTCCTTTAAGATTATGCTGTTGCATGGCTTGTAGTCATATGGAATGCTTGGAAGAATATTGATATTGAAAAGGTGAGCTTTTGATCAGGAAGTTGTTTAGAGTCATTATATTGCTACATGATTTCCTTAATATGGTCTTGACCAGTATGTTCATCTTCAGGTTTCATTTATTGTCCATCTTCAGTGACTGTCCAAGACATCCATGCTGAAGAATCAATTCAATGGACTCTTCCTCTGTTTGTATGTTTTCATATGAGTGATATGTTCTTTGTCAGCATATGTAGTAAATAGGGGAATGAGCTTGGAACCAGGAAGATCTGGGTTCAAATCCTGCATCTCATACTTGTCTTGGGCTCTTAGTGTACCAGGAAATTCTCTAAGACTTTAATCTTGAGGAGAATTGCATCTTTGCAGGGAGTTTCTACTATGGTGGTTACCTGAGCCCAGTAAATTGCAAATCTGGACTTTTATCTCTCTTGGTTGGTAGTTGCTTCTTTGTCAGTTTTCTATTTTTTTTCAGATTTATTTTTTAAAATAATTTTTAACAATTTATTTGTTCTTAACAAATGCTAATTAACATGAGCATTTCTTCATAACAGAAAAAGGAGATTGCGTATTAAACTTTGAATCTCTATTGTGAACATCTTGCCTCTTTTTTAAAGCAGAGACTGCATTCAATGTTCGTTTCAGAGCTGTTCTGCTTGTTTGTGTCCTGCTTTGAAACTTCCTCTATTCTCTTGTTTTTTAAATGCATCATCACTATCACTTGTCCTCCATAGAACCCATTCTGAAATTTAAAAATACAAAAAAGCCCTAAAAAACAGCAAGCTCCCCAAACAGATGAACTAAAACACTCCCCCAAATCCTTGTGCCATATAAAGCTCTGTCATGCCAAATATACTGTACATTTTTCACATCCAAAAATGTATCTCTAGGGGAGCTAGATGGTGCACCAGCCCTGGGTTCAGGAGGACCTGAATTCAAATGTGGTGTTAGAAGCTTACTAGCTGTGTGATTGAACAAGTCACTTAACCCCAATTGTCTCCCCAAAACAAAAAAAAATGCATCTCTCATTATATCTTATCTCTCCTTTCTTATAGCAAGTTTTTTTTTTCTTGGACCTTTGGAATCTTTGTTGGTTATTGGATTAATCAGAGTCTTTTAAAGTTGTTTTTCTTTACAATGTTGTAGTTCCCAAATTTTCCTAGTTGTACTCATTTCACTCTGCATTAAGTTGTTAATGTCTTCTCATGTTTATCTGAATTTCATTACATTAATATATCATAATTTGTTCAGCCATTTCCCAATTGATGGGCACTTTCTTATTTTCTGAGTTTGTTGCCATCACAAAAAGGATTGTGAATATTTCTGTGCTTATGTATCCTTTCCTTTTCCCTTTGATCTCTTTGGGGATATAAGCCAAGTAGTGGTTTCACTAAGTTAGAGAATGTATAACAAGGTTTGTGACTTTTTCAGTATAGTTCCAAATTGCCTTCTGGAATGGTTGGATCATTTCACTGCTCTACAAGTAGTGTATTTGGCCTCCCTAATCTTCTCCAGCAATTATCACTTTCCTTTTTTTTTTTTTTCATCTTTTCCAGTCTGATAGGTGTGAGGAAAATGGTAGAGTTGTTTTAATTTAATTAATTTCTTTTTACTAGTGACTTGAAGCATTTCTTCACATGTTTATTGGTATGCCTTCTCTTTTTAAAAATAGTATTTTATTTTTTCCAATTACATGCAAAGACTATTTTTAACATTCTTTTTAAAAATAAAATTGTGAGTTCCAAATTTTCTTCCTTCTTCCCTCCTCTCCTTCCTAAGATGGTCAGCAATTTGATGTAGGTTATATATGTGCAATCATGTAAAATATATGTTAGTCATGTGAAAAAAGAAACATAAAAAAGGAAAAAATCCTTAAAAATAAAGTGAAAATAGTTTGCTTTTATCTTCATTCAGAGTCCATCAGTTGTTTCTCTGGATATGGATAGCATATTCCATCATGAGTCTTTTGGAATTGTCTTCGATAGTTGTATTGCTGAGAAGAACTAAATCAATCATAGTTGATTGTTGCATAATGTTCCTGTTACTATGTACAATGTTTTCCTCACTTCACTCAGCATCAGTTCGTGTAAGTCTTTTCAGGTTTTTCTGAAATCTGCCTATTCATCATTTCTTATAGCACAGTAGTATTCCATTACACTCATATACCATAACTTGTTCAGCCATTTTTGCAATTGGTGGGCATTCTCTTAATTTCCATTTCTTTGCCACAAAAAGACCTGCTTTAAATATTTTTGCACATTTAGATCTTTTTCCTTTTTATATGATCTCTTTGGGATACAGACCTAGTAGCATTCATTGCTGGATCAAAGGGTATATACAATTTGATTGCTCTTTGGGCGTAGCTCCAAATTGCTCTACAGAATAGTTGGGTCAGTTCACAACTTCACCAAGAGTGCATTTAGTGTCCCAATTTTCCCACATCTTTTCCAACATTTATCATTTTCCTTTTCTGTCATGTTATGATATGCTTTCTCTTGAGAATTGTTTGCTCCATATCCCTTGATCAGAGAATTCCCCTTATGCTTATATAATTCAGTCATTTGCCTATATATTAGATAAATTTATTACAAAGATTTTTTTTCCCAGTTCACTGTTTCTGAGGTGTGATGCCAAAATGGCAGACTAAAGGAACAACTCAGTTGACATTCTCCCCCCAAAATACTTTAAAGTAACATGTCAAATCAATTCTCGAGCCACATAGCCAAGAAAAGGTAGGAGCCAGACAGTTTTCTAGGAGGTTGAAAGGATAGGTCTGTGACACAGAAGTGAGGGTTGGCCTGGAGCCCACATGGTGGCAACACCAGCAGTGGGCCTTAGAGGAGTTGTGACAGTTGCAACAGCTTTAGAAACTCTCAGCCCAGAGATGGTAAGGGTATTGGATAACTGTTCAGAAAGGTATTACAAGGGATCTTGTGCTGGTACTAGGTGTGGGACTTTGGGTGCTATTTGGCAACTCCATTGCAGTTCCAGAGAAGAAAGCTGCTAGTGCTTGCAGCTGCAGAGGAGCAAGGACCCTTCCTGGGCAAAGACCAGAGCACAGACCAGGAGAGTAGTGGCCACACCTTTCCTAGGATCATATCACTTTTGAAGCACTGAAAACTTATAGACCCCCAGAACTTGTTGTAAAGACAGCAGTGTGAAAAAATCTTGGAGCTTGGTGTGGTCTCTCCTGACTCCTAGGTGAGCAGAGTCCAGTTTTAACAAATAGGATGGAAAAGTGAATAAACAACAACCTGACCATAAAGAGTTACTATGGTGACAGGGACAATCAAGACACAAACTCGGAAGAAGACAACAACGTGAAAAGAGCTGTAAAGCCTCAAAGATAAATTTAAATTAGATATAGACCCAATGAGAATTCCTGAAAGAGTTTAAGTAGGAGATAAGAGTGGCAGAGGAATTGGGAAAAGAAATGAAAGTGATGCAAGAAAATTATGAAAAGAGAATTAATGGCTTGGTAAAAATGCAACAAAAATGCTAAAGAAAATAACACCTTAAAAAACAGAATTGGCTAAATGGGAAAAGAGTTACAAAAGCTCACTGAACAATATAATTCCTTAAAAATTAGAGTTAGGTGTCAGCTAATGTCTTCATGAGACATCAAGCAATAAACAAAACCAAAAGAATGAAAAAAAAAAAGAAAATGTGAAATATCTCATTGGAAAAACAACTGACCAGGAGAGATAATTTAAGAATTATTGGGGTCTCTGAAAGCGATGACCATGCCAGGCATTATACTAAGTGCGTAACAATTATTATTTCAGTTGATTCTTACAATAAGAGATAATTTAAGAATTATTGGAGTCTCTGAAAGCGATGACCATGCCAGGCATTATACTAAGTGCTTAACAATTATTATTTCAGTTGATCCTTACAATAAGAGATAATTTAAGAATTATTGGAGTCTCTGAAAGCGATGACCATGCCAGGCATTATACTAAGTGCTTAACAATTATTATTTCATTTGATCCTTACAATAACCTGGGATGAAGGTGCTGTTACTATCTCCATTTTACAGATGAGGAAACTGAGGAAAACAAATTTAAGTGACTTTCTTAGAGTTTCACAGCTAGTAAGTGTCTGAATTCAGATTTGAACTCAAGTCTAATTGACTCCAGACCTGGCATTTTATGTACTACACAAAATAAAGAAATACTAAAATGGTAAGAATAAAAGAAAATGCTTTGAAATTGAAATGCAAATATATAATGCTGCTCTCAGGGTGGGGTGGTGGTGGATTTTTTGTTCATTGATTATTTTCTTTATGAACTTGCATATTTTGTTTTTATTCTACAATAATAAATTTCTCTCCTTGACAGATCAGGCTAATTTATTTTCAAATGATACAGACCCAATATTTTTTTAAATGAACTTTCCCATTTATATTTGTTTTCATAGTTGGAGAAAAAAAGCAAATACCAAGGAAGGTGATAGCCTCTTCAGGGAAAAGAGAAATCATTTGAGTTTCTATGTATAGGTCCAAAGTAAATAAACGCCACCAAGTGGTAAGAAATAAAACATTAAACTGTCTAATACAATATAATATACAATATAATACAATATAATTATATTGTATATATTATTATATCTTATATTTATATCATATAAATATAATATAATTATATTGTATGTATATACATATAATATACAATATAATCTAATACAATATAATAAAAAGCCTCACTGCCCAAATGAATCAACAGACAGTATTATTAATTGAAAAATCATGTAGTTCATAGACTGGATCTAGTGGCAGGTTTTTAAAAAAATGAATGTGAAATTTTACTTTAAACTATTTCATTGATCTGGGGGGAAAAACAAGAAAATTTAATGCTTTTAAAGGAACAGTAATGATTATTTGTTTTAAATTTTATAAAAATATTCTTTCCCATCTCTAATCATAGGCCCCTAGACACAGAAGGCACTTGATAGGCTGATTGGATAGAGAGGGGAGGGAAATAAGTATTTACATAGGGTCTTCTATGTACCAGACACTGTTCTCACTGCTTTATAAATATTATATTGGCTGGGTATGAAGGAGGAGAATTGGAAGGGAAAGATAAACATTTAATTTAGAATTTTATTGAAATCTTTTATATGACCATTATTTCCCAATATATGCTTTGTCCCTTACTCCTGGGAGCCATCTATTAGAACAAAGAATTGAAAGAAAAAAAAATTTAGTAAAACTAGGATTATAGGGTCATAGACCATAGGACCATAGGATAACCAGTACATTGGCCAAGTCTAACACTATATGTAATGTTGAAAATTATTATTTCCTCATCTCTGCAAAGAAGGAAGAAGTACTTCTTTCTGCCTCTTCTTTGGGTCCAAGATTGGCCATCATTATTTCATGGAATTAAATTCTGACACTATTGTGGTTACTGTTTCTACTTTGATCATTTGAGCCATTGTATATATTATTTCCTTGGTTCTGCTTCCTTTGTTTTCTATCTTATCATATACATCATCTCATGCTTCACTGAAGTTTTCATCGTTAATTGTTTCTTGTGGTAGATTTATGACTCCTGATTCTGGCCCTGTAGGCCATTTCTCTCATTGGTGAACTCTGCCCAGGACCTCTGTTTTTGGGGAAGAGACTCAGCCTAGCAATCCTTCATTCTTCAGATTTTAACTCCCAACCCCCTCCCTTTCAGCCCCATTTTTGTGTTATCTCCTCCATTAGAATGTCAACTTCTTGAAACCTGAAACTGCTTTTCTTTTTACTTATATTTGTGTCCTCAGGACATAACAGAGTACCTGATACACAATTAGGAACTTAGTAAATGTTTGTTGATTGACTTGACTTACTGATTAATATGATATTTATTGACAATTTGTCTATCCATTTCCTTGTTGATGGATATCTACTTTATTTCTAGTTCTTTGCTAATACACAAAAGAACTGATACAAAAATTTTGACATCTGTAGGGCCTTTTCTATCATTGACATCCTGAGAGTGTATGCATATAAGTTGGATTTTTAAGTCTAAGGGTTCAGAATTATATTTGCTGTCAGCATAATTTGAAATTACTTCCTGGAATGGGTGAGCCATAGGTCCATTAACAGTGTTTTCTTGTGCCTGTGTTTCTATAATCCCTACATTTTGTATTTCAATTTTTTGTCATCTTTGCTAGTTCACTGGGTGGGAGGTGAAATGTATTTTGATTTGCATTTCCCTAATGTGCTTTGGAGGAATATGTCATGTAGTTCTTGATAGTTTGCAGTTATTTTGAAAACTACTTGTTCAAATCTTTTTACCATTTATTCATACAAGAGTGGCTTTTGGTTTTTAGGTACTATATATTCTTGTCATATATATCTGAAAATCTTAAAAAATGCTCAGTCAACTACTTTAGTTTCTCACCCTGGCTGGTTTTATTGATTTTGCCCCCACAAAAATGTTTTTCAATGTCATTTAATTAAAATGGTCAATTTAAAAAATAAAAAAGAAAGTGATGACCAACAAAAGAACCCAGACATTATATTTCAATAAATTATCAAGGAAAACTGCCTTGATATCCTAAAACCTGTAGGTAAGATAGAAATTAAAAGAATCAACTGATCACCTCCTGAAAGAGATCCCAAAATGAAAACTCCCCAAAATATTACAGCCAAATTCTAGAACTACCAGATTACAGAGAAACTATTGTGGAATAGCCATAAAGAAACCATTCAAGTCATGTGGAGCCACAGTCAAGATTATGCAAGATTCAGTAGCTTATATGTTAAAGGAGTGGAGGACTTGGAATATGATGTTCTGGAAGGTAAAGGAGCTAGGATTACAAGCAAGAACAATCTGCCTAGCAAAATAAAATGTAATCTTTCAGGAGAAAAAAATTAATAATAAATGAAATTTGAGGACTTTTAAGTGTTCATGATGAAAAGACCAGAGCAAAATAGAAAATTTGACATTCAAACATAAGACTCAAGAGAAGCTAAAAAACCAAAAAGAAGCATGAAAGAGAAATCACAAGGGACTTAGATAAAACTGTTTATATTCCTTTATGATAAACATGACTCCTAAGAACTTTACCATTATTAGGAGTATACATAGCCAGCTCACCTTTTTCCTATGAATTTTATCTTCATTAGTTTGTGCAGAAGCTTTTTAATGTTATATAATCAGGCTTGCCCATTTCGCCTTCTGTGAGGCTTCCAATGCCTTGTTTGATAAAGAATCCTTTCCATATTTACAGCTGCCAAAGGTATATCCTTCCCTGTTTTTCCAATTTATTCACATCATGACTTTTTATGTCATGTATCCTTTTGGAATTTATTGTGGTATGAAATGATGCTATAACCCTGATTTCTATCAGATTGTTTTCAAGTTTCTTCCAAGTTCTTTTCAGTTAATTGTGAATCTTTAACCCTGATAATGGGGTCTTTGAGTTTAGTGAATACTACTTTACTGTATTTATTTGCTTTTCATACCTAATTTGTTCCACTGATCAACATGTGACTTAACCCCAACCAAGTAGTTGTGGTTATTACTGCTTTTAAAGTATATTTTGAGATTTGGCACTGCTAGGCCACTTTTATTTCCTTGTTTTTCATCAGTTCTCTTGATCTTTGGTGCCTCCAAATGAATTTTGTTATTTTTCCCTCTAGTTGCTTAAAGATTGGTATTGTATTGAATATGTAGATTAATGACATTTAAAAATATGTTAGTGTGGCCTAGCCATGAGCAATTAATATTTGTCTAGTCTATAAAGATATTTTTATAGTTTCTAATAGTTTTTATATGGTCTTATATTTCTTGTATATGTCTTGGTAGGTGAAACATTGATTATACACATTCTGTAACATTTTTGAATGGAATTTATCTTTCTATCTCTTTCTGCTGGTTCTGTTGATAGTATTTAGAAAAGTTGATGATTTGTATGGCTCATTTCATATTCTGTTATTTTGTTGAAGTTTTTGATTAATTTTTTAGTTAAAACTTGTGGGGTTTTTAAAAGTAAACCACCGTACATTCTGCAAAAAGTGGTATTTTTGTTTCTTATTTTTCCTATGCATCCTCCCACAATTTATTTTTCTAGCTTTCTTGCTATATACTTAGCATTAATAGCAATATGCAAAAAAATAGTGCGGATAAAGAACTACCCTGGGTCCTTTTGGAAAGTCCTCTAGCATTTCTCCATTATATATGATCTTGGTTGCTGTTTTTATTTTCTAGATACAATGCCATATCAAGGAATGATTCCATTGATTCTAATACTTATTAGTTTTTTATAAGACAGAAGTATGCATAGTATTTTGTTAGAGGCTTTTTCTGCATCTGATATAAATTTTTTGTTATTAATGTGATCTGTTATAGTTTTCCTTATATCGAACTAACTCTGCATTCTTAGTATAAAACCAACCTGGTCATAATGTCTGACCATAATTAAAACAAACAATGGTTTTAATATATTGTATGCTCTTTGCTAATGTTTCATTTAATATTTTTGCCTCAGTATTGGAGATGTTGCTCTGTGTTCTGTTTCTGATTTATATATGATCACATTTTATCATAAAAAATTTTGGTAGAATCCTTTCTTTTCCTTTTGTAAAGTTTTACAAATAGTTTATATGATATTGGAATTAATTGTTCTGATAAAATTCATTTAAACATCGATTTGGTCCTGGAATTTATTTATTTTTATTAAAAAATTCCTTCATGGCTTGTCCACTTTTTTGCTTCTTTTCTTTTTTTTTTGGGGTGGTCTTTTGTTTGAAGTGATTGGGTGTTTTGTATTTGCAGCCATTTAATCTAAATTGCTCTTTTTGTTGGCATATGGTAGGGCAAAAAATTTCTTAAAATTTCCTTTATTTTATCTTCAATTGTTATGATTTCTCCTTTTCGATATTGACAGTATAGTTTTTTCTCTTTTTTATATATCAAATTTAGTAGCTTGGTTACATTGGCTTTGATTGTACAAAAATTTTTCAATTTAATGTTATCAAAATTATCCATACATATAGTCATAGCTAAGATGTTAATTAGCTATGTGAATTTGACTTTGGATAATTTATTGCTTTTGGCCCATCTGCCCTTCTCTGTAATATGAACTGACTGGGTTAGAAGACTTTAAGTTTATTATTTCTTTTTTTTTTTTTTTTTTTTTTTATATCGCAATTGGGGTTGAATAATTTGCCCAAGGTCACACGGCTAGTTTTTGTGTTACGTGTCTGAGGTCAGATTTGAACTCAGGACCTCCTGACTCCAGGGCTGGTACTCTATTCACTGCGCCACTTAGCCACCCCAAGTTTATGATTTCTCATTTAGGAAAATTAAGTATAAGCTTAAACCATACAACTGTGCCCTGTATTTTACATCCCAGGGGCTGGAATGCCAGACACATTCTCATCCATAGTATCTCTCTGTCTCTCCCCAACCCCTTCCCTGTGTGTGTGTGTGTGTGTGTGCATACACATATTATCATCTCTAGGATATAGATATATACATATGCAAGAAAGGGTTAGGTTAAAACCAGAGGTAGAGAGCATTATGAAATGTATGGATAATTTTGATAACACTAAATTGAAAAGTTTTTGTGTAATCAAAGCCAATGTAACCAAGGTTAGGAGGGAAGTGGAAAATTGCGAAAGAATTTTTACAACCAGTGTCTCTAATAAAGGCTTCATTTCTTTTTTTTTTTTTTTAAATCAATTGGGGTTAAGTAACTTGCTCAAGGTTACACGGCCAGTTATTGCTGGGTGTGGTGCTGAGTATCTGAGCCCGGATTTGATCCAGGTCATCCTGACACTGGAGCCGGTGCTCTTACTCGCTGAGCCACCTGGCCGCCCCTAAGCAATTGGGGTTAAGTAACTTGCTCAAGGTTACACAGCCAGGTGTTTCTGGGTGGGTGCTAAGTGTCTGAGCCCAGGATTCGATCTCCAGGTCTTCTCAACACTGGAGCCGGTGCTCTTACTTGCTGTGCTACCTGGCTGCCCCTAAGGCTTCATTTCTAATATATACAGAGAACTGAGTCAGATTTATAAGACTACAAGGCATTCCCTAATTGATAAATAGTCAAAGTTGATATGAACAGGCAGTTTTCAGAGGAAGAAATTAAAGATATCTTTAATCATATGAAAAAATGCTCTAAATCACTATTGATTAGAGAAATACAACTCAAAACAACTCTTAGGTAACACTTCTCACCAGTCAGATTGGCTAACATGACAAAACAGGAAAATGATAAATGCTGGAGATGTGGGAAAACTGGAAAACTAATGCATTATTGGTGGAATTGTGAACCGATCCAACCATTTTGGAGAGCAATTTGGAACTATGGCCAAAGGGCTATAAAAATGTGCATACCCTTTGACCCAGCAATACCACTTCTCAGGCTTTATCCCAAAGGAATCATACAAATGGGAAAAGGATCCATAAGAACAAAAATATTTATAGCAGCTCTTTTTGTGGTGGCAAAGAATTGGATATCAAGGGGATGCCCTTCAATTGGGGAATGGCTGAACAAGTTGTAGTTTATGAATGTAATGGAATAATATTGTGCTATAAAAAATGAGCAGTAGAGAGACTTCATAATAACTTAGAGAGTCTTATATAAACTGATGCTGAGTGAGGGAAGCAGAACCAGGAGAACATTGTATACAATTACAGATACATCATATCTGTGATGGCCAGGTTTGATAGACTGGGCTCTTCCCAGCAATACAAGGCTATAAGACAACTCCAAAGGAGTCATGATGGAAAGGCTATCCACATCCAGAGAAAGAATTGCAGTCTGAATGCAGATTGAAGCAAACTACTTGCTCTCTCTTTGTTTTGTTTTATTTTGTTTCTTCTTTCTCATTGTCCATTCCATTGGTTATAATTCTTCTTTACAATTTGACTAATGTTTAATGTGAAGGTATTTGTAGAACCTATATTTGATTGCATGCCACCATGGTGGGGAAGGGGAGAGGAGAAAATTTGGAACTCAAAAACTTGTGGAACTGAATGTTGTAAACTAAAAATAAATAAATTTTTTAAAAAAGGGTTAGGTTAGCCAATAATATCCTGAATGTTTGTTGTGTGTCTACGAATATGTATGTGTATATATGTATACATGTATATATATGTGTGTGTATGTATGTATGTATGTATATGGAGAGAGAAAATGCATATGTTATATAGCTATCCAGGATACTATTGGCTAATGTAACCTTTTCTTGGATATCTTTCTTACTGTGTTCAATTTTAATTTATTTTGGGTAGTTAAATAAGAATGGCCTCTCTAAACAGAAGATAGTATCTAATGAAACTTTAAGCATAGCTGGTTTATTAATAAATTTTTAGTTTTATTCTTCACTTACCAATCTGTCATTCCACAAGTACTTATTAAGCACCTACTACATGCCAAGAACTGTGCTTAGGGGATATAAAGAGGAAAAAAATAGTCCCTGTTCTTAAAGAGCTCACAGCCTAATGGGAGAGACAACATGGGAGCTATATGCAAATAAAATACATGCAGGACATATTGGAGATAATCAGCAGAAGGAAGACACATAAAGGGGGATTGGGAAAGACTTGTAGAAGATGAGAAGAGATGAAATTTCCTATTTCTTCAAAGTGGCTTCCCTAGGGGTTATCTTTTTTCATTTCAAACTCTTATCTGTTTGAAGACAAGAATGCTGTGGGAATGAGTGGGATCCTGTGTTCTCTTAGTACAGCTGCTGTGACAGGAAAAGTAAATGCCACTTTTCCTCTTTGAATAGCTTCTGGTAATATAATTGCTCCAGTGTGAAAACGGTGACTTGAGTCACTAGTCTAATAACCTTTTTGGGTTTGATTTATAGCACTGGGAAGGAGAGGAAGTATCCCTTCTGACCAGTATTAAGCTACATCTTGGTGCCCAACATGCCCTTAAGACAACTTTATGAGTAAGGTTTATTATTTGATAATTTAGAGATTGATGCAAGGAACTTGTCTGATTACATTATGTCTGTATAGATCAGTCTTACATATTGATGTACCCTAAAGTTATCAGCTAGATGGCACAGTGGATAGAGTGATGGACCTGGAGTCCAGAAGACCTGAGTTCAAATTTGCCCTCATACACTTACTAGCTGTGTGACCCTGGGCAAGTCACTTAACCTTGTTTGCCTCAGTTTCCTCATCTCTAAAATGAGTTGGTGTAGCAGCAAGTACCCCAGTGTCCCCAGGGTGGCTGCCACCACACATTCTTAGATCTGCTTTGTTAAAGGAAAGCAACTCAAAATGGGTTAACAAGCTTACTTTAATCAGTCAAATATGTATCATTTACCTAGTTCAGGGGGAAAAGGTCAGCACCCCGAACTTCAGAATATACAGACAGAATCATCAAGACAGAAACAGATCAAGTAGACAGATTTCCAAACTGTCCAACCATTACATCCATACCAAATCAACATCTGGGTTTTTCAAAGCTGGGGGGGGGGGTCTCAACAACCAACGGCTTCCCAGAGTCTCATATGATCAAATCACAGAACACTTCTCAAAGTGAGCCCCCAAAACAAAGCTACACATCAGGGCTTATATAACCTTCTCCTGGCTCAGAGAATGTAACAACCTTATTGACTCACTGGCCAATCAAGAAGTATCTACTGAAAAACAAGCCTCCCACCCCAGGCTCCAGGTGCACTTTAGCCTAGGGGCAGGGAAGATCTTATAAATTTAGATTCCCATTACAGTTGGAGAAGGAAATGGCATACCATTTCAGTATCTTTGCCATGAAAACCCCAAATAGGGTCATGAATAGTTGGATGTGACTGAAACAACAGAACAAATAGACTGAACAAATATATATATAGATATTGGTAAGTCTTGATCCTAGGAGGGAGAGAAAAGGAATCCTACTTATGGAGCGAATTGCTTCTATTATCAGGGAGATAGGGCAGTTGAATTGTGAGAGCAGGAAGGTAACAGATTCTCCTTTCTTCTACCTGAGACTATCCTGAGGTAACATAAAGCAAGGAAAAGACCCTAGATATTGGTTTTCTAATGCTTCAGTTGTTATTTAATTTTTCTTTCTACTGATTCTATAATGTGGTCATCCCTATTAGTTAACCTCTAACAACTGTTTGGGAATTCAAAAAGCCTTTCCTCCTATTATGAGTAGTTTACCAGAAGTGTGTTTGCCTAAGTAATACTTTGTTTTAGGTTCAATGCTTTTGACTGACAACTTTATGTCATTCAGTAGACATATACAAGATTACTTGTTCATTATTCAAAGAACTCAGTGACTTTGTTGGTAATTCTTTTTTTTTAATACCCATGCCTATTTTTTTAAATCTTATTTTAGCTTCAGTTCATGGAACAAAGCAGGCATTCCCTTATCACAGTACAATTTAAAACAAAAGATGATTACACATGAAACTGCAAATCTACCATGTACAACTTGCTATTCCCTCCAAATATACAACAAAGCTATGATGTAAATTTCTTTTTCTTTCCTCTCCCTCCACCTTCCCCTGCCCTAGAGATGAGTACCATTAGAAAATAGAAGTATGTATAGAATAATTGTGTGTGTGTTTTACACAATTTAATGTAATGTAAAACACACACACACAATTATTCTATACATACTTCTATTTGTCAGTTCTTTCTCTGGATGTGAGTAGCATCTTTTTCATATGTACTTTATTTTTAATTTGTGTATTTACAATAGTCAAAATAGCTTAGCTACTCAAAGTCATTCTTAAAACAATATTGCTGTTACTGTATACACTGTTCTCTTGGTTCTGCTCACTTCACTTTGAAAAAAATTTTTTTAATGTTTTATTAACTTCTGATTTACATCATTTGTTTCCACCAGATTTTGAATTACAAATTTTCTCCCTCTTTTTCCCCTACCCACCACCCCAAAATAGCAGTCCCACAGGATATCCCCTCCTCCAATCTGCTCTCTCCCATATTTTCTCCCATACCCTTTTTGACTTTTCCAATGGATCTCTATGCCTCAGTGCCTGTATCTTATTTCCCAATTACATGTAAGATGGTATTAATAATAGTATACACACACACACACACACACACACATATATTTGAATATTTGATTTTAAACCTTTCAATTCCAGATTCATTCCCTTCCTTCCTTGTCATCCACCCTTACTGGGAAGATAAGCAGTTCAGTATAGGTTGTACATGTGTGGCTGATGCAAAACAATAACATAGTAGATATATTGTAAAAGACTGACTATATTTCCCTCCCTCCTATCCCACCTCCCACTTGTTCTATTCTCTACTTTGATCCTGTCCCTTTTCAAAAGTGGGTGCTTCCAACTTCCCTCCCTCCCAGCCTGCCCTCCCTTTCATCAACCCCCCTCTCATCCCCTTCCCCCCTGACTCTCCTGGAGGGTGAGATACCCTATTTAGTGTGTATTTCACTCCCTCCTCAAGCCAAAATCAATGGGAATAAGGTTGACCCATTCCCTTTTGCCTTCCTGTTCTTCCCCTCCATTGTAACCATTTTCCCTTGCCTCTTCTGTATGAGATAGTTTACCCCAATCTGTCTCTCTCCATCTCCTCTCATTATATTCCTCTCACCTCTTAATTTCACCTTTTAAGTATCATCCCTTCCTGTTAAATTGTGCCCTCTATCTATGTATACCTGTAAACATATATACACACATTCACATATGTATTCATATGCCCATATACCCTCATATATAGATATATATATATATTTCTAATCCCTTCAACTACTGAGAAAAGTTTCATAAGTTATAATTATTGTTTTTCCATGTAGGAATGTTAATAGGTCAGCTTTGATAAGTTCCTTATGATTTCTTTTCCCTGTTTACCTTCTCATGCTTCTCTTGCTTCTTGGATCTGAATGTCAAATTTTCTATTCAACTCTGTTTTTTTTTTCAGCAAGAATGCTTGAAAGTCCTCTCTTCCACTGAATGACCATATTTTCCCCTGAAACATGATACTCAGTTTTGCTGGGTAGGTGACTCTTGGTTTTAATCCCAGCTCCCTTGACCTCCAGAATATCACATTCCAAGCCCTTCAATCCCTCAGTGTAGAAGCTGCCAGATCCTGGGTTATCCTGATTGTGTTTCCACAATATTCAAATTGTTTCTTCCTGGCTGCTTGTAATATTCTCTCCTTAATCTGGGAATTCCGGAACCTGTCTATAATATTCCTAGGAGTTTTCTTTTTTGGGATCTTTTTCAGGAGGTGATCGGTGGATTCTTTCAACCTTTATTTTGCCCTCTGGTACTAAAACATCAGGGCAGTTTTCTTTGAGAACCTCCTGGAGGATGCTTTCTAGGTTCTTACTTTGGTCATGGCTTTCAGGCAGTCCAATAATTTTTAAATTATCTTTCCTAGATGTACTTTTCAGGTCAGTGGTTTTTCCCATGAGATATTTCACATTGCCTTCTATTCTTTCATTTGTTTGGATCTGTTTAACAGCATCTTGATTTCTCATAAAGTCATCAGCTTGCATTTGCTCCAATCTAATTCTGAAGCAATGATTCTCCTCATTGAGCTTTTGAGATTCTTTTTCCATCTGGCAAATTCGACTTTTTAAGGCATTCTTCTCCTCATTGCCTTTTTGAGCCTCCTTTGCCATTTGAGTCAGTCTGTTTTTTAAGGTATTATTTTTTTCAGTCAGGCTGTTGACTCTCATTTCATAATTTTCTTGCATTGTTCTCATTTCTCTTCCCAATTTTTCCTCCACTTGTCTGCTTCTTCAGGTCCTTTATGGCCTGTAACCAGCTTGTATTTTCCTTTGAAGCTTTTGGTGCAGGAGTTCTGACTTCACTGTTTTCCTCCTGTTCCATGCCTTGCTCCTTCTTGTCCCTAAAATAGGAGTGTAATGTTGGAATCTTCTGTCTGCTTTGTTTCCTTTGCCTGCTCATTTTGCCACTCAATTATTTGACTTTTGGGCTTTTTGCCACAGTAGGAGTCTGCCACCAGACAGGGGAGTTTTCGTCCCAAACGCTGGGGTTTTCTCAGCTGCTGGAGGTATTAGATGGGTGCTCTCTCTGAGGTCTCCACATTCTCTGGCAAGCTGTACACACACCCCAGGACCTCCACCCTAGACTGCAATCCACATCCAAGCAGGTTAAAGCAAGAGCGATTACCCCTCAGACTGGTGCTTGGTCCCCCTACACTCTGCAGGCCAGGAGCTGAAGCCACCACGTGGCACTGGCTGGTGGTGCCAGCGTCTTACCCCGGGGGTAAAAGCCACGCACTCCCACTTACTGGGTCCCAAGTCCAGACTACACTGGCCTTTCACCTTGTCCTTAGCATCTATGTATTGATAAATCTGGAAATGGCCACAGCTGCTGCTGATCTGGAGTCCCTCTGGCTGGCAGCTGGTCAGGCCCGCCCTGGGGCTAAAGCCTTGGGGTGGGGCTAGGCTCGGCTTCCAAATTGCTGTGCTGGCCTGCAGGGCTGTCCTCAGCTGGAGGTTAGCTTCTCTGTGTCATTTTGTGGGTTCTGCAGCCTTTAGCATTCATTTTTGCAAGATTTTAAGTTCCAAATTTTTCTTCCTGCCCTCCCCCTTCGTAAATTGTAGGCAATTTCATATGCCTACATGCTTTTGTGTAAAATATACTTTTATATTAGTCACAGTTTTGCAAGAAGAAACAGATCAAAAGGGAAAAAAACATGAAAAAGAATGAAATAAGTGAAAAAAAGTCCGCTTTTTCCTGCATTCCAAAGCTATCAGTTATTTTTCTGCATGTGGATAGCATTTTTCTTTGTGAGTCCTTTGTACTTGTTTTGGATCATTGTGTTGCTGAGAAGAGCTGCGTCATTCATAGTTGTTCATCATACAATGCTGCTGATACTGCTGTACAATGTTTTCCTGGTTTTGTTCATTTCATTTTGCATTGGTTCATATAAGTCTTTCCAGGTTTTTCTGAAATGCTGCCTGTTCATAATTTATTTCACAATAAGAAATTGCATTCATAGGGGCGGCTAGGTGGCTCAGTGAATAGAGCAGTGGCACTAGAGTTAGGAGGACCTGAGTTTAAATCTGGCCTCAGACACTTAACACTAGCTGTGTGACCTTGGACAAGTCACTTAACCCCATTTACCCCTCCAAAAAGCAAAAAAACAAAAAGAAATTGCATTCATGTACCACAGCTTGTTCAGCCATTTGACAATTGAGGAACATGTCAGTTTCCAATATTTTGCCACCATGTAAAAGAAATATTTTTGTACGTGTAGGTCCTTTTCCCTTTTTTATGATCTCTTTGGGATACAGACATTGCTGGATCAAAGGGCATGCACAGTTTGGTTGTCCTTTGGGCATAGCTCCAAATTACTCTCCAAAATTGATTGAATCAGTTCACAATTCCATCAACAGTTAATAATTGTCCCAATTTTCCCATCTCCTTTCCAGCATTTATAATTTTTCTTTTTTTGTCATATTAACAAATCTGATAGGTGGGAGGTAGTACCTCAGAAATTTTTTTTTATTGGCATTTCTTTAATCAAAAGTGATTTAGAGCACTTCTTCATATGCTTATGGATAGTTTTGTTTTCTTCATCTGAAAAATGCCTATTTATATCCTTTGACTATTTATCAATTGGGGAATGGCTTGTATTCTTATAAATTTGATTCAATTCTCTATATATTTGAGAAATGAAGCCTTTATCAGACACACTTGCTATAAAATTGTTTCCCATAAACTGCCAGATATTTTGGTAGGGAATAAATCAGTGAATGTGTGTGGTACATTAGGACCAAACCAGTTCCACACTCTTCCCCCCCCCCCCCCATTAGTTCTACTTTTGTGTCAAAATATTGCTTCTCTAAATATTGAGGATTTTCCTGTCTCCCACAGAGAAAGTCTTCTTGATTAAATGTATACCTAGCTATTTACATGTTGTTTTCTCCATCTGAATGTCAGCTTCTTGAGGGCAGACACTGTCTTTTGCCTTTGTTTGTATCCCCAGTGCTAAAGACAAAGCCTAGCACATAAGTAAGAGCTTAATAAATGCTTTTGACTGACAACTTTATGTCATTCAATAGACATACACAAAATTACTTGTTCATTATTCAAAGGACTCAGTGACTTTGTTGGTAATTCTTGACAATGTTATAGTAACATCATTAATTTAGCATAGGTGCCGAATGAGGTACTTCACATAAGTGAATTTTCCAAATAACTAAACCTTAAACTTTCATTAAATTAAAATTTTTGTGTTAATATTTTAGGAAAAATTTCCTAAATGAATTATACATTGCTGTCTTTTTTAAAAAAAAGAACATGCCAATCTTATTTCAATTTTTTTCTCCAAGTGTATTATTCATGAAAATCCAGAAAATATCTCCCTGCCTATCTATCTCCCTATCTCCTCTTATTTTCCACTTAGATTTCCTTATGTTTAGCTAAGGCAGTCATTCCCAAGCCTGGACTATATCACTCTCTGAGAATGTGATTGACTCCAAAGCCTGGAATCAAGAGATGTCACTGTGTGCCAAAGAGTAAATTTTCCAAGTGGAACCTCAGGTAAGAGTAGGTTATTTTTAAATGTATCATAAAGTAGAATCAATAAATACCTATACATTACAGGCATTAAAGATAAATCAAATGTAGAAATAATCAGTACATCATGTTCCATAAATAAGCCAGGGTCAGCTCTCCCAACAATGAACTTAGTGTCTATAGGAGCAAGTGGGCATAAATATGCACAATAATAGCTAATAGCTAGCATTTTTTTTTCTTTTTGGAGGGCAATTGGGATTAAGTGACTTGCCCAAAGTCACGAGGCTAGTAAGTGTTAAGTGGCTGGGGTCGGATTTGAACTCAGATCCTCCTGACTCCAGGGCCGGTGCTCTGTTCACTGTGCCATCTAGATGCCCCAATGGCTAGCATTTTTATAGCGCTTCTTCTGTGCCAGGCAATTTACTCCACACTTTACTAGAATTACCTCATTTGGTGCACACAGTAACCTTTGGAAATAGGTGCTATTATTATCCCCATTTTATAGTCAAGGGAACTGAGGCATACAGAGATTAAATGACTTGCTCAAGGTCACACAGCTATTTAGTGTCTGAAGACAAATTTGAATTCATCTTCAAGACTCTAGACTCAGTGCTATCTTCTGCACTCCCTCACTGCATATCTGACATAAACTTAAACCTGGCATGAAGAAACACTAATAAAGAACACCCATAGGTTGAGGGGTAACTCACAACTCTGGACTGTAGGCTTGGATGTCAGTATTTTAGGAACATCTGTATCACATGAAACTACTTATTTGCTAACTTGCTCCTTCTGATCTTCACCCGTCTCCAGCTGGGCAAATACTCTTCTCTTCTTTAGAACAAGTTCTTTCAACTTAGAGTCATTCTATAAAGAGCACTGAGAAAGTGTTAACACTCCTAGTCCCTAGCAGGCCTCTCGAAGACAGAACCATCAGGCTGGTCAGTCTGATTCTCTTGCCAATGCAGACAAGCTCACCCAGCTAGTCACTCACCATGAGGCTTGTAGCAAACACTTCACAGTGAACCAGTTGCAAAGCTTGTCTCACTCCTCTGCTTTTCCCACACCAGAGGAAGCTGCACATCCTTCTGCTTGACCTCTCTCCAACTGTAGGTAGTGCTTAAGGGAAATAACTTAGATCAAAGCTCTTGTCCATGAGCTCAGTCTTTTTTCAGGTAATCACTAATCTCTTAGCTGACCCCTGAAATAAATAGTATTTATATACTGGTTTAAGGTTTGCAGAGTGCTTAAAAAAAGATCTCATTTTATTCTCATGACAACTCAGGGAAAGAGGTGCTATTATTATCCTCATTTGCATACAGAGTAAGTGACTTGTCTTGGGTTACACAACTACTAAATATCTGGGGATAGATTTGAACTCAGTTCTTTTTAACTTTAAGCCCAGCATTCTACCATGTGTATTCGATTGACCCTTCTTTAAAAACCTCAAAGTTGGCCTTTTTACCCCCTGCTGTTTCTTTAGTCTTGACTTGACAGAATCTTCAGGTAAATTTTGGTAAATCTATATATATATTTGAGAAATGAGTCCTTTATCAGACACACTTGCTATAAAGATTGTTTCCCATAAACTGCCAGATATTTTGGTAGAGAATAAATCAGTGAATTTGTGTGGTACATTAGGACCAAACCAGGTCCACACTCTTTCCCCCCATTAGTTCTACTTTTGTTTCAAAATATTGCTTCTATAAATATTGAGGATTTTCCTGTCTCCCACAGAGAAAGTCTTCTTGATTAAATGTGTACCTAGTTATTTACATGTTGTTTATCATTCTCCATCTGAATGTCAGCTTCTTGAGGGCAGACACTGTCTTTTGCCTTTGTTTGTATCCCCAGTGCTAAAGTGCTAAAGACAAAGCCTAGCACTAAAACTCACCAAATCTGCATTTTGAAATCGAGTTTTTATTTAATTATCAATAGTCTCCAGACATTCATATGCTTTGCATTTCATATTTTACCATCTTAACCCTTAAAACAATTGCATACAAATGAACCAAGGGACCAGTGTCCTAGAGCTCCATCCATTCTGTAGTCTCAAAAGAAGCCTGCTTTCAGCAGTTTGTGTTACTGACAGCTGTGTTTCTTTATACTTACATAATAGAGGCCTTACCCATATCTTTTTACAAGATGTTTTAAACCATATTTCATTTTCTGTTGCTTTTGCAATCAAATAGCTTACCACTTACATGAAAGCTATTTCTTTAGCAGTTTTTATCAAACTAGAGTTATTTTCCTGCTCCTTTCAGGTACCAAACTGTTTGTCTATTGAAAAGGTAATCCCTTACATGCATAACCAGATAATTTAATTCTTTTTCTGTTTGTAGAAGTACTTTTTCTTCCCATTTCAGTACCAAACTCATTCATATGTAAGGGCAGCACCTTATGTCATGACTAACACAAGAGCAGTAATTATTGTAAATATTTTGTGGGATACGTGTTGTGTAGTAGAGATAGTATAGAGTCATGATCAGGAAGTAGTTGCTAATTGGCTGATGAAATTGGAAGCGATGCATTTTATTCATTTTGAGTACTATCTTTTTTGTTTATCTGAGATCTAATTTTTGTATATTATTGGATCTTGACATATCTGCAACACATAAAGGGTGATGGAATGAAAGAATCTGCATTAATGAATTTCCATTTTTGAAAGCTGAATATTAAAACGGCAAGCTTGATCTTTAGTTTTCTTATTTATTCATTGACATTTCACTGAGAAATTAGTAATATATGTTAGTGGCTGATTATAAAGGGCTCTGGAGAGTTGGACCAGGGACCTTTACATACTGAGAGGTTTTGTTTTGTAATACAAATTAGAGTGAATTTTTGTGTTAAAAAAAGAAACAACAGGATTCTAGGACTCTAGACTCAGAAGATAATCCCCTTTAGAGATCACTCCCCTTTTTGAATTTCGGACAGTCATTTTGCCTGTTTGAGCCTGTATTGTTATTTAGAAAATGAGGGTATTAGATTGGGTCCATGAATCTCAGTGTAAGAACTCCTATGTCAGATGATATTGAGGAACTTTTACGGTTCTAATTCTCTGATTCTAGTTGTTTATCACCTGTGGCCATCTCATATGCTAATCTTCACTTATTTCCTATCAGCATATTTTCTGCTGTCTGTAAATAGGCACATATTTAAAAAAATAACTTCTCTTGACCTTACTCTCTCCTCAATTTATTGTCCTATAATTCTTCCTTTCATAGAAAAAAAAATATCTTAACTCATCTACACTTTCCACCTGTTTACTCATTTATTAACGGATTACAACCTGACTCTGAAATTACTGTCCTTATTAAAGACCTTCTTCTTTACCTTTCGGCAGGATATGATGCTATTTACTCCCTTCTCTTCCTGTTTACTCTTTCATCCCCCTGGTTGTTCCATCTATCAGGCCACTCCTTATAAGTCTCCTTTGCTGAATCATTAACTGTGCCCTCCCACCATCAGTGGGTGTGGACCCTTTTTTCTCTCTTTACATCTTACTGGATTACTGTTATTCATGTATACAACTTTCCATCTCTCATCTGCATTCATAGAAGGCTCTAACTTCTCTCTATGATCTCACTAATTAACATAGGTATAGCTATTATTTCTATACATACAATTCCTACATCTATATATCCAACCTCAGTCTCTTTCTTCTGTGCTAGACCCTCATCTACAACTGCCTGCTTGCCATCTTTACCTGGATGTCTCATAGGAATCTCAAACTAAACATGTGAAATGGAACTCATTATCTTTTCCTTAAAACTTTACTGTCTTAAAAAACAAACAAACAAACCCCAAAACCAAAACTTTACTGTTTCAGTTGAGAACATTCCCATTCTTCCAGTCACCCAGGTTCATAACCTAGGAATGAACTCTTCCCTCTCCCAAAGCCCTTCATATCCAATCACTTGCTAAGTCTTTTTAATCCTGCCTCAGCAACATCTGTCCCCTTTTCTCCACAGCTACCCATCCTAGTTCAGACCCTTATTACTTCTTGCCTAGATTATGTTTAATATACATTAGCCTCCTAATAGATCTCCCTGTTTTGAGTCTCTCCCTTTTTTAATTCATCCTCTTCACGACTGCCAAAGTGATATTCTTAAAGCATAGGTCTGTCCATGTCACTTTAAACTCCAGTGACTCCATTCTGCATCTAGGATAAAACACTAATTTCCCATTTTGGCATATAAATGCCTTTTCAGTCTGGCTGCAGCTTACATGAATAGTCTTATTCATGTTATTTTCTTTCACGGATTTTAGGTTCCAGCCATACTGAATTATTGTTATTCATGTATACAACATTCCATGTATACAACTTTCCATCTCTCATCTACATTCATAGAAGGCTCTAACTTTTTTTTAGAATCCCTAGTTTCCTTCAAGGCTAAGCAAAAGTGCGATTTCATATATGAGGTTTTGTTTCCCCCAGTTGCTTGTGCCCTCCTTCCTGGAGGGCATTGACTAATTGTTTTTTTTTTCCAGTTTATTTATTTTAGTTTTCAACATTCACTTCCACAAGATTTTGAGTTCCAAATTTTCTCCCCATCTCTCCCCTCCTCCCACCCCATGATGTGTATTCTGATTACCCCTTTTCCCAATCTTCCCTCCCTTCTAACACTCACCCCTTTCTCTTAACCTATTCCCCTTTATTTTTCTATAGGGTAAGCTAGATTTCTGTATCCCATTGCCTGTGTATCTTATTTCCCAGTTGCATATAAAGACAATTTTTAACATTCGTTTTTTAAAACTTTTGAGTACCAAATTCTCTCCCTTCCTCCCTCCACCACTCATCCTCATTGAGAAGGCAAGCAATTCGATATAGGTTATACATGTGTAGTCATGCAAAACACTTCTATAATAGTCATATTGTGAAAGACTAACTGTATTTCCCTCCATCTTATCCCACCCTCTGTTTATTCTGTTCTCTCCTTTGACCCTGTCCCTCATCAAAAGTGTTTGCTTCTGATTACCCTCTCCCCCAATCTGCTCTCCCTTCTGTTACTTGCCCCTTCTCATCCCCTTCCCCCTTACTTTCCTGTAGGGTAAGATAGATTTTCATATCCAGTTGAGTGTGTTGTATTATTCCCTCCTTAAGCCAAATCCAATGAGAGTAAGGTTCATTCATTCCCTTTCACATCCCCACTCTTTCCCTTCCACTGTAAAAGCTTTTTCTTGTCTCTTTTATGTGAGATAATTTATCCCATTCTATCCCCTCCTTCTCCCAGTACATTCCTCTCACCACTTGTATCATTTCTTCATATTCAACCTACCCTGTGCCATATACATACATACATATATAGTATCTATCTTGTCTATCTCTATCTCTATATTCGCTCCACATACTCTAATACTGAGAAAGATCTCTTGAGTTACAAATATCAGCTTTCCATGTAGACATGTAAACAGTTAAGCGTTAATAAGCTCCTTATGATTTCCCTTTCCTGTTTACCTTTTCATGCTTCTATTGAGTCTTGTATTTGAAAGTCAGTTTTTCTCTTTAGCTTTCATTTTTTCTCAAGAATGCATTGAATTCTTCCACATCATTGAATGCCAGTTTTCCCTCTCATTGATTACATTCACTTTTGCTGGGTAGGTGATTCTTGGTTTTAATCCCAGCTCCTTTGACCTCCAGAATATCATATTCTAAGCCCTCAGATCTCTTAATGTAAAAGTGCTAAATCTGGTGTTATCCTGAATGTGTTTCCACAATACTTGAATTGTTTCTTTCTGACTGCTTGCAATATTCTCTCCTTGACCTGGCTATAATATTCCTGGGAGTTTTCCTTTTGGGATCTCTTTCAGGGTGATGAGTAGACTCTTTCAATTTCTATTTTCCCCTCTGGTTCTAGAATATCAAGGAAATTTTCCTTGAAAATTTCTTGAAAGATGATGTCTAGGCTCTTTTTTCATCATGGTTTTCAGGTAGTCCAGTAATTTTTAAACTATCTCTCCTGGATCTATTTTCCAGGTTAATTGTTTTTCCAGTGAGATAATTCACATTGTCTCCTATTTTTTCATTCTTTTGGTTCTGTTTTATAATTTCTTGATTTCTCATAGAGTCATTAGCTTCCATTTGCTCCATTCTAAGTTTTAAGGAATTATTTTCTTCAAGTGAGTTTTTGGACCTCCTTTTCTGTTTGGTCAGATTTGCTTTTTAAGGCATCCTTCTCCTCATTGGCTTTTTGGACCTCTTTTACCATTTGGGTTAGTCTATTTTAAGTTGTTATTTTCTTCAGTATTTTTTGGGTCTCCTTTAGCAAGCTGTGGACTAATTTTTCATGATTTTCTTTCATCATTCTCATTTCTCTTCCCAGTTTTTCCTCTACTTCTCTTAACTTGATTTTCAAAATCCTTTTTGAGCTCTTCTACGACCTGAGACCAATTCATATTATCCTTGGAGGCTCTGGATTTTGGAGCTTTGACTTTTTATTACCTTCTTCAGAGTGGGTGTGTTTTGAGACTCCTTGTCACCATAGTGACTTTCTGTGGTTAGAACTTTTTTCTGTTGTTTGCTCATTTTTCCAGTCTGTTTCTTCCCTTTTAACTCTTTGTTAAAGTGGGGCTCTGCTTCCAGGGTGGAGGATGCACTGTCCCAAGCTTTAGGGCTTCTTTGCAGCTGTTTTCAGAGATACTTCTAGGGACCTTTGGCTTTTATTTCTTGCATGTTGGTATGATCTAAGGAGAGGTGTGTTTGCCCCTCTCCTGGACTGTGACTGTCTGTGGCAGCCAAGTCTGCTGTGCTGCTTCTCCTCCCCCTGGGGCTGTGATGTGAGTAAGAGCAAAGTGACAGGGTCTTGTCACCATGCCGGCAGAGACCCCTGAAATATTCTTCTTATCAGTTCTTCACTCCTTGCTGTCTGTTGGCTAAGAGCTCTGGAAACAGGTACAGCTGCTGCTGATTCTGTGGCTCCCAAACTCTGTTGCTGGTTTGCTGGGGCCTGCGCTGTGCTGGTGGGGCCTGAATTGGATTGTGCTCCACTGTAACCTGGTACAACAGATCTTTCCTGCCAACCTTCTAAGTGGTCTTTGGCTGGAAAATTATTTCACACTGTCCTTTTGTGGGTTCTGCCACTGCAGGAATTGTTTTATGACATTACTTAAAAGTATTCAGAGGGGTTTTGGGGAAAGCTAAGGTGAGTTGCTGCCTTTTCTCTGCCATCTTGGCTGTGCCTCCCAATGGTATTTTCTCAGTCTTCATTTTCTAGATCTCTTTACAGCTTTTGATATGTTGATTACACTCTTTTCCTGATGATTTCTTTTCTTTAGGTGTTTAGGACATTACACTCTCTTGGTTCTCCTCCTACCCATCTGATTGCTCCTTCTCAGTCTTCTCTGCTGGATCCTCATCTAAATTATTCCCTCTAACCATAAATGTGTAAGATGGCTCTGTTCTGGGTCCTCATCTCCTCTCCCTCTATACTACTTCACTTGCTGATCTTCTCAACTCCCATGGATTTAATTACTACTTCTATGCTCATGGTTCTTAAGTCTGCCAGTCCAGTCCTAACCTTTCTGGTGACCTCCAGTCTTGGCATCTCCAACTACTTTTTAGATGTCTCAGACTGGATGCCACTAAACATCTTAAAATCAACACGACCAAAACTGAAGTAATTTTCTTTCTTCCTTAATCCTCTGTCCCTTTTAAGTTCCATGTTACTGTGGAGGATGATGCCATCCTTCCAGTCTCTTGAGCTCACATTCAACTCCTCACTAACTCTTAACACCCAACATCCAGTCTGTTGCCAAGGCCTGAAGATTTTTTTTCTTTTTAACATGTCTTGAATAAGCCCCCTTCTCTCCTTTGACACTGCTGTTACTATGGTGCAGGCCCTCCTTACCTTACCTCCTTACCTCACACCTGTAATACTGCAATAACCTATTGATGGGTACCTGCTTCAAGGCTCTCCATACTCCAAACCATCCTTCATTCATCTACCAAAGTAATTTTCCTGAAGCATCAGTCCATTATCACCCATTCTACTCAATAAATTGTAGTGACTCCCTATTGTCTCCAGATTCAAATAGAAAATCCTTTGCATTTCTTTCAAGACGCTTCATAACCTAGATCCTTTTTACCTTTCCAGTCTTCTTATACCTTACTCCCACCACATCTTTTGTGATCCTGTGACACTGACCTCCTGGCTGTTCCATAAACAAGGCACTCCATCTCTTGGCATTTTCTCTGTCTGACCTTCTATAATGTTCTCCCTCCTTTTCTCTTTCTTTGGTTTCTTTGGCTTCCTTTGAATCCCAGCTAAAATCCCATCTTCTATAGGAATCCTTTCCCAGCACCTCTTAATTCTAGTGTCTTCCCTCTGTCACTGCCCATTTATTTTGTATATAGCTCACTTGTACATATTTGCTTGTTTGTAGTTTCCCCCATAATTACAAACTCCTTAAGTGAAAGGATTGTCTTTTTTGCTTCTGTTTTTTTTTTTAATTTATTAATTTGTTTGTTTCCTTTTAGTTTAAGGATTCAATTCCACAATTCCTTGAATTTCACATTTTGTCCCCCTCCCCCCCATGGCAGCTTATAGTCAAGTATAGGATCTGTAAATACTTTCACATTATATATTGGTCAGGTTATAAGGACAGATTGTACCAGCTGGAATGAAAAATGGTAAAGAGGACATAAAACCCAATAAGAGAACGAAAAAGATCAGGTATTTTGCTTCCACCTGGATATAAACTTAGTTCTTTCTAGTTCTTTCTCTGGATGCACATTTTTCTCTCCATCATGCGTCTTTTGGGATTTACTTATATCCCTGCATTGCCGAGAAGAGTCCAGTCTATCAAAGTTGGTCATCACACATACGTTGTGTCTGTAATTGTGTACAAATTTCTCCTGGTTCTACTCTTCTCACTCAGCATCAGTTCTTTTAAGCCTCTCCAGGTAAATATGAAGACAGCCTGCTCCTCGTTTCTTATAGCACAATAGTATGTCTTTTTTTGCTTCTTTTTGTATACCTTGTGTTTGGCACAGTGCCTGGCATTTAGACCACACTTAATACATGTTTATCATCTTTTTACAGCTTTGTGCAGTGGCATGTGAGAAGGCAGATGATGGAAGCAATCTAAGGCTGAGCTTTTGAAAGGAAATGAGTGGCAAAAGGACAAGGTTTTTGATAGCATAGAACAGTGTAGGGTTAGTAAAGTTGAAATGGTTAAATAACATGATGAAACCAATTTTACCAATTTATTTACCTCTCCAAGGAGAAAACTATGAGCTATTTTTCCATTTAACTACAACTATTTGTCTTCTAATTTCATTTGTCATGAAAATATCAACATGGACATAGTTCAGTTCCCCCAGTGTTATTTCAGATCCATTGGTTATTCAAATGCTTTATTAACTTCTGATTTATATCATTCATTTCTGCCAGATTTTGAGTTACAAATTTTCTCCCCGTTTTTCCCCTGCGCACCACCCCAAAATAACAGTCCCACAGGATATTCCCTCCTCCAATCTGCTCTCTCCCATATTTTCTCCCATACCCCTTTTGACTTTTCCAGTGGATCTCTATGCCCCAGTGCCTGTATATCTTATTTCCCAATTACATGTAAAGTAGTATTAATAATAGTGTATATATATATAGTATATATAGTGCATATATATATATATTTTTTGAATATTTGATTTTAAAACTTTGAATTCCAGATTCATTCCCTTCCTCCCTTGATGCCCACCCTTACTTGGAAGATAAGCAGTTCAGTATAGATTGCACATATGTGTCTAATGCAAAACAATAACATAGTAGATACATTGTAAAAGACTGACTATATTTCCCTCCCTCCTATCCTACCTCCCACTTGTTCTATTCTCTACTTTAATCTTGTCCCTTTTCAGAAGTGGGTGCTTCCAACTTCCCTCCCCCCCAGCCTGCCCTCCATCCTTTGAAGCTTTTGGTGCAGGAGTTCTGACTTCACTGTCTTCCTCCTGTTCCATGCTTTGCTCCTTTTGTCCCCCAAAGAGTAGTGTAATGTTGGAATCTTCTGTCTGCTTTGTTTCCTTTGCCTGGTCATGTCACCCCTCAGTCACTTGACCCCTGGGCTTTTTGCCACAGTAGGACTCTGCCACCAGACAGGGGAGCTTTCGTCCCAAACGCTGGGGTTTTCTCAGCTTCCGGAGGTATTAGATGGGTGCCCTCTCTGAGGTCTCCACATTCTCTGGCAAGCTGGACACACACTCCAGGACCTCCACCCTAGACTGCAATCCAGATCCAAGCAGGTTAAAGCAAGAGAGATTACCCTTCAGACTGGTGCTTGGTCTTCCTACACTCTGCAGGCCAGGAGCTGAAGCTGCCATGTAGTGGTCAGCGTCTCAGTGGCTTCTCGCCCCTAGGGGCAAAAGCCACGCACTCCCACTTACTGGGTCCCAAAGTCCAGACTGCACTGACCTCTCACTTTGTCCTTTGCATCTATGTGTTGATAAATCTGGAAACGGCCACAGCTGCTGCTGATCTGGAGTCCCTCTGTCCGGTGGCTGGTCAGGCCCGCCCTGGGGCTAAAGCCTCAGCATGGGGCTGGGCTTGGCTCCCAGAGCGCTGTGCTGGATTCCTGCTGGCCTGCCAGGCTGTCCTCAGCAGGAGGTTAGCCTCTCTGTGTCATTTTGTGGGTTCTGCAGCTCCAAAGTTTCTTTAGAGTCCCCTTTTACATGGATTGGGGAGGGTGGAAGCCGGAGCCACAGGGAGGTTGTGATTCCACTCTGCCATCTTGACTCTGCCTCAGATCCATTGGTTATTAAACAAAGATCAGTCAGGACACAATAAGAATGCCAGCAGTTAACCTAAAGATTGCAAAATAATCTAAGGTCCATAGGATTCTTAGCATTCTCCTGTTTCAATATCACCATTGTAGAAGCGGAAAGAGGTCACAGAGGACTAAGGGTCAGTCATCTAGTCATGATTATCCTTTCATCAAGCTGAAATCTACTCTGTTGCAGCTTCCATCTGCTTTTTGTAATTCTGCTTTCTGGGTCTAAGCAGGCCAAGTCTAATCCTTCTTCCACATGACAGACCTTCATTAGGGGAGCACAGTTAGCACATTCCCCACTAAAATCTTCTGCTCTCCAGGTTATTCTTTCCTAGTTCCTTCACCAGATGCTCATTTGCCATAATGTAGAGGCCCTTCTTCATTTTGGTCACCCATTGAGGATGCCCTCCATTTTATCAGTGTCCTTCATGAAATGTGGTTCTCAGAACTGTACACAATATCTAAGTGGGGCCCAGTACAGTGGGACTATTAACTGTCTGATCCTGAATATCGTGCTCCCAGTCGAATTGAATGTAATTACATTCAAAGACAGATAACACTTTAGCCAGCAAAAGTGCCCAGGGCTTACAGACAGTTGCATTGACATCAGTCAGTAAGAATTTATTAATCATTGTGTGCCAGGTACTTTGCTAAGCTCTGGAGCAAACATGAAACAAATAAAAAATTTAAATGAAATGTTTCAGTTCTATACTTGAGTAGGCTACATCATATAACTAATGAGGAATTTCAAAGATGTCATAAAGGATGTCATCAGGGAAATGTATGATAGAAGAGAAGATGGGTTGATCATGTGGTGAGAGTGGAAGATGACAGCTAGGTAGCCAGTTGTACCACCGGTATCCTAACAGTGTCAGGAGAAAGCAAGGAAGACCTTACCGAGTAGGCCATCTGGGTTGGACTGAATATTGTGCTTCTAATGCTGCTTAACATTCCAGTAATCTTCTCAACCTCCAGATCATACTGTTCATTCATACGAGCTTACAATCTCCTTAAAACTCCAGGTATTTTCTATCTATGCCTTTCCATCTTGTACTTAGGAAGTTGATCTTTTGAACCCAAGAGTAAGACTTTACACTTACCTCTGTTAAGTTTCATCTTATTAGATTCAGCCTTACCATCTAGCTTCCAGATTTTTTTCTGTCTTGATTCTTGATTAAAACCCAGAGCCTCTGACTCCAGAGCCAGTGCTCTTCTTTCCTTTGTACAACATGGTTAGTTTTATTCTGCTGTACTAATACAGGTTCATCTCTAGATCAACACATATTTACAAAAGCCAGATAAAGCATATCACAATTGGACTTTTGTTGTGGATGTTGTCCTCATCTAAAGAAAATATTTCTTGTCACCTGAAGCTCATTTTCTATCATTTAACCTTATTAAAGAACATAGTAGATCACTCATTTTACAGATACGGAAACTAAGGTCCAGTAAGATTACAAGACTTGTCTGACATGACACAGATGGTGTCACAGGAAGATTTGGAGAACTCTCTTACATGTAACAATACTTATATAATTGCATAGTTTTAAGTGACCTTGTCTTTTGTTTGCTCTTTTCTCTAAAGTTCCTCCCTTTGTTAGTACTCTGAACCATTTTCATTTTATATATAGCTGAAGTGATAGAGTGTTCAGAATATGAATTATGATTTTGAGCTCAAGTCTTTGTTAACTTGGGAAAGTGCTATAGTGTTAAAGGCAGGCTTTGAGTTCCCTCTTTCAGCCCCTATTCTCATAGGCAGGTTGGGTTTCCAGAGAGCAGCTAGCTACTTGTCCCCTTAGGCAGGGTCGTAGAGGTAATCTGAAGGTTGAGACTGGTTTCTCATAATCATTTATGAACCAC
Organism: Petaurus breviceps papuanus; assembly: GCF_028583685.1. Classification (NCBI taxonomy): domain Eukaryota; kingdom Metazoa; phylum Chordata; class Mammalia; order Diprotodontia; family Petauridae; genus Petaurus; species Petaurus breviceps. Next base: position 38,871,129 of record NW_027186304.1, on the reverse strand, counting down.
TACCACTGTGATTTCTGTTTATTATTGGTTGATATCATTTAGCCATCAAAACTTAGTTAGCTTATAGAAATGGGTATTTATTGAGCTAGAACTGTAAGACAGTTGGTACCAAAGATGTGCTTATTAGCACATGTGACACAGGGTAAATCACAGCTCCTCCTTGCTGAAAGTCCTTTATTCCTCTTTGTGGGATCCTCATGAAGTTCTCCTGAGGTATGTTGTAACTTTCTTTCAGGGTCTTTGTAGAGATTTAAAGCTGCCTTTTTTCAGGTCATCTTAGCTTTTAATGCAGACACTGCCTTCAGCCAATGCTATCTGGGGATACTTTTACTGTCACAAATGGAAGTCTCAAATTTTCCAAACTTTTGAAGTTCACAATGTTGTCTTCCTCTGGTTAGTAGAGTGGGGAAGAATGAGTGGTATGGATAAGGGTGAGACTAAGGCTTATCTTACCCTAATAATTTCATATGAGGGTCTTGACTAAATCTCCTCACTGCCACTGGATTGGCCTATGACTCTAACTTTTTGTTCAGTTGTTTTTCAGTCATGTCTGATTCCTTGTGACCCTCCCAGGGGCTTCTTGGCCAGGGAATTGAAGTGGTTTTCCGTTTCCTTCTCCATTTTATTTTACAGACGAGGAAACTAAGACACGTAGGGTTTACATGGCTTGCCCAGGTCACTCATCTAGAACTCAGAAAGATGGGTCTTCTTGACCCCAAGCCTGGCACCCCCTCCAGGGCAAGACATAGCTGCACTTAAATTAATTGCATTAGCTTGCATAGCAGCTAACCCCGGACCTCTGGTTCCAAATCCAACACTTTTCATTGCCTGATTCTAAACTGGCTTGTTTTTTATCTAAACCCCGTAGGATATGACAATTAGTTAACTAGTCCCAATATAATTCCTGTGTTTGCTCTTAGCTTAAATCTTTGACTGACAGATTGATTCAGGAAAGGTATGGGCCTTATTTACACCTGTTAGTCTGATTAACTGATTTAATCAGGAAAGTCCCCACCTGCTGTTTTTAATGGACACCCTCCCCCCAATCTTTTGGTAGAATGCTAGGAGTTGTCAGTTAGATTGATTAGTTCTTTCCCCTTTAGATAAGCTAAAATAGTGCTAACACTGTGACAGTATTCATTTCTGAGTCTTAAAAGCAGATCCATGCCAAAATTTCAGCAATTTCTCATCTCTGAATGTACTTATAGAACTGTGAACATGTTGCAGGAAATGGGAATAAATGAAAAGCTTCCAGGATTCTGTTTGATTTAGACTTTCTAAGATATGAAGCTTTATATGTATTATGTCTTTTTTTTTTTTAAAAGCTTATAGATATTGTTTGAAATACTGAATGGGGGGGTATATTAAGAAGCATTTTAAATACTTGCCTTGAGCAAGCAAGGTGATATAACTATATGTTAAGTTGAGAACAGACAGCGCTGACTTTATTCATTTTACTTCAGGTGCTGCCTATATTTTTCAGTGTTCTGGGCTAGCAAAGCATTGACTTATTTATAAAGTTGGCATTAAGAATTTTTTTTTATTTTGCCTTTTGGAGGGCAGTTAGGGTTAAGTAACTTGCCCAAGGTTACACAGCTAGTTGTTTTTGTGTGTGTGTGTTAAGTGTCTGAGGCTGAAACTGAACTCAGGTCCTCCTGACTCCGGGGCTAGCGCTTTACTCACTATGCCACCTAGCTGCCCCATGAATTTTTTGATGAGAATATTCTACCCTCTTTAGAGGCCTTATGACAGTAATCAGGGATGCTTTGAGGCCTAGTGTAATCTCTAGATAATTTATATGGATTGTTCTTCTGTAGTTGACTGGTGGGTGTAAAATACATGAATGTTTTATGATACAGATCATTCTTTAAATTCCAAGTTCAGTTTAATTCAGCAAGCATGAAATATATAATAGAAATACAAAGTGATTTTGAAGTGATGAAAACCTCAGGAAAGGTTTATTGTAGTATGTGACAATGGAGCTGGACGTTGAAGGGAGCCCAGGATTCTAAGAGTCTTAGGGAAGGAAGGGAGAGCATTTCAGGCTTGGGTACCAGCCTGTGCAGAGGTGGAGAAGCTAGAGATGAAATGTTGTACTTGGGGAATAATAGGGAGGCTCATTTGATAACAATGTAGAGTAGGATGTATAAGGGAAAGAAAAAGGAAATCTTCCTGGCACCATGGCTTAGAGAGAAAGACTGAAGGTATTTATGTGTCCAATGGAGAAGTTTATATTTTATCTTAAAGGCAATAGTGAGGCACGGAGGCTTTTTAAGAAACTAATTTTTTTTTAAAGCAATCGGGGTTAAGTAACTTGCTCAAGGTTACAAGGCCAGTTATTTCTGGGTGTGGTGCTGAGTATCTGAGCCCGGATTCGATCCAGATCATCCCGACACTGGAGCCGGTGCTCTTACTCGCTGAGCCACCTGGCCGCCCCTAAGCAATTGGGGTTAAGTAACTTGCTCAAGGTTACACGGCCAGGTGTTTCTGGGTGGGTGCTAAGTGTCTGATCCCGGATTCGATCCCAGATCATCCCGGGCCGGTGCTCTTAACTCACTGTGCTACCTGGCCGCCCCTAAGAAACTTCATAAGGAGCAGAGTGACGTGATCTGATTTGTGCTTCAGGGATATCAGTTTGTTTGCACTGTGGAGGCAGAGTCAGGAAGACCTGAGTGGTTGTTGTGAGTAAAGACAAGGTCATAAATTTGAATTGTGTTATGGACAAGGCATGGAAATAGATTTTACACAGGGAGAATGAAAAAGTAAGGATGACTCCAGGATTGTGAACCTGAGATACTGGATGAATAGTGATGTTCTCTATCGAAATGGGAAGTTAGGAGAGGCAGGTCAAGGGAAAATGAGTTACATTTCATGCATGTTGCATTTGAGATGCTTATGGAACATCGAGGTGGACCTGAGCTCAGGTGATTCAGGATGAATGCAAGAAAGAAAGGATGGTTGGATATGTAGATTTGAGAATTGTTTACATAGTTTGCTAGCTGTGGCTACCTTTCCTATTCTTTACTTTTCTTCCCTGGAGGACTCTTCATATCACTAGGCAGTGTGTTTCAGTTCCTCCTCTGCAGTCATGGTTGATAATTACATCATCAATTGAAGTTCATCCTCTGGAGTTATGGTTAATAATTGATCATTGATAAATTACAATGACCAAAGTCCCTGATTCTTTCAAAGTTGTTTGTGTTTACTATACTATTGTCCTGTAAAAATTGTTTCCCTGTTTCTGTTCACTTTATATTTGTTCATAATAAACCTCCCCAGGTATCTCTAACAACATCCCATTATTGCTTCTTACAACACAACAGTATTCTATCATATTGATATGTCATAACTTGTTTGACCTTTCCTCACTTGGTGGGTACCCCTTCAGATTTCCATTCTTTGTCACCTCAAAAAGAGCTACAAATATTTTTTGTACATCCTTAGAGTTAGTTTTGCTTAGGACTAATCTTTCCCTCCGTCTACCCTCTTTTTAGTTTCCTCTCCCTTTTTATTGAGTGAAATAATTTCTGTATGCAACTGTGCATGTATGTGTGTTCTCTACTTTGACCAGTTCAGATGAGAGGGAGGCTCAAGTGTCAGCTGTTCACTGTCATCTCCTCCATCGTGTTTTTATAGATGCCTACTTGTATTCCCTCTTAGAAATAATTTTCTATGACTTTCCTTTCCTTTTGTTCCCCCAGCCCATGTATTTCTCTTCCTCTCTTTTTCCATTCTTCTCTTTTTATTTCCAAATGCTTTATTAACTTCTGATTTACATCATTCATTGCTGCCAGATTTTGAGTTACAAATTTTCTCCCCGTTTTTCCCCTAGTCACCACCCCAAAATAGTCCCACAGGATATCCCCTTCTCCAATCTGCTCTCTCCCATATTTTCTCCCATACCCCTTTTCCAATGGATCTCTATGCCTCAGTGCCTGTATATCTTATTTCCCAAATTACATGTAAGATGGTATTAATAATAGTGTATATATGTATATATATATATACACACACACACACACACACACACATATATATATATTCAAATATTTGATTTTAAACCTTTCAATTCCAGATTCATTCCCTTCCTTCCTTGTCACCCACCCTTACTGGGAAGATAAGCAGTTCAGTATAGGTTGTACATGTGTGGCTAATGCAAAACAATAACATAGTAGATATATTGTAAAAGACTGACTATATTTCCCTCCCTCCTATCCCACCTCCCACTTGTTCTATTCTCTACTTTGATCCTGTCCCTTTTCAAAAGTGGGGTGCTTTCAACTTCCCTCCCTCCCAGCCTGCCTCCTTTTCATCATCCCCCCTCTCATCCCCTTCCCTCCCTACTCTTCTGGAGGGTGAGATACCCTATTTAGTGTGTATTTCATTCCCTCCTCAAGCCAAATTCAATGGGAATAAGGTTGACCCATTCCCTTT
>NW_027186304.1:38816386-38861695 GCF_028583685.1 Petaurus breviceps papuanus | reverse complement strand
AAATTATCTCTCCTGGATCTATTTTCCAGGTCAGTGGTTTTTCCCATGAGATATTTCACATTGCCTTCTATTCTTTCATTTGTTTGGATCTGTTTAACAGCATCTTGATTTCTCATAAAGTCATTAGCTTGCATTTGCTCCAATGTAATTCTGAAGCAATGGTTCTCCTCATTGAGTTTTTGAGATTCTTTTTCCATCTGGCAAATTTGGCTTTTTAAGGAATTCTTCTCCTCATTGCCTTTTTGGGCCTCCTTTGCCATTTGAGTTGGTTTGTTTTTTAAGGTATTATTTTCCTCAGTCAGGCTGTTGACTCTCATTTCATAATTTTCTTGCATTGTTCTCATTTCTCTTCCCAATTTTTCCTCCACTTCTCTTATTTGGTTTTCAAAATCTTTCTTAAGGTCCTCTATGGCCTGTAACCAGCTTGTATTTTCCTTTGAAGCTTTTGGTACAGGAGTTCTGACTTCACTGTTTTCCTCCTGTTCCATGCTCCTTTTTGTCCCCAAAATAGGAGTCTAATGTTGGAATCTTCTGTCTGCTTTGTTTCCTTTGCCTGCTCATTTTGCCACTCAATTACTTGACTTTTGGGCTTTTTGCCACAGTAGGCCTCTTCCACCAAACAGAGGAGCTTTCGTCCCAAATGCTGGGGTTTTCTCAGCTGCCGGAGGTATTAGATGGGTGCCCTCTCTGAGGTCTCCACACCCTCTGGCAAGCTGTTCACACACCCCAGGACCTCCACCCTAGACTGCAATCCAGATCCAAACAGGTTAAAGCAGGAGCCATTACCTCTCAGACTGGTGCTTGGCCCTCCTACACTCTGCAGGCCAGGAGCTGAAGCAGCCTCATGGCGCTGGCTGTCTGTGCTGGCGTCTCAGAAGCTTCTTGCCCCGGGGGTAAAAGCCACGAACTCCCACTTACTGGTCCCAAAGTCCAGACTGCAGTGGCCTTTCACCTTTTCCTTAGCATCTATGTGTTGATAAATCTGGAAAAGGCCACAGCTGCTGCTGTTCTGGAGTCCCTCTGGCAGCGGCTGGTCAGGCCTGCCGTGGGGCTATAGCCTAGGCTTGGCTCCCAGAGCACTGAGCTGATTCCTGCTGGCCTGCTGGGCTGTACTCAGCGGGAGGTTAGCTTCTCTGTGTCCTTTTGTGGGTTCTGCAGCTCCAAAGTTTGTTTAGAGTTCCCTTTTTACATGGATTGGTGAGGGTGGAAGCCGGAGCTGGAGGGAGGGTATGCCTATTTTTATAGCCCTTTGGGTATAGTTCCCAAAATGGTTGGATCAGTTCACAACTACACTAACAATGCATTAGTATTCTAATTTTCCTACATTTTCTCCAGCATTTACAATTTTTCTGTTTTGTCTTCTTAACCAACCTGTTAGGTGTGAGGTGGTACCTCAGAGTTATTTTAATTTCCATTTCTCCCAACAGTAGTCATTTAGAGCATTTTTTCATGACTATAGATAGCTTTAATTTCTTCATCTGAAAATTGCATTTGATCATATATCAATTGAGTAATGACTTGTATTCTTATAAATTTAACTCAGTTCTCTCTATATTTTAGTAATGAGGCCTTTATTGGAGACACTGACTATAAAAATTATTCCCCAGCTTTCTGCTTCTGTTCTAATCTTGGTTGCTTGCCTTTGTTCTTGCACAAATTTTTAATTTAATGTACTGAGAATGATCTGTTTTGTATTTCATAATGTTCTCTATCTCTTGTTTAATGATAAATTCATCTGTTCTTCATAGATCTGACAAGGTATACTATTCTTTGCTCTCCTAGTTCACTTATAGTATCAGGCTGTATGTCTAAATCATGTAGCCGTTTTGACTTTATCTTGGTATATGGTATAAGATGTTGGTCTATGCCTAGTTTCTGCCATAGTATTTTCCATTTTTTCCAGCAGTTTTTAGTAAATAGTGAGTTCTTATCCCAGAGTCTGGTTTTATCAAACAGTAGATTACTATAGTCATTGACTGCTTTGTCTTCTGGTCCTAACCTATTCCATTGATCAACCCAGTCTATTTCTTAGCCAGTACCAAGTAGTTTTGATGATTGTTGCTTTCTAATACAATTTTAGATCTGATATGGATAGGCCACCTTCCCTTGCCTTTCTTTTCATTAATACTTTTGATATTCTGGAGCTTTTGTTCCTCTAGATGAATTTTGTTATCATTTTTTTCTAGCTCTATAAAATAATTTTTTGATAGTTTGATTGGCCTGGCACTGAATAAGTAAATGGATTTAGGTAGAATTGTCATTTTTATTATATTAGCTAGGCCTACCTATGAGCAACTGATATTTTTCCAGTTATTTAGATTTTTGTATGAAGAGTGTTTTGTAATTGTATTCATGTAATTCCTAGGTTTGCCTTGACAGACAAAATGCCAAATATTTTGTATCATCTGCAATTACTTTAATGGAATTTCTCTTTCTATCTCTTGCTATTGTGCTTTGTTAGTAATATATAGAAATGCTGATGATTTATGTGGGTTTATTTTATATACTGCAACTTTGCTAAAGTTCTTAATTATTTCAAGTAGTTTTTTAGTTGATTCCCTAGGATTCTCAAGTATATCATTATATCATCTGCAAAGAGTGATAGCTTTGTTTCTTCTTTGCCTATTCTAATTCCTTCATTTTCTGTTTCTTTCCAGATTTTATTTGAGTTAGGCAGTCATTACAGTAAAATCAGTTATACCACCCATGTGGTTATTTGTAGATATAATACATGTGTTTAGAAATACTTTCTATATTGCTTTTTTTTTTGGAGGGCAGTTGGGGTTAAGTGACTTGCCCAAGGTCACACAGCTAGTTTTTATGTTAAATGTCTAAGGCTGGATTGGAACTCGGGTCCTCCTGACTCCAGGGCCTGTGCTCTACTCACTGCACCACCTAGCCGCCCCAGTATTGCTTTGTCCTTATGCCTCAGAACCAGAAGTGCCATAATAGGGAGATCTTAAGTTTTAGTAACAGCTAAGAATAATTTCTTTACTTTTTTAGGAATTGGTAATGCTTCTGTTAGAGCATAATGCTGATGCTGCTGTTGTGAATGGGAGTGGACAGACAGCAAAAGAAGTTACTCATGACAAAGAAATAAGGAACATGCTTGAAGGTAATAATATCTTGCCTGTAAATACAGTAACATATTACCTGTCCAGAAACTAGCTCTTTAGAAACTTAAACTATATAGAATGTGACTTAGAATGAAGGAGGAGCAGAGCCAGTATGGCAGAGTAAAAGCAGGGACTTGCTTGAGATCTCCCCCAAACCCCTCCAAATACTTCTAAAAAATGACTCTAAACAAATTCTAGGGCAACAGAAACCACCAAATAATAAAGTAAAACAGATTTCCAGCCAGAGACAACCTGAAAAGGTCAACAGGAAATTTCGGTCTGTTGCACCAGTCTATCAGTCTAGTGAGGGCCGCACCATAGAGAGGGCCACAGCAGGCCCCAGGTGACTAAATCACTACCCAGCTGTGGTGTTTTTCATATTTCTCAACCCACAAACTTGAGAGAGGAGTGCAGCTCCCTCTCCCTGCCCCCCTCGAGCCCCACAGTAGTGGAGGTGGTTTTGGCAGCTGCTTCCAGAGCTCTTGGCTCATAGACTGTGGGGGGATCGAGCACCTGATCAGAGGAGAATTGCAGGGATCTCTTTGCTGTTTTACCTGTGCTTGGATCTGGGTCTCAGTCCTGGGTGGCAGTCCTCAAGCAAGTCGGAGTGCTGACCTGGTGGAACTTGTGGTGGTTGTGGAGAAGGAATCCTCCTCACAGTTCCAAGGCAGAAAAGAGTACTTGTGGTCACTTATAGACCAGAGCAAAGGCCAGGAGAGGAGTGAAGACCTCTCCTTTGATCATACAACCTTCTTAGAAAAACTGAAAATTTACAGGTCCATAGAAAAAATCTCTGAAAATAGCTGCACAAAACCCTTGAAGCATGGGACAGCGCACTCTCCAACACTGGAAGCAGAGTGCTACCTTAACAAAGAGCTAAAAAGTCAAGTAATTGGCTCGGAAAATGAGCAAATAGTATAAAAAATCTGACTATATAATCTTACTTTGGTGACAAGGAAGATCAAAACTTACAGCCAGAAGAAGACAACAAATTAAAAGCTCCTACACCCAAAGCCTCTAAGAATAATATGAATTGGTCTCAGGTCAGAGAAGAGTACAAAAAGGGTTTTGAAAATCAAATAAGAGGGGCAGCTAGGTGGCAAAATGAATAGAGCACTGGCCCTGGAGTCAGGAGGAGCTGAGTTCAAATTCGGCCTCAGACACTTAACATTTACTAGCCATCGGACCTTGGGCAAGTCACTTAACCCCAATTACCCTGCCCTCCCCCCCTACAAAAAAGCAAAAAAAAGAGAAAGAAAGAAAATCAAATAAGACTAGAGGAAAAGTTGGGAAGAGAAATGAGAGGTATATGAGAAAATCATGAAAAAGGAGTCAATAACTTAATAAAGGTGACCCAAAAAATTACTGAAGAAAATAATACCTTAAGAAATAGACTAACCCAACTGGCAAAAGAGGTCCAAAAAGCCACTGAGGAGAAGAATACCTTAAAAAGTAGAATTGGTCAAATGGATAAGGAGATCCCAAAAGCTCACTAAAGAAAATAATTCCTTAAAAATTAGAATGGGCCAAATGGAAACTAATGACTCTATGAGAAATCAAGAAATTATAAAACAGAACCAAAAGAATGAAAAAAATAGAAGACCATGTGAACTATCTCATTGGAAAAACAACTGACCTGGAAAATAGATCCAGGAGAGATAGTTGAAAAATTATTGAACTACCTGACAACCATGATGAAAAAGAGCCTAGATGTCATCTTTCAAGAAATTATCAAGGAAAACTGCCCTGATACTCTAGAACAAGAAAGGAAAATAGAAATTGAAAGAATCTGCTGATAATCCCTTGAAAGAGATCCCAAAGGGAAAATTCCTAGGAATATTGTAGCTAAATTCCAGAGTTCCCAGGTCAAGGGGAAAATATTGCAAGCAGCCAGAAGGAAACAGTTCAAGTATTGTGGAAACACAATCAGGATAACACAAGATTTAGCAGCTTTTACATTAAGAGATCTGAGGTCTTGGAATATGATAGTCTGGAAATCAAAGGAGCTAGGATTAAAGCCAAGAATCATCTACCCAGCAAAACTGGAGTATAAACCTTAAGGAGCAAAATATATATTCAATGAAATAGAGGACTTTCAAGCACTCTTGATGAAAAGACCAGAACTGAATGGAAAATTTAACTTTCTTTTTTTTTTTTTTAAAGCAATCGGGGTTAAGTAACTTGCTCAAGGTTATACGGCCAGTTATTTCTGGGTGTGGTCCTGAGTGTCTGAGCCCGGGATTCTATCTCCAGGTCATCCTGATACTGGAGCCGGTGCTCTTACTCGCTGTGCTACCTGGACACCCCGAAAATTTAACTTTCAAATATGAGAATCAAGAGAAGCATGAAGAGGTAAATAGGAAAGAGAAATCATGAGGAACTTATTAAAGTTGAACTGTTTACATTCTTAAATAGAAAGATGATATTTTTAACTTATGAGATCTTTCTCAGTATTATGGTAGATGGAGGAGAGAATCAGATATCTATCTAGAGAGATATAGACAGAGGGCACAGGGTGAGTTGAATATGAAGGGATGATATCTAAAAAAATAAAAACGGGTGAGAGATGCTTGTACTGGGAGAAGGAGAAAGGGAGAGGTAGATTGGGTTAATTATCTTACATATAGGAGGGCAAGAAAAAGCTTTTACAATGGAGGGAAAGAGCGGGGAGGTGAGAGGGAATGAATGAACCTTACTCTCATCAGATTTGGCTTAAGGAGGGCATAACATACACACTCTGTTGGGTATGAAAATCTATCTTACCCTACAGGAAATTGGGGGGAAAGGAATAAGGGGGGGATGATAGAAGAAAGGGCAAAAGGGAGGAGGGGATAGTCAGAAGCAAACACTTTTGAGAAGGGGCAGGGTCAAAGAGTATATATAATAGAATAAATGAGGGGCAGGATAGGATGGATGGTCTTTCACAACATGATTTATGGAAGTGTTTTACATGACTAAATATGTATAACCTACATCAAATTGCTTGCCTTCTCAGTGAGTGTGTGTGGGAAGGGAGGGAGAGAATTTAGAACTCCAAGTTTTAAAAAAATGAATATTAAAAATTGTTTTTACATACAACTGGGAAATAAGATATATAGGCAATGGGGTATAGAAATCTATCTTGCCCTACAGGAAGATAGAAGAGAAGGGGATAAGAGAAAGGGGGCGTTGATTGATAGAAGGAAGGACAGATTGGGTAAAGGGGTAATCAGAATACATGCTGTCTTGGGGTGGGCAGAGGAGAGAGATGAGGAGAAAATTTGGAACTCAGAATCTTGTAAACTGAAAATAAATTAATTAAGAATGAAGGGAACAAACAAAAGAAGCCTTTTAGAGTCAAATTACAAAATGGATACCATAAAGCGTCCATTAAAAGTTATGATCATCTCCACAGTAGGCTTATCCTAAGGAATAGAAGACTTGAGGATCAGATTATAGTGGTTATGAAATATTTGAATGATTATCACATAAAAGTGTTTAAATATTATGGGAAACAGAGTAGCACAATATTGGGAAGAACTTTAACAAAAAGATTGATCCAGAAATGCAATGGACATTTGTTTTCAGATGGTGAATTCTCTCTCTTTTGAAGTTGTCTAGCAGACACTAGTTGAGAACTTGTTAAAGATAATTTAAAGGGGATTACTATATAGCACCAATGGTTAAGACTAAATGACCCCTATGTTGCCTTCTAACTCTAGGATTTTAAGATTCTTTGGAGGTGAAAAAAAGGGGTAAAGGAGAATGATGAATCAAAGTTATCAAAGTTTTGAGTCTGGGGTAACTGGAAGAATTGTCACCTCACTGGACTACTGAGGAGATAATTGGCGTGGGTAGGAGTGTATCTTTTATATGCACTGGTAGGGATGTATTTTTATGTAGGAGAAAAATCAGTTACCTTATGCTGCCTGTATTTGATGTTTTAAGTAACATAGGATCAAGTTTATCTACTGAGAATGACAAATGTTAGCAGGATTGGGGACTTGGGAATATGGAAAAGGTTTGCTGTATCATCTTGAGGGAATTTGTTGTGAAGTTAACAAAGTGTTATAAGTATAAGAATTTCCAAGTAGTAGAGAGGTCCTATTTGAAGTTGTAGAGGATAAATTTGTAGTTGATATCAAAGTGGAAACATTTAACAGGTATTTGAAAATGTGGCACTGGGGTTTGGGAGAGAGAGAAATACTGGAGGTAAAGATTTGAGAGTAATTTTCATAGAGGTCATAGTTAAAATCATGGGAATTGGTGAGGGAGAGGTTGTAGAAAATTGCAAAGCAGAGTACACAAATCTCAAATGAATGAAGAAACTCATGGTCCTTGGAAAATGCCTCCTATTTAGGGACTCTTAAGGAGGAATTGTGGAGCCTGTGAAGAAGAGTGAAGAATAGCCATAGAACGAAGAGTAGAACTGAGGTAAAGTCCTGTTTGTCCTAAGAGGACCATGACATCAGGGGGATGATGACATCACATGTTGACTTTGATTTGAGTGAGGGAAGACTGTCCCAGGTCACTACCCTCACTTTCTCCTCTAGAGCCATCTGTCCAGTGGCCAGATATTCATCAGGTTGAATAGAGGTGGCTCAGGATGCGGTGGAAGACCCTGGCCCTTTTAGGCTAAGGTCTTTTTTAGGTTCTCACTTTGAGTGAGGTAGCACCCATTCAGTGAATTAGGCCTCTTTAAGAAGTGAGTCAAGAGATGGCCCTTTTAATAAAAAAAAAAAATCAAATTGTGAGGGGACTCCCCTCAGGGTTGGTGGGCAAAATAAAAAACACTTACTATTTACATTCACTCTGAGCTAGGAGGGCAAGGACCTATTGTTACTGTTGACCGATCTATGAGCTCCAGAGTGAATTGGGTTTTAGGTTTAAGGCTTGGTCTTTGAGAAAGAAATCTAGCCAGTAAACCCCAAGTTAACAAGGCTGCTTTCAGCCATCAAAATACCTTCCTTTAGACAGAACGCCCTCAGGTAAAGGGAGGGGAGGGGAGAGGAGCAGAGCATCCTGAAAGCAAAGGAAGAAGAGGATTTTAGGAACAAAGGAGAGAACAAAAGTGTCAGATGTTGCAGAAAAGGGAAGAAGTAGGATTGATAGTAACTCACTGTATGTGGTGATATAGGAGGTCTTTGGTTACCTTTGAGAATCCAATTCCAGTAGAATGGAAAAGGGAAGAAAGTAGATAATTATGAGGAATATAAGGAAATAAGGGGACACATAAAGAAGAAAAAACATGGCTTCTCCTGAAATAACAAAAAAGGAAGTGAGTTTAAGAGATGGGGAAAGAGGCAAGAAAACTTAGAATAGTAGAAAAGCAAGCTATTCAGTGTCTTTGCTGATTCTCTGAGCCAGTATTTAGCACAGTGCCTGGCATCTAAATAAATGTTTATTGGCTTAATCATTGCTTGTTCACTATATCAAAACTGAACTCCTTTGTACTTTGTGGCCTTCAGCAGATATTCTATCCATATCTTGAAGTTTCTTTACCTATCATCTGTGTTGAAGCTAAGCTAATCTTAACTTTATCTTAACCTGAGTCCTTTACAGACACACGTTAATTTATGCTGCTAACCATAGGACCACAGTAATAGAATCCAAATTTAAATGGTTGCAATGGCTTTCAAAGTCACGTTGGCTGTGATGACGTTTGAGGTGGGGGGGGATTCAGGGACACCCTCCCCCCCCAAGACTGGAGTACAGGAGAGGGTCGTCTGGAATAAATTAATGAACTCAAGCATTCTTTAAGTCAAGGTGACAAGGGTTTGTTATAACGCCAGTATAGCAGGCAGAGCTCCTTAGGTTACTTGCATTCCTTAAGGAACTTGCAACTTAACAGGAAAGATGCTAAAGCTTATATAGGAAAAGTAGTGGATTATTTGGCAAATGTGCTAATTAGGTGATAATTTACAGCCTGGGTCACAGGTGTCATTCACTACTGGAAACCAGGGGAAGGGTTTTCTCAGGGCTGTATTTTTGGTCTGTTAACATCTGTAGCAAGATAGGTTTGAGAGCTGATAATTATAACTTGACCTCTGGATTGATGATAACTTTGAGGATATAGTCCCATTTTTACAAGAGAATTTCTTCAGAGCTCAGCTTGTTCTTATGATGGGGAAAGATAGTTTGTTTTTGCTGGGGCCCACTTATGAGTACTTGTGGGGAAAGCAGAAAGTAGTTGGTCTTACTAGGGCCCACTCATGAGTTATTCTAGGCATAGTGTCCTTGGGCTGGGGTGAAAACTGTGAGTGATAATGTTTTGAGGCTAGGAAGAAATGTGATCTTGGAATTGGGGTTCAAGCATAAGCACCCCATCAGATCTTTCATTTTACTTGCAACTCCATTTATCTTAACGTCTTACCTTAAGAGCCTCATGTACTTGCGCATATAAATGTTTGTATTTTGGCATCAACTTTTTTATTTTACATTTCTCTTAATAATTTAGAGGCTTATGAATCATGGGCCTCTTTTACACTTCATTATTAACATATAAAGCACCTAATATTATGGCCTTACATATAGTGGGAATCAATAATTATTTGTTATTGACAATGAACGTACTAATGCCGGAAGAACATTAAGGAAAATCTCAGTATTGAAAACTAGTCCATTCAAATTGCAAAGAAATAAGAATGTGAATTTGTTAATAAGAATAGAAAAAAATGCATTTTGTCTTTTTTTCCCTAAAGAGCATACAGTCAGTCAGTAAGCATTTATAAAGTGCCATACAAAGAAAGGCAAAAAACAATATCTGCTTTCAAGGTGTTCACAGTTTAGTGGGGGCTGTAACAAGCAAACATATTTACAAATAAGCTACATATAGGATAAATAGGAAATATTTAGCAAGGGGAAGACACTAGAATTAAGAGGCATGACTTACTCTAGAAGGTGGAATTCTAGTTGGGGCTTGCAGGAAACCAAGGAAGTCAGGAGGTGGAGATGAGGAGAGAGCATGGGGGACAGCCATAGAAAACGACTGGAGTCAGGAGATGAGTGTTTTGTTGGTGGTTCACTGGGTCAAGGAAGATGTAAGGAAGGGGTTGGGGGATGTTTCAGTTGCAAGAAGGCTGGAAAGGTAGGGGGGATGGCTAGTTTATGGAGGTCTTTGAATGCCAAATAGAAAATCTTGTGATAAGGAACCATTAGTTTATTGGGGACACTGCATGGGTGACATGGTAGGATCAGTGCTTGAGGAAAGTCACTTTGGTGGCTGAATAGAGGGTGAACTAGAGTGAGGAGAGACTTAGTACAGGAAGACGAACTAGCAGGCTACTGCACTAGTCCAGGTGTGAGGTAATGAGGTGGCTGCAGTATCAGAGGAGAGAAGGGGGCATATTTGAGAGAGATGTTGCAGAGGTGAAAAAACCTTGAAAGATTAGATATGAGAGATGGAGAGGAGTCAAGGATGAAACCTAGGTTGTGATTCTGAGGGCCGAGGGATTGTATTGCCCTCCGCAGTAATAGGAAAGTAGGAGGCAGGAAGCTTTTAATGGGAAAGATAAGTTCAGTTTTAGACATTTTGAGTTGAAGTTGTCTACTGGATATTCAGTTTGAGATTTCTGAAAGGCAGTTTGAGATGTGAGATTGAAGTTCAGCAGAGAGGTAATGTAGGACTGGATGGGTAGATTTCAGATTATCAGCATAGAGATGATAATTAAATCCATGGGAGCTGATGTGTGAAATAGTATAGAGGGAAAAGAAAAGGGGCTTGGACAGAACCCTGTGGAACAGGGGCTAGAGGATGTGATCTGAATGAGGATCTAGCAAAAGAGACTGAGGTGGAGGGATTTAATAAGTAGAAGGAGAATGAGGAGAGAGTGTGTTCCAGAAACCTAGACAGAACAGTGTCAAAGAGAAGAGGGTTATCAATGCTGTCAAAGGCTAACAGAGAGATTGAGGAAAAGGAAGATTAGTAATTAAGAGATCATTGGTAACTTTGGAGAGAGCAGTTTGAATGGAATGATGAGGTCTGAAGCTGGAAGGGCTTAAGAGGAAGGGAAGTCAAGTCATCTATTATAGAAGTCCTTGTCAAGGAGCATAGCCAAAATGAAGAAAAGATAGATGGATAAATAGAATATACATATGTGTATACACACACTACATCTGTGCTCACATATGTATGTATATACGTATGTGTGCATGTATATATGAGTAGAGACAAAATGTATATGTGTATAGGCACACATATGTATATACATGTATACATGTGTGTATATATATATATTTTAAAAATTACAGGGATGGAAGGATCAAGGGAGTTTTTTTTAATATGGTAGAGATAGATTTGTCTGTTGGCAGTAGGGAAGGAGCTAGTAGATAGGGAGAGATTAAAGAGAAGTGAGAGAGGTTAGAAGTTATTTAATGGAAACATCAAAATCAGCTTACTTCCTTTTTTGTAATTGAAATTTTTGAAAAAAGATCCTCTGATTTAAAATTCATTCCTTTTACCAACAGCTGTAGAAAGGACTCAACAAAGAAAATTTGAAGAATTGCTTTTGGAAGCAGCAAGAGAAGGAAACACAGCAGGACTGACAACATTGGTAAAAAAAATATTTTTACATATATTTAAAAGCATAAGCAAGCCATGGTGTGGCTTTTGTTTATTTTGTAGTTAAATTTCAAACATTGTTAAACAGTCTTTTTTTTTAAGAGAGCTGAATTTATGATAAAGGCTAAAACAGTTGGAGAACCTTTTTTTAAAAAAATGTGTTTAGTGGCTTTGTATTACTTACAGAATAAAATATTAACTCCTTAGATTAGCTTTTAAAACATCCTACAATCTTACTCTAACCTAGCCTTCCTTTCCAGTCATAGTTCACTACTATTCACCTGTATACCCTATATTCCAGCTAAATGGTATGATTAGCTCTTACTCGATCTCATCATGTTGCCACAATCCCTTGAGTTCCAAATTTTCTCTCCCCCCTTACTCTCCTCCCCGCCATGGCAGTATGCAATCTGATACAGGTTTTACAAATGCATTAAACATTAGTCCAGATGTAAAGAAGAATTATAACCAATGGAATGAACAGTGAGAAAGAAGGAACAAAGTAAAACAAAAGAGAGAGCAAGCAGTTTGCTTCAGTCTGCATTCAGACTCTGCAGCTCTTTCTCTGGATGTGGATAGCCCTCCCCATCATGAATTCTTTGGAGTTCTCTTATAACCTTGCTTTGCTGAGAGGAGCCCAGTCTATCAAAGTCAGTCATCACAGATACGATGTGTCTGTAATTGTGTACAAAGTTCTCCTGGTTCTGCTCTCCTCACTCAGCATCAGTTTATATAAGTCTCTCCAGGTTATTATGAAGTCTGTCTGCTCCTCATTTCTTTTTTTTTTTTTTGGAAAGGGAAAGGCAGGGCAATTGGGGTTAAGTGACTTGCCCAAGGTCAGATGGCCAGTACGTGTTAAGTGTCTGAGGGCAGATTTGAACTTGGTTCCTCCTGACTCCAGGGCCAGTACTCTATTCACTGTGCCACCTAGCTGCCCCATGCTCCTCATTTCTTTTTTATTTATTTATTTTTAAAATATTTTTTTGTCTTTTTTAATTTGTTTGTTTACTTTTAGTTTATAAGATTCAGTTCCACAATCCCTTGAGTTTCAAATTTTCTCCCCCTCCCTTTCCTCCCCTCCCCACCCCCCCCATGGCAGCATGCAGTCAAATATAGGATCTGCAAGTACTTCCACATTAGACATTAGTCAGGTTATAAAGAAGGATTGTAACAGAAGGGATGAACAATGGGAAAGAGGAAACAAAACCAAACAAAGAAAAGAAAGAGAGCAGGTAATTTGCTTCAATCTGTATTCAAACTCTGTTCTTTCTAGTTCTTTCTCTGAATGTAGACATCTCTCTCCATCATGAGTCTTGTGGAGTTGTCTTATAACCCTGCATTGCTGAAAAGAGTCCAGTCTATCAAAGTTGGTTGTTACACATATGCTTCTCATTTCTTATAGCACAGTAGTATTCCATTACATTCATATACCACAACTTGTTTAACCATTCCCCAATTGATGGGCATCCCCTTGATTTCCAGTTCTTTGCCACCACAAAAAGAGCTGCTATAAATATTTTTGTACATACGGGTCCTTTTCCCATTTGTATGATCTCTTTGGGATACAAACCTGTAAGTGTTGATGGGTGAAAGGGCACACACATTTTTATAGCCCTTTGGGCATAGTTCCAAATTGCTCTCCAGAATGGTTGGATTAGTTTGCAACTCCACCAGCAATGCATTAGTGTTCCAGTTTTCCCACATCTTCTCCAGCATTTATCATTTTCCTGTTTTGTCATGTTAGCCAATCTGACCAGTGAGATGTGGTACCTCAGAGTTGTTTTGAGTTGCACTTCTCTGAACAATAGTGAGTTAGAGCATTTTTTTCACATGCTTATAGATATCTTTAATTTCTTCCTCTCAAAACTGCCTGTTCATATCCTTTGACCATTTATCAGTTGGAGAATGACTTGTATTCTTATAAATTTGACTTGGTTCTCTGTATATTTTAGAAATGAGGCCTTTATCAGAGACACTGACAGTAAAAATTCTTTCTCAATTTTCCACTTCCCTCCTAATCTTGGTTACATAAGCTTTATGTGTACAAAAAATTTCCAGTTTAATGTAATCAAAGTTATCCATTTTGCATTCTGTAATTCTCTCTCTCTCACTCTCTCTTTTTTTCTTTTTTGGAGGCAATTGGGGTTAAGTGACTTGCCCAAAGTCACAAAGCTGGTAAGTGTGTTCAAGTGTCTGAGGCCAGATTTGAACTCAGGTCCTCCTGACTCCAGGGCTGGTGCTCTATTCACTGTGCCACCTAGCCACCCCCTTCTATCTCTTTTTTGGTTATAAATCCTTCCCTTCTCCATAAGTCTGACAGGTAAACTATTTCTTGCTCTCCCAGATTTCTTATAGTATCAGCCTTTATATCTATTTTGGTATATGGTGTAAGATATTGGTCTATGCCCAGTTTCTGCCATACTGTTTTCCAGTATTCACAGTTTTTTTTTTTTGTCAAATAGTGAGTTCTTATTCCAGAAGCTGGAACCTTTGGGTTTATCATTCCTTCCTTTTTCAAATAAATTGCCTCTGCTTTTAAAAATACTTCTTGAACCCTAATTCAGGAGCCACTTCTTCCATGAAGATTTCACCAGCCTTAACTGTTGTCTTTTCATAATTTTGTAAAATCTCTGGATCTATCAAGCTATATTATATGTCTTTCTGCATATGTCTTTTTCCCCTTGTAGATTATAAATTCCTCTAGGTGAGGACTATTATTTTTCATCTTTGTATATCCAGCACCTTTCACATAGGCAGCTATGTGGTCCAGTGGATAGAGTTTGACAGTTAGAGGCAGGAAGACCTAAAGTTAAATCTTTTCTCAGACACTAAGCTGTGTGACCCTGGGCAAGTCACTTTACCACTCTGCCTCAGTTTCCTCATCTGTAAAATGGATATTATAATAGTATTTACCTTTTGGAGTTGTTGTGAGGGTAGTCATAAATTCATAGCCCTTGTTTATCTCTTTTTCTTCCCCTATTATTTCTTTCGTCCTATTTCCCACAAATTCTTATTGAGCCTCAAACTCTTCACTGAATCCGAGTTTCATCTGCCTAACTAACCAATTGAGATATTATTTGGCTTGTTAATTGAGATGTAACAAAAATTTCTTTGATTTCCAAATTTCTAGTTTCTGATTTTCTAAAGAAAAATATTTTTAATTTTGCAAAATGAAAAGAAATAAAATCTTTCAAGATGACAAAATGTTTGTTATATTTTAATAATATGTCTATAACATATTGTTTAATATTTCATTATCAGAAATGGGGAATTCAGAACAAAGAATGAATGTTGGTGAAATAAACTGTTAATCAAGAGATAGCTAATGAGCTTTCAACTCTATAAATTTACCCATTTTGAAACAACTGTTATTCTATTAATGAGATTTTAGTTATGAATGAATGCATAGAACTTAATTGATTAATTAACATGTAGTTATTTGAAACATTCTTGTCATTTTCAGCTCAATAGACCAAATCCCCCTAATGTTAACTGTTCTGACCAAATGGGAAATACACCTCTGCACTGTGCAGCTTATCGTGCCCACAAGCAATGTGCCTTAAAACTTCTAAAAAGTGGTGCTGACCCTAATCTGAGAAACAAAAATGGTAAGCTGTAGTGAATTTAGATATTTATTAATCCATAATTTATAAATTAAATAAACTTATATGTGCCATTATTAATTTTTACCAAAGAGCTTTCATCAAATTATTAGATAGGATAGTCCATCACTTAATCTTCAAAGTGAAAAACATTCACACACCTGAAAAAATTTACAAATTCATTAGGGATAGAGAGTAGAGTCTCATCTTCACAGAACAAATCCCCCTAAGAAAAGGATTTTTTCAATAAAACTTGGACTCAGTCAAAAGAGGCCATACCTAAGGACCTGGAATACCACATGTGACCTTGAGGCCACAGGTTCCTCACCCCTGCTAGATCTGTGATTTCAGTAATCTTGGGAACTCCCAGGTAAGGAAACTTTCTCAATCAGTGCAGGTCAGCAAACTCTCTATAGCTTGGTGTCCTAGATAGTTGCCCAGAGCCCACCATGAAAGGAGACCTGGCTTGCATGGGCTCTCACAGCCAGTTTGTGTCCCAGGTAGGGATTGAGCCTAGTTCTTCTTGGCTTCAAGCTTGACTTTGTGTCCACTCACTATTCCACATTTCCTCACAGAGATTATTTCTAATTATCACAGATATTTTAGCAGTATTTAATTATTGCTTTGATTAAATATTGATATACAGTTGTCCTAGGAAGTCTATTATGAGTTTCATTACCTTTGGGAAATGGGTTTGTTTGATGAAAATCATAGACATATTACATGACTAAGCTAAACTCTGCCATGTTCTTTCATACATATATTTTACCAGCTAGTCTGTAAAAACTTTGAGGGAAGGATCTTTTTTGTTTTGTATATTTAGGCCTTTCATACACATTATGCTGACTTTTGTTGACTGTCCAGAAGCTCATTCTTTATGATAGAGAGATAGCATGGTACAGTGGATAGAGACCCATCCACATAAGTCTTGTCTCTGACACATACTGACTGTGACCTTGGACAGATCATTCAATCTCTCACAACCCTAATAACCTCTAGATTAGTAGGTGGAATTTCCTCACCTGTGAGTTCCTTAGATCAACGAAGTCACAGTTCTCATCCCTATACCTACCAATGAATAACCTCAAAGATGTCATGTTTTAACATTCATTTGATGAAGCATAGTATTCTCAGCATGTATAAAAATATAGCTCAGTGGTGCTAGTTTTTTGCTCCAGTATAATCTTTCAACCCTAATTCTTGGATCAAGAGGCCAAAGTGAGCCTCAGCTTTTGGAACACTTTTGCCATCTGCCACTTAACAAAGCAGTAAGTTTATTTTTATTTCTAAAAACTTTTCTAAGCATAAAGCTGGTTAGGTGAAATTATATTGAGGTTCATTTTCCTCATAGAATTCCAGGACTTCTGAGATTATCTTAAATCTTGTCACAGATTGATTGGCCATTGAAAAAAATGTTCTGTAGGAGAAAATGAAAGAGGTGATATGCAATGGGAAATTCATGTAGATAATGATGATGGAATAGAAAATAAAAAGAGTGATAGAATAGAAAATTCTAGTTATATGTCACAATTGGAATACTAGATCCCTTATACTCTGGATATATTTTTTTCTCATTGCTTTTATATAGATCAAAGGCCCCTTGACCTAGCCCAAGGTCTAGAAATGAAACATGCACTTGGTGGTAATAAGGTATGTGTGAATGTATAAAATATTTGCAAACATAGTTATTTTAGAAAGAAAAAACGTGATGTTATGAAATATTTTACTGAAGAAATATTTTAAATAGGTTGTCTACAAAGTTTTGAAACGATACGAGGGTCCTCTCTGGAAGGTAGGTCTCTTGGTTTATTTTGCTTATCAGAAATCTTAAAGCAGATAAGATATGGCTTGTAAGCTTCAACTAGTAAATTTTTGTTAAAAACAACATGAAATCATGAAGTTGGAAGAGTCCCTAGGAGTCATCTAATCTAACTTCCTACTTAATGCAAGAATCTTGTCTATAACATGCTCTTTGCTCACCCTTAAATATTTCCATGATGCTAAGAGCTGAGACTTTTTTATGACGATGATTAATTTGTCCTGGAATAGTTTACAGCTTATTTGTAACAAATCTTATGGTTCAGTGGACAAACTATCTTTGTAATTTTTCTTCTCTAAATAAACTTGTAGTTATATACATATACATTCCTTCTGGATATATGTTGTTTTTTCTGCAAAGTAGTAGCAGTATTTACAGCTCCAACGAGCGTGATAAATATTCTAGCGTGGTGCTATTTCACAAAATATAACAGGCTCTCCATATATAAAACAGAAGCAAACATTTAGTCAGACACCAGAAAACCAAATCCCAAAACCAGTAAGCCAATTCCATCATAGTAGCAAAGAAGTTAATAAACCACAACAGCACAGAGAGCCACAGCATCCTTTAGCCTTCCTACAAATCAGTACAAGACCAATATCACTCATGAGCCTGACTAAACTCCTTGAGTGAGCATCTTCTCTTTTCCATGGTCTATTTGGCTCAGACTCCCAGCTTCCTGTGGGTTCTGTTCCACCCTTCAGCAAACTCCTCCCGCCACAGGCTCCATGTGACTACATTCAGCCTGTTAGGGGGTAGAGTTTATCTTCAAATCAGGGAAGGTCCTCAGATTCCCCTAGGCTTATTAAGAGGCAGGGAAGATCTTCAAATTACCATTACCATTACAGTAAATTCGTTAGGGATTTTCTAAGTCATCATCATTAAGACATAGCTTGTGTGTTATCCCATAAAATTTCCCTTTATAACTAAGGTCAGAGAAAGAATATTTGTTTGTATTAACTGTTGGTCTGATTAGTATTATATTTGTTTTGGTTTTAATATTTAATTTTTTTTTAAATTCTGAGCCTAATCATGAACAGATAATTCAATATGCAAAGAAGAACAAGAACATTTGTTTTTTTACTTTATGTAGTACCTAAGGTTGTATTGATCCTTGAGTAGTATCTCATAATACCATTTAACTAAAAAGTTCACTCTAAAAAGAATTGTAGTAATAATTTTGAAAATTTGTATAAATTATATGCTAGCTTGTTAGATGATTAATTTTTTCCTCAGAGTTCAAGATTTTTTGGTTGGAGACTGTGCTGGGTAGTATTAGAACATGGAGTTCTTTCATGGTATAGGAAACAGTAAGTATTATATATCTTTACTAAATTTTAAAATTTTCAAATCTAGTACATAGATTTAAAATATTTCTTTTTATTTTCTACCCTTTGGAAGGCCTGATGCAGCAAGTAATGTTCACCGCCAAGGATGCAAACATTTGACTCAAGCTATATGCACGGTAGGAAGAGAATTTGGTCTTTTGAGAAACAAATTTTAACCAAGACTTGAAAATGAATGTTAGGAGTAATTTGTGTAAGCAGCTCAGTAAAATTGGGTTTTCATGAAGTGTCAGTGCTAGTGTGAACACCAGTACTATGTTTATCATTTAAAAAAATAATGTCTGTAGAATTTACCTTTCAGGAGATTAGAAAATGTAGGGGCGGGGGGCACACTTTGGATTTTGTGGAATTATGTGCTGAGGTAGGAAATGGGAACAGGATCACAAATGATAAAAAAAGTTTGTTATTAGAAATATATATATATATATATATATATATATTTTTTTTTTAGAAAAATTTTTCTATTTATAATTGAGCATAGATTTAATTGGTGTTCTGTAATTCACTGTATTATTATGCTTTTATTTATCTAGTGGTTGAAATTTCTGACAACCTCTGTCATTTTTTAAATTTTTTGCTTTTTGGAGGGGGGAGGGTAGAGCACTTGGGGTT
This sequence comes from Petaurus breviceps papuanus, assembly GCF_028583685.1. Classification (NCBI taxonomy): domain Eukaryota; kingdom Metazoa; phylum Chordata; class Mammalia; order Diprotodontia; family Petauridae; genus Petaurus; species Petaurus breviceps. The sequence continues at coordinate 38,842,661 of NW_027186304.1, read as the reverse complement.
AAGTGACTTACCCAAGGTCACAAGGTGTGTGTGTGTGTGTGTGTGTGTGTGTGTGTGTGTGTGTGAAGTGTCTTGAGGCCAGATCTGAACCCAGGTCCTTCTGACTCCAGGGCTGGTGCTCTACTCACTGCACCACCTAGCTGCCCCCAGCCTCTGTCATTTAGAACACTAACTTAAACTTAAAAGCAAATAGAAAATAAAATTATAAATTAGAAGTGGTAGCTTGCAGTTAAAGAAGAGGCAGCAGATGATATTATATAGCACAATACAATAAATGAAGTCCTTGTACATGCCCCCACAGTCTGTTCCCAGAAAGGGTATCATAAAGAAGGTTGAAAAATGGACCATTTTATTTGTTTGGATTAGGAAGACTTATAGCATTGTTACTTGAAGTGATACACAAGAAAGGCAAAGTACTGATTTAATTCTGTTAGAGAACATGTAGAAACTGAAGAATTCTGCTCAGCTCAGAGTGTAGGGAGAAGGGAAAGATAGCTCGTTCCTTAGATATGTAGATGGGTTCAATGAGGTGAAAACTGGGAACTGGTATAATTGTTGAGAGGAGTGGATGCTTGCTGTCCTAAAATAAGACTTAAACTAAAGTCAAATGGGCTTTAAATTTAAAAGGTTGAAGGAGGGAGAAAACTACGTATGTGTATATCCTTCTGGGAGATAACATAGTAGATCAAATGAATGAGGAAGAATAGCCATTTACTAGCCAGAAATTTGTAGGTGATAAAATCCAAGAAAGGAGACAGTAGTAAAACTCGTGACCTCAAAAAGTTGTACACAAATGCACAAAGTTTGGGCAACAAGTATGAATTAAAGGTCCTAACAAAAAGAACCAAATTTGACCTCATATAGATATCATTGAACTTGGGTAGGATAACTCTTATGACTAGAATTTGACTCTGGTTGAGTATACTTTAATTAAAAAAAAAAAAAAAGAACTCCAAACCAGGAAAAACAAAAGATAGGTTAGGTTATTTTGTTAAAATTGTTGTTTAGTCGTTTCAGTTGTGTCCAACTCTTTCATGACTCTACTTGGGTTTTCTTGGCAAAGATACTGGAATGGTTTGCCATTTCCTTCTCTGTTCTATTAAAGAGAGATATTCATTTGAGGAAAAGCAGGATCCATAGGGAAGGAAGGTGTGGTAGAGAGCATTTGGGCAACGATCAAAGGAAGAAAAAATAGAAACAATTTTGTCAGGAATATGCTACAGATCATTTAGACAGAAAGAGCAAAGAGATGAGGAATTCATGAACTAGATTATAAATCTTTAATAGAAACATTAGATATAGCAGTGATGGGGGGAATTCAGTAATCCAGAGCATCTAGTGGAGCTTTTTCTCTTTGCCAAAGGCAGAGTAGCTAATAATATTTTACTCATTTTAATGGGAATTTCATTTTTAAAATGTTAGAATATGTAAGGGAAAGGTGTGTTACATAGCACTGTTTATTCTGTTACAAGAACTTCTTGCTAGGGTGAAAATTATGAGAACTTTGGGGGAAAGTGGTCACTGTTAATACTTAGATTTTCTGATAGAGAAGAGGCTTAATCTTACATGCACTCTGATGGCAGAACAGATTTCAGATGGCTCAGAAAAGGATAGGCAGGATCCCAAACGGTAAAATTTTATGGGGGGAGGGCAGGCAGTCCAGGAGGGATAGGAAAACTTTCAAGAAAGAAGTTCTGAAGATTATTTTTAAAAAGAAACAATTCCAATGAGGAAGCAAACTGAAGTTATCTAGAGAGACCAATGTAGATGCACAGAGAACTCACCAACCAAATTAAAATCTTGAAGATAGATGCAGATCAGCTGCTGGGCAATATGGAAGTGTTTGTCCTGAAACCTTCTCTGTACACAGTCTAAGTCATCCCGATTCTAGACAGTGATGGAGATAAACTCTTTTCGCCAAGTACTTTAATGACACTTAGCCTAGTGTCTAAAAGCAGAAGGATTTTGAGAAGGAGCATTTTCGACAAGATCCACTGGATTGTCTATGAGATTGCCTTCTTGGAAGGACTGACTATATTGTCCAAAGGCAGCATTGACCTCTGCTTCTGTGTTCATGATTGGCATCTCCTTGAAAATGAGTTGATGCTTCTGGCTTATCCAAACCATCTCTTTGACTCTTTGAGCCAGATGCTAAGGAAGAATGTTGAGAAGCAAGCATTACTAGAAACTTGGAGAGACTCATCCTGTCTGTTTGAGGTCATAACTGGAGAGGTGGTTCTTTTTTTTTTTTTTTTAATATAAGACAAGTTTTATTTCCTCCAACAAAAAAATCACAAAGGACTCACAAGCAAACTTATTATAACAACAGCAACAGCAATAACTACTCCTTTCCTCTGGTATGCCCCACATTTCCCAGTCATTCTGACTCATAGTAAATAACATGGTGTAACAGCAAACACCCCAAGCGTCCTCAGGGTGGCTGCCCATACAGGTTCTTGGATCTGCTTTGTTAAAGGAAAGCAACTCAAAATGGGTTAACAAGCTTACTTTAATCAGTCAGACATATATCGTTTACCTTGTTCAGGGGAAAAAGGTCAGCACCCCGAACTTCAAAGTATACAGGCAGAATTATCAAGATAGAAACAGATCAAGTAGACAGATTTCCAAACTGTCCAACCATTACATCCATACCCAGTCAACATCTGGGTTTCCACATCTGGGTTTTTCAAAGCTGGGGGGGCCCTGGACAACGGCTTCCCAGAATACAGATCAAATCACAGAACACTTCTCAAAGTGAGCCCCCCCTGGAGAGGTGGTTCTTGATAGTGGTACCCAGCATATGGTATATAGAATAGCATTATGGGATGAGATGGCCCCATTATGGGGGGGTTTGCTTTCCCATTGTGAAGCTTCTGTCAAATACAGCTACCATCTCTTAAAATCAGGAAGCTTTGATGTTCCCTGCTAAGGTAGAAGATAGATTACTATCCTTTGGTGTGTCCTTGTTCCTTGACTCCAAACATCATCTCTTCTCTTTAGAAACATGTCTCTGCCCCCTCTCTAAATCTTAAGTGTTGGCTGTTGCCCGTCTACCACCTTTACCCTCCATTTTCACATTCCACTTTCTGCAGAGAAGAACAAGATAAGACTCGTAGGAAGAGATGGAGGCAATAGGATAAGGCTTGTGACAGGCAAAGAGAAAGCAGCTGGCTGCATACTCTGCACAACAGCCTGGGAGTGAGTATTTTCCTTTCCCCCAGAAAATATGCACAGAAGGTTAAAGTAGGATGAATACCGAGCTTAGCATGAGCTCCAGCTGGGGAGCAAAGTTAAGGACAAAAGGGATTTCTCAGTGTTTTCAGGAAAAGGAAGAGAAACAAGATAGGCCTTCTGCTCGAAGTTGTTTTGGTGATGGAAACTGACAGCAGATAAAGGAGTGCCTCATAGCGATGATGATAGCAATCACTCTTATTTGTCAATAAGAGCACACTGTCATGGAATATGAAATTGGGAAGGGACTTCTAGTTATCCAGTCCAATCATGCTTGAAAGGAACCTCTGTTGTAACATACCTGACAAATGGTATCTGCCTCTTCTTGAAGGGGCCTTCAAGGAAGGGGAATCCAGCACCTATTAAGGCATCCCATTCTGCTTTGGGATAGCTGTGTTAGGAAGTTTGGGATCAGAAAAGACAAAATAAAAATGCCCATTAGGGAATTGATACCCTATGTAGATAGTAAGAAAGAATATAGATACATTTGATAGATTCAGGTCATCACATCCATATGTACGACATCTTGATACACTGTAAGAACTAAGTCTGGAACAAATAAAATGTATCCCTTGAAACGGAGTAAACAGGCTGCCTACAGAAGGGCAATATGGCTAGGTCTGAATTGGAGCATCTTAGAACTTACTTGCTAATCATCATTGGTGTGTCAGCTGGACTCTTAAGCTTGGAAAGGAAATGCAGTCTTAAAATAAAGTAAAACAAGGAGAGATATAAGACCATAGAGAAAGAAAAATGCTGACCTGATTTTCGGTAGAAGGGAAGAGAGTAAAGTTTGCAGACTATAGGTCAGTGAATTTGACTTTTATTTGTGGTACATTCTAGAACAGAATTATTAAGAATATATTTAGGGAACAACTATAAAAAGAATCACTGTTCTTGAAGAGCCAGCATGGCTTCAGCAAAAATGAGCAATTCCAGACTAATCTTATTTCCTTTTTTGACAGTTAGCAAACTGGTAGTCAAGGGAATATTGTAAATACAGTTTAACTTGATTTTTAAAATTTAATTGAATTTAAAAAATTTTATACCTTTTGCTTTTACATCAGTTATTTCTGAATATGCCCCTCTTACCTTGTCTTCCATAGTGATACTTCTTTTTTAATGATGAAGAAAAAATAGTTAAGCCTAACCAAAAGACACATTAACCACATCTGTCAGTATATGCACTATTCTAGTGTACAGTGAAAAGTCAGTCATTGAACTTTTTTCAGCACCTGCTGTGTCTATGCTAGACACTGTGCTCAGTGCTGGGTATGTAAAAAGAGGCAAAAGGCAGTCCCTGTTCTTAAGGAGCTTACAGCCTAATTAGAGAGACAATAAACAAAACAAGCTAAGAGATGGAATGACTTGTTCATGGAAGCCTAGGATTGTCTTCTGCTTCTTTTTATAACCCTTGCACATAGCACAGTGCCTGGTGTATAGTAGGTGCTTAAATAAGTGCTCATTAATTGACTGACTGACTAAAGATAGCTTGTATTTCTTCCCTTGAGGACTGTCTTCTGCTCATATCTTTTGACTACTTATCAATTGGAGAATGGATGACCCTCAGTTATCAAATGAGATGATATCTGTAAGTTGTGTAGCAGTGTGTGACACATTTGTTTTTCAGTCTTTCAGTCATGTCCCACTCTTTGTGGACCTATGAACTATAGCATGCCAGGCCCTTCTATCCTCCACCATCTCTCCAAGTCTGTCAAGCTCATGTTCCTTGCTTCCATGACACTACCTGCCCATCTTATCCTATGCTGCTCGCTTTTTCTTTTGCCTTCAATCTTTCTCAACATCAGGGTCTTTTCCTGTGAGTACCATCTTCTTCTTATGTGGCCAAAGTATTTAAGCTTCAACTTCTATATTTGACTTTCTGTTGAATAGTTTGAATTAATATCTTTAAATATTGACTGATTTGACTTCCTTGCTATCCAGCAGACTCTCAGAAATCTTCTCTAGCATCACAATTCAAAAGCATCTCCACGGCAGTGCTCAGCTTCCCTTATAGTCCAACTCTCATAGCCATATATTCTTAATAGAAAAACCATAGTTTTGACTACGTTGATTTTTGTTGACAAGGTAATACCTCTGCTTTTTAGTATGCTGTCCAGATTTTCCATAGCTTTCCTTCCAAGGATCAAGAGTATTTTAATTTCATTGGTTGCCAAGATATTCGTTTTTAGATGTTAAGCTTCAAGCCAGCTTTTACACTCTTCTCTTTCGCCCCCATCAAGAGACCTCTTAATTCTTCTTCACTTTCTGCCATCATTGTAGTATCATATGCATATCTGAGATTGTTGATATTTCTTCCAGCCATCTTAATAATGGCTTTTGATTCATTCAGGCTGCCATTTTGCATGTACTCTTCATATAAGTTAAATAAATAAAATGATAATATATAGCCTCATTATACTCCTTTTCCAGTCTTAAACCAATCAGTTCCATGTTTGTTCTAAATATTTGTTGTTGGCCCACATAGAGGTATCTCAGGAGACAAGTAAGATGGTCTGCTACTGCTGTCTCTGTTGTGATCCACACAGTCAGTTGCTTTAATGTAGTCGAGGAATCAGAAGTGCATATTTTTCTGGAACTCCCTTGCTTTCTCTATTATCTAGCAAATGGTGGCGATTTGGTCTCTAGTAACTGGCGCTTTGGCACATATTAGGCACTTGATGAATGTCTGCTTACTGACTGACATATGGTATGTCTGGTTTGTCGAACATCCAGGAGGACAGTGTCAGAGCATCATGGAGTACTTGGCAGAGAGTAAGGTGTCATAAGACTGGAAAGGGGTTAGGTGATGAAGGGCTTTGAATGCCAAACATAGGATTTTGTATTTGATCCTGAAGTCAATAGGAGACCATTTAAGTTCATTGAGGAGGGATTGGATGGGGGCCACTGTGTGTGGGATATGGTCTCGGCCCTGTGGCAGATACATGGTACCTGTTGTTAAGGAGCTCACATTCTAATAGGGATGACAGCATGCAAATAACTGTACATAGAAGATACATACAGTATTAAATGGAAGCTAATCTTAGAGAAATGGAGACTGGGGAGGGGCTGGAGAAAAAGACTATTATTATGAAAGTCTTTCTATAGAAGTTAGGATTTGAGCTGAGCCTTGAAGGAAGCCAGGGAAGCTAGGAATGATAGGTAAAGAGGGAAATAATTACAGGCATAGGATAGGGGAAAGCCAGTGCAAAGCGTAGAGTTGAGACTTGGGAATGTAATGTGTAAGGAACAGTAAGTTCATCTGGGTAGCTGCATCACTGACGGGAGCAAAGTGTAAGAAGACTAGATGGAACAGGGCCACATGGAGAGAGGCTTTAAAAACCATACAGAGGGTTTCTATATTTGACCTGCAGATATATAGGGAATAGGGAGTCAAGGAGTTGATTGAATCGGGGGTAGGGTACACATGTGTCATATCCTAATAAGATATTTCATACTTTTGGAATCTTGTGGTGGAATATTGTTGGGGTTTGGGTTTTTTGTTTTGTGTGTTTGAAAATTGATCAGCACACTGCTTTTCTTTTTATTTCAGGTAAAACCCACTGATAGCTGCCTTTTCTTTGTTAAATGCTTCGACGACAGCATGCACGGTTTCAGAGTTCCTAAGAATAGCCTTCGACAGTCAAGAGAGGTAAAACGCCCAGCTACTTTTTTGTTCCATTCAGAATTTTAAAATGTTTAAATAATTTATATTTTAATATCTTGCTTACTTTACATCTTTGAATTATGCTAATTAATCGATTTAGGTATAAAAATCTTGTTTATGAACTTTGCGTAATTACAAAGTATTTTTCAGTCTGTTATGAGCATTTCTAATTAATAAAGTTAGGAATTTTCTATTTCAATGATTTCCATATTTTATTTTCAAAATACTGAAAATTTTTTTCTCCTAGTGTCTTGCCTGTTAAAATCAGTCCCTTGTTCAAAGTAAATCAAATATGTATAATTTAGATTTCATTAAAGTAGGTAGCTAACTTATTTTACAGTCTTCAACTTGATGAATTTTGAAGCTAGAACAAGACATGTAAGATATTGGTAATTATTGCTGCTTAATTCTACTAAACATTGTAAAAATCTAGAGAAAAGGGAAATGGTGAGCAGAATTTTGGGGGTCAGAGAATCCCAAAACATCAGAGGACTTTTGGTTTGTTAGGGATGAACTGAATGATGGAATTAGAGATCTCAGACATTTGAAAGTAATGAAAATTATACAAAGTACAACAAATATGAACTGTACGAGGATTATTTACCTTTACAGCAGGCATGTAAGCACCATGAGTTATACCACAGTGTACCTTTGAATCAGTGGTACTACATGACCTTATTATGGGACTGGTCCACCACTGTAGCACATTCTTTACTCATAGGTAAAAGTTAACATTTTGGGGGGGATTGTTTCTGGGGGAATTTATCTCTAGTTTTATAAAAGTAGTCAGTAGGAAAATAGTATAAACAGCCTTCACAGAATTTCAGTTTTTATCTACTTTACTGCAGTATTTGTATTCCTGCAAAGCAAGATATCCAGATCCTTGTTTTTGTACATCAGAAATTAGGATGAAAGAACATTAAGTGACTTGACCTAAGTCTAGCAGTGCCAAATATGACTGTCATTGAGAAATAAAATGCTCCAAACTATCAAGTTCATGTGCACATATTTCTTAGAAGCATTTAAGAAAATGAATAAGATTTGACTGAATTATGTTGAAATAAAATGTAATCAAGACCTATGTCTTTAAACTTGGTATTCTCATGGCCTAATGAAAATAGTAATTTCAAAAATCACAAAATTTAGGCAAATAGTTTGCCAAATTGAGAGTCTTTAATTTGCTGTGCTTACAATTTTATTTATAGATAGTTAAAATCCTGTCTGGGCTCGTCATATAAAGTTTATTTCTGGTGTTCAGAATCCTATAATTAACTACAACTTTTTTAAGTCCACTATTCAATATCTAGTTGCATTTATGAATGGTAATATTAGTGGAAATGTTTATTTAGGAAGTAGTTTTTTTTTCTTCTAAATGTATTTAGAGGAATCCCTGTCTCTTCATGTCAAGGACAAATGACATTGTGAGTTGCTTCTTTTTTGAGGCTTTAGTATTAGTTTTTGACATGTAACTTTTTCTGTGTTTCCAAGATAGTGAAATTGCTGTATTATGTATTTTGTGTGTGAAAATATTTTTCCATATCTAATTTACTTCAGAGCTGGCTAGAAGCAATAGAAGACCATTCTGCATATAGTACTCACTACTGTTCTCAGGATCAGTTAAGTGATGATGAAGAGGAAGATGATGCTGTGTCTACAGTAGATTTGAGGGAATCTCTACAGGTAAATATAAGAAGATAACCTTACATTCTCAGCTAATTCTGTCTTTAAGAACATCAAAATAGTTGAGTTTCCAAATTACTCTCTTACATAAAAGTGGAAATGATTTTTTTCCCTTCTTCTATCATAGTAATATTTACTTCCCAGAGTGTTTTGGTAGAAGTTTATATGCTAGGCAGCATGGTGTAAAGACCAGAAAATTGGTTCTGATGTTAGGAAGATGTAAGTTTGAGGCCTGTTTACCATTCTCTTTGTGTTCCAAGGCAAGTCATTTAACTTCTAAGATTAAAAAGTGGCAGAATAGTTATCACTCTGCATTTGTGTAGGAAATTTCCTCACAGGGAGTTTCTTACATCGATGAAATCACAAATCTGGTTATGAAATATATCTGTAAATATTCATATACCCAATGGACTGATTTGGTTTTAGATTTCTAGAGGCCGATTATCATTCTAGCCAAAAACTTCTGCCACCAGGGGGAGCCTGACTACCATATACCTTCTTGCCCTTTATGACTTCACTGCATATTTTAGTGTTTAAATAATGTAACCATAGTGATGTATAACCTGATTGGTAGTTTCATTTAAAACCACTTTTAATCTTTAACTACGCCGCTTAGAGGTAAGATAGTGTATCAGTATCTAATTTGTAAGGTCCTCATCTGATGTGACATCAATGCCTTCCCTTGTTATAGTGAATGATGTGGTAGAGTAATGTCATAATGTTTAATTCAAGTGAAATAGGTGCTTTTTTTGCAGGTCTTTTTTCCCTTGGTGATACTTTTCCTCCCATGCACAAAAGAGTAGAGGATAGAAGAAATAGAACTGAAAAAAGATAATTAAATCTCTTTTGACAAACAACAGAAGCTTGATCACTGTGTTTAATATTTATTTTTTATATATAAGCAAATAAGGGGAGGATGTATATGAGTAAGCAACTTTATTGAATTTAAGTGTACCATACTCCAGCCTATCCTTGACTTAAGGACCAATGTTTCAAAATAGAAAAAACATTTTGACTGCTTGGCCATTAGGATGGCAAGTTTTTTTTGTTTTGGATTTTTTTTTTTTAATTAAAAAAAAACTTGAATTATTTCATGATCCAGTAACAGTTTTACTTATTATTATTAAGAACTGTTTTTACCAATAGTTTTTTTGTTGTATAACATATTGACCAAATGGAAACCCTATACGTAATCTTTATAACACAATAACTTGAAGTAATGCTATTTTTAAAGCATATTATTTCACAGATTAGCACTTAGAATAATCCATAATATCATTAGTGTGGGGATACTGATTTTACCTGTGCAGGTTCGCTACCCTTTCTGACTTTAGTAGAGAGAATTTCATGAGATGCTGTGGCAAAAATACTTTATTGCCTGATGAATTTTCTAGTGATGAACCTTTCAACTTAGTTATCCTGGTTTTCAGACTTACAGATATTATGTTCATTGCCAAACCAGCACCCAAAGCATTTATACTTAGTAGAACCTACCAGACTTTATGTTCTTCTGGTATAATTTTTGAGATGCTAATATCACTGTTACTCTATCATAAAGCATAACAGTATTAAAAAATTCAGCCAAACTTTTGTTTATTAGGAATAACCTAAATTTGTATGACTAAAATCATACTTAAGCTTCAAAGTAGAATATTAGATAAATATTTTAAGTCAGTAGCCAGTTTGCAATATGTAAAATATTTTTTTCTACTAATTATCTTGTAAAGCAATCAATAAAACAAAAAAAAAACCCAGTATACCAAGAGTTTCACTAGGATTTAGACATCTTATAATGAAAACTGAACACAACTAAATGACTTACTGATTTTCCAGGCAGAATGGATCTTGAAGACTATTAAGTCTCTTCTTTTAGTTATGTCTTGCGTAAACAAAATCTTTAGATAGTCTGTTTTATGCTGTCTTCTGGTCCAAAGGATAGCTTTTAGTTTTTAAGTTACTTAAAACCAAAATTGTTTTATCAGATTTTTACTACTGTCAGGGATTATAGATGTATTATAGCCAGCAGAACTTTGAATGCCAGTAGGTGAAAGCTTTAATGAATTCAGTGCCTTGGCCCCTTTCCTCTAGAGACCAGTCTAAAACTGGCCCAGTCTGAGGCTGATCTAGGAAGTCTGCTGAGGAGAACTGGAAAGTCCAATCTAGTCTCAAGCCATGCTTGATGCAGAGAGTATCTGAGAGGCCAGGTGAGTTCTAGGGCACATATGGTGGTATGGGTCTTCCCTGTGGATTCTCAGGGTATCCTTAGCCCCTCAGGATCACTCTAAAACGAACTTCTATACCTCCAGATCAATTACAGAACTGATTTGTGGCTTCCATTGATCCTTTGGACTGAAGAGTAACCCAGAACCAGGCTTGTTTCTCCACCCTACCCCCAAAGCAGAACATTATCACCAAGTATCAAGAATGTAAAATATTATATTATGTGCTAAGGAATATAAGAAATATATGTGGAAATATGGATCCTTCTATCTTTTGTCTAAAAGGCAAATAATACACACAGAAAAAATGTTCTAAATAACATTGGGAGGTTTGGGAAAATAATTAACTTCCCTGAAAATGAAGAAAATGTCCTAATGGTGAAGGTAACTATGCTTTTTTGGTGATTGTCTTGGCCTCAATGAATCCCTTTCCAGAAGGGACCTCTGTCAGATTAAACTCTTTTCCCTCCTTTTAACTCCTCAGTTAAATCCTGTCCCATTTGAGACCAGTACTCTGGCTTATACCTCTAGGTAGGTCTTAGGGGCAAAAGAGAAGGCACAGTTTATGGCTTTTGCCATAACATCAAATTGAACTTTTCAATTTTAGAATTTAAAAAGGAGAAAAAAAGAGACAGAGGAAGGTTCAAGCATTGTGTGGATACTCAATGTCTTTTCATGATGCTGAGAAATGGAGGTTTCTTATGGGATTTCTAGTGATAGACCTGAGGAGCTTGATGAACCCTTATAGAAACTCAAAATTCAATAATTAACAATATTGGAATATTAAGTAAGATTTAAACAAAAGTGTTAAAGCAATGTCTAAGAAGAAGCGTAGTGGCCCCAAACACCTAATTTTTCAACTGTGTAAACAGATTTTAAGGTTTCCTGATATATGATTTCCATTTGATGAAAATTCTAGCAAGTTGAAGAATGTGCTTTGTGTGTGTACAATCATAATATCTTCTTCTAGCTTTTTCCTAAACTATTTAATGTAGTAGAAATGGTACCAGGGACAAAGATATACATATTGTTTTCAATTAAAATTGTACATGTAGTTGAAATCCAGCTGATCTATTTAGGTACCTTTTAAAACTATTTAATTATTGATCAAGGAACCTTTTTCAGTACACATCAGATGGATGAGTGGAGCAAAGATATCTATCACTTCAGCTATGTAAAGATGATTAGCCTGTATCACTTCTTGTCTTTAAGGATATACCTTCCAAGCCGGAGGCAGGACCTCCATACTTAATACACATACGTGGCATACGTGGTCTGTAAGTGAAGATAGGGTGTACTTCTAGAGAGTGGCTTTTGCTTTCATCATGGAGAAGAAATGAGAGAAGAACGACACTGGATCACACATGGGCACAAGGGCTAAATATGCACATGCCTATAATGGTTGTTTTCTATTAATGAATTAAAAGTAATAATGCATTTGGTTACAGCACACATTTTCACTGCCCCCAGACTGACCTTTCCCCCTTTTTGTCCCTTATCTTCAAGTCTCAAAAAGTAGCAAGCATTCTTTTTTTCTGCTTTTGCCTTTAATTAGAAATATCCCCCCCCCCCTTCTTAACTCAGTTAATCAGTATTTTTGTATGCTAGTACTTACCTGGAAATGAAAGAACACTACAGTTGTTGAGCTTTTTATTTTTTTTAAGAAGAGAATTCTATTGGAACTAATGCTGCAGCATGATTAATTCTGCATCATTTGGGCTAAACTTACTTCATTAGTACTTAAAAATACATGAGATGAAATAGGAGAGAAAGTTGCTTATCTGTGTCACCTTGAAACATTGGACAAGAATGAAACCAGTTGTGGGTGGTTAGGTGGTACAGTTAATAGAGCACCAGCCCTGGAGTCAGAAGGACCTGAGTTCAAATATGGCCTCAGACACCTAACACTTACTAGCTGTGTGACCTTGGGCAAGTCACTTAACCCCAGTTGCCCTTGGGAAAAAACAGAAACAAGAATGAAACCAGTTTGAAAGCAGCAGGATGTTCATTGATGGAAATGGTGAGACAGGATTAGGGGTACACAGTGGGGAGGATGCATAATGATGTAGCTCCACTAAGAATGCATGTCATTTAGTTGTTAATAAATGATTCAGTAGTAATGGGCTATCACCATGTCAATTTCTTTTCTACCACAGTGAGAATTTATTGGTATAATTTTGCTTATTTATTTTTCCTTTCCCATTATGGGGATCCTCTGAGTAGACAAAAGTGACAAAAGAATAAAAAGGTTTATTATTTATTTGAATTTTCATTTTGAACCTTTAAATTTGCAAAAGAGAGGACATGACAATCATCATTATATAATCCAAGGAAATAGAATTCTGATTTTGTGAAAGCATTTTGAAGTGCAAAGTTCCCAAGTAAAATGAAGATTTCTTTCTAAAATTGACATTTTTCTCAAGCTTTGTCTTGCTTGGATAATATCTTCATTGGACCAGTTAGGTGGGAGTTGTACGTACATATGATGCTGAAGTAAAATCAACTTATGGTTTCCAAATGTTAGTACCATCTGTAGTTTTAAAAAAATCCCAGCTCTTTAAATATATTTTTAAAAAGTGTCATTTCTTATTAAAGTTAATAACTTATGTCCAAACTGTCTATAAAACAAATGAAGAATTCCATTTACTAAGTATCTTAAATAATGTGTGGAACTTCTTTTAACAGAGTTTTAAGGAGATAGATAAATAGAGAAATGTAGATATATGTAAATATATAAAATGTATATGTATGTGTACACTACAAGCTTCTATATAGAGAAATTATATCTACCTTGAGATAGATATACGTTTCCTGTGGTTGTATCTGTGTTTATATGCCTCTAGCTAGCTAGCTAAAGGTAGATATGATTTCTGTATACAGAAGTTTATATTGTATATATTTTATAATTTTTAATTAATTTAGAGTCATGGAAGACCTTAGCATATATGTTTTCTCAAGTCACAGTGCAGTTTTAAGCTATCAGATTTGTGGAGAAAATTTTCCACCACCCATTATTTTTCCCATCAGGGAAATAAATCTATTGGTTATTGTTTTTATAATTAACTTTGTTTAAAAACATCATCTATTAATTTGCAACTAAAGTAATCAGTTAATATTTGAGATTGATAATTAAGGTAAGAGGAGTAAATAAGACTTTTCTTTAAACATGTTTTCATTTTATTATCCTTGATTTTATTTCCAGAAAGCACAAGAATGCCAACAGAGACTAGATAGAGAGATTTCCAACTTTTTCAAAATGATTAAGGAGTGCGACATGGCTAAAGGTAAAAAAAAGGGAGTGGGGTGGGAAGGCGGGATAGGCATACATTATATTGTTTTAAAATAAGTTCTTATTGATAATATTTTTAACATCGCCATAGTTCCCTCCAGAATCATCCTGAGAACCATCCCATATAACTTAGTATTTCTTTAAAAGACAAATTTTTAAAAAGGAAGGGGGAAGAAATCAACGTAACTGATTGATACATTGAAAAAGTTGAAAATGTGTGCAATGTGCAGCACTTGTAGATCTCCACATCTGCAAAGGAGTGGATGGAAATATCTTCTCATATCTCTCCTTTCAAGATATGTTTCTTCTTTATAATTTTGCAGCTTTCACTTTTTGTTATTTTGTGGTACTTTCCCTTTACCTTGTTGTAGTCAATGTGTGTGTATGTATGTGTATATACACATATACATATATATATATATTTTTTTTTTTGCTCTGTTTTCTTCACTCTATCAGCTCATATAAGGTTTTCTGTGCTTATTCATCACATTTATCATCTCTTACTTCAGAGTAACATTCTGTTAGTTTTATGTACCACAATTTGTTTAGCTTTCCCGATGGATGGACGTCTGCTTTGTTTCCAGTCCTTTGCTATCACAAAAGGTGCAACTATAAATATTTTGATTTATATATAGGAACTTTCTTCTTATCAATGGCCTCCTTGAGGTATAAGTTTAGTAATGGAATCTCTGGGTAAAAAGGTATGAATATTTTAGTCACTTTATTTACATAATTCTAAATAGCTTTTCAGAATAATGGTACTGATCCACAGCTCCACCCATAATGCACTGGTTCTTTTATTCCCACAGCCCTTCCAACATTGTCTATTCTCTTTTTTTGTCACCCTTGCCAATTTTCAGGGTGTGAGCACTCTCAGTGTTGCTTTGAATTGCATTTCTCTTATTTTTAGTGATTAGAGTCTTCTTTCATGTGATTATTAATAATTCTCAATTCTTCTTTTGAGTACTGTTTGTTTATGTCCTTTGACCACTTATTTATTGAGGAGTGGCTTTTGATCATATATATGTATGTTAATTGTTATATATCTTGGATACCAAACCCTTATCATAAATTTGAGGGAAATATTTTTTTCTCCACTAGATGCTTCTGTTCTTATCCTAGGTACATTCATTTTGCCGTATGTTTTAGGTACATTATATTTCAATACAGACTGTTGCAGTAATTGCTAAACAATTCAAAATTTTATTTGATAATTTTAAATAGATTTGTTTTATATTTGGAACTCTTTTTGAAACAAAAGTTCTTTTTAATTACTTCCCATTGAGGAAAGTTGCTTTGTAGTTTAATCTTTCAAGTTCTCATATTTGTCATTAAAATAAAACAGTTATTAAGATGATGCATTTATAGTTTCAAATTGCCCTGACTTTCTAATGGAAAGTCTATTAATATATCACACATGATTATGCCATCCAGATGAAAGAATTTAAATAACTCCCACTATTATCTTTCTTACCATAGCAGAAAACCTATATACATATTTGAGGACAAGTATATATGTTTATACAGACATGTCTGTGTTTTAAATGTCAGTTTGAATTTGGCCTCAGACTCTTACTAGTTGTGTGACCCTGGGCAAGTCACTTAACTCAGTTTTCCTCAGTTTCCTCATCTGGAGAAGGAAATGGCAGACTTGCCAAGAAAACCCCAGCACGGGTCACAGAGAGTCAGACATAACTGAAACAACTGAATAACAACATACATAGAACAGTTTATTCAGTTTGGTGGTTATCTGGTAGAAAACATAATAATACTTAACACTCCTTATTCTTAGTGAACTTTTAAAACACCACATTCATAGAATACCATTGAATAATGGAAAAGCTTATCATTATTTAATAGATAGGTCATGGGTTGAAGTATTTGGGCAATTTTTAATACTGTGAATCACGCACACCCATCAGTTGTATTCCTTATCAAGTCAGCCAAAGTTAATTAGCTTTCAGACAGGATTATTTACTGGGTAACATAGTAAGAAAAGTTGGTATAAAAACATCCTTCCTAATATCTGAAACAGAGAACTTCATACACACAAGGGAACTTCTTGAAGATACCTAATAATCTGGAACTGTGGCTCCTTTACCACATGTTATCTCTAAGCTTGAACCCAATTTTCCCTGGGCGTTCTATGTATTTAAAAGCTCATTAACTTTGGCATGCTAATGGAAAAGTGTTATGGTTGTTTTGTTTTTTGGTGCAGTGCCCACTGGTTGGTCCTAGTGAGTGATAGTACTAGAAAACATCACCACCAGCTCCTCCTTGATAACTCTATGAGGAGAGGCAGCCCCTTTCTGGAGATCCAGCCAGTATGTGCTGATGGAGGTTGGGAAAGTGAGCCCAGAGAGAAACACTACTTGTGTGTTGCTCTGTAGTAAAGTGAGAAATGCTTTTTACCTCATTTGGAGGATTAATAAAAAGTTAACATTGAATCATTTGTGTATTTAGAAATACGGTATATGAATAACTCGTTTGGATTGAAGAAGATGTTTTACTTGGAATTATGCCATATGGAAATATATTTTTTCAATAATGAAAGGGGTATGGACTTAAATATTTTGTTCAAAAGTTTTAAGGTGCAAAGTTTTCTTTTGATTGTCAGTTTAAAATTTTTTGTTTTTATAAGGTTACTTACTCATATGAAACTAAATAAGCAAACATACCTTTTAAAGTGCTGTGTTGGGGTGGCTAGATGGCATAGTGAATAGAGCACCGGCCCTGGAGTCAGGAGGACCTGAGTTCAAATCTGGCCTCAGATACTTAACATAAGAACTAGCTGTGTGACCTTGGGCAAGTCACTTAAGCCCAATTGCCCTACCTTCACCCCTCCAAAAAGCAAAAAAAAAAAAAATAAATAAAATGCTGTGTTTAAAAAGTTAGCAGGTGGTTTGAATGTTCAGTATATAAGTCTGGGAAACTTTTGACAGATGTCCAATGGAGTAATGGATGGCAATATTTCAGTCATATGTACTCCTTTTAATACTCACTAAAAAAAAGAAATGCCCAATCCTCTCTGATAATGATTTGTACCTATGTTAAAATATAATGTGGTCATGGGGCAGCTGGGTGGAACAGCGGATAGATCACCGGCCCTGGAGTGAGGAAGACCTGAGTTCAAATCTGTACTCAGACACTTGACACACTAACCGTGTGCCTTTGGGCAAGTCACTTAACCCTAATTGCCCTCCAAAAAGCAGAAAAAAATTATTTTATATATATATATATTCATTCCAAATATTAACTACTGAAAGGTCTGATTCAGATAAAAAAAATTTAAATTATGGATTTAGGTTGAGGGTTTTTTTGGCATAAATGAAAATGGGGAGTTATGAATTATAGCACAGATTTTATAAGAGGAATTAACTAGTTTGACTTTACTGCCAAAAAAATTGCACAGAATAAACTTGTACCATGTGTTCCTCAAAAAAAAAAAAAAACCAACCCAGATACACCTACATCCTGTTCCACATTGCTGATATAGTTTGCCAATGACTATTTAAGATGCCTACAGAAAACATCCATATCTTGGAGTAGTAATTGTTAGCTTTGAGTTCAGTGAAACAGCAGTCGCATTCAGATCACGGTTTTTGTTTTTCATTCTTCTTGCCCTGGCCATTTAGTTTAATGTACAGACTCTTATAACAGCCCCCTGTTGTCCCAGAATCTAGACTCTGCCCCTCCAGTTCATCTGTTCACCAATCCCGGACCATCTTTCTGAAACACCATTTTGTGTTGCTCGTATTCCAAGAGAACCAGAAGTGGTCCTGTCTCTGTCTGTACTAACACGGAAACACTGTCTCCCTGTTATAGTTCCCATGTTTTCAAATAAGAAAACATACAGTTCAATAGTAGTCATATAGGTTGAATTTCTAACTGGAAAAAAAAATCAAACTGTTTAAACAGAAGTTGGACTAGTAACTTTTCAGAACAGTTAAGCTTTGGAAACAGTTTCTGCCCAATTTAGGTAGAGTAAAAGTAAGGAAGTGGAGACTGTGATTCATAGTCTGGCACCCCCTTCTTCTTACAAATGAATGGTCAGCAACCCCTGACCCATTCTGGTTGTTGAAAGTGGGCACAATTTTAGTACCTTACGCTCTAGCAGAAGCTCCCAGCTTCTGGTTCTATGGCTTCAGGCTGTGGCCCCATAGATTACTGTGCTGAACCCCAGGAAACTTTGCTTCAACACTGGATTTTTCAGTCTCTAGTCTCCTGCTCCAGCTGCCATTTCATCTTGCTCATTTGAAAAGTGCCTGCTGCCACCACCAAGTTCTCCTGCTACTACAATAGTGTTCAGTTAAAAACAAACAAAAAACTCTTTGTATGGTGGAAGTTCATCCCATTGCTGGCAGCCCCATAGCCTCTCCTGGCTCTGAGCTTGCAGTATTCTCAATAAGTTATATCTCAGTCATAAAGGACATTATTTTAATTTATCAAATAAACCAAAGAAACTAAAATTCAGTTAAACTTAATTTTAAAAAAATTAAGAACTTAACTTTATTTTAAAAAAATCACACTTTACCTGGAATTCATTTTAACCGCATTCTTCCCCTTCTCCTAAAAATTAGAGAACAGCCTTTTCAGCCTTTTATTTTTGGATTTTAAGAAAGCATCTTTCCACCTGAACACTACTCCCCTAGCCCTATGCTTTGCCACAAATGACCAGAGATTGAATAAATCTTTTTGCTTTCTTTGCCAATACCAAATGTATTTTATGGTCTGAAATACAGAAAAGAAAGGGGAGAAAAAGTTAAAAGTGGAAAAATGTGTAGTTGATTTTTCCTTGGCAGAAGCAGTGAGCAGGAATAAGTCAGCCTGCTTGAACCCAACAAGAACTGGGCTTATCCTGAAGTCTGCTACAGGGTGATCACATCATTAAATTTGTTTTCTTTTTTCCTCTTATCCCAGAACCTGATGAAAGTATCAGAATGTGAATAGGAATTAAAAGAAGGAAGGCAGGAGTATCAGGTGTGACTTGGAGATCCCCAGAGACTGGGAAAGCTCCCCTAAGCCCTTTAACCCACTTCCTTTTGCTTCCCCATCGTACGCCCATTTGCATAACCTTGTAGGAGGCTGTGGCAGTAGGACAGGTGGGTGATGCTAAGGGTCAGTATTAAGGTAGTACAAATGGGACTAGAATGGAGAGTATATATTAGAGACATTTTGAAACAGTAGTATTGACAGGAATTGGAAGTTGATTTGATAGGTGAAGTTAAGTATAGAGTTAGAATCTTCAAATATGAGAGACAGGGATCATTGGAGGTAGAATAGACAGAAGTGAAATCAGAAGGCCAAGCAGATTTTTTTTGAGGGGTGGGGAGAGCAACATTGGGATATGCTGAGATCAGTGAGGTATTGGTGGAAAACTTACATGATCTGCTCTGGACAGATGGATCTATAGGTGTAAAGTTCATAAAAGAGAGGTCAGGACTGGAGAGATATGAAATATGATAGTTGAAAATTTTATCCACTCCAATACCTTCAAGAGAGAGAAAAGGAGAGGACCAAGACACCTACATTAAGGGACTGGAAATATGAAACAAGGGAATAGTTACAGAGTTGGAAAACCAGTAGTTTGATATCTGTGAAACCAGTGGAGGAGAGAGAGAATCAGTTAGAAGGGAATGGTGAATATTTGATAAAACTTTCAGAGTTCATGGAAAAGAATGGATAAGGATGGAGGAGAGGTCATTGGAAATGGTCATTTAAAAGTGAACAGTTTTCTTAGAGTGGAGGAGAGGGGAGCAGAAGCCAGGTTAAAAGGGGTTGAGGAGAGAATGAATAATCCACACATTATACTACCTGCACCTGAGTAAGTAAGGGTTTGATGTCTCTCTTTGGAAGATGTAACAGAAAAGGACTAAAAAGAAGTCTATAGATGTGCAATCAAGGTGATAAAAATAATGTTTCCTTTTGATGAACTAAAGGAAATCTAGTTAGTGTAGATACTGCAGCTTGGGTGTGTGCCTAACAGGATTTTGTGAGTTGCCGACTGCCTTTGTTACCAGAAGTTAAAGTGGAAGGAAACTTATATAAAACAGACATACTTCTATCCCTAACATAGAAATAATTTTCCTTTAGTCTCAAATAACTTTTTCTCCACCTTCTTTTCTTGTCATTCTTTCTGTTCCTATAAACACCCCATGCATACCCCTAACCCTACTCTTAAGGTATATGCAAACAGAATCCACCCATCTCATGTCCTGCTCATCTTTGTTCTTTGACATAGGGCTTCCCAGTTAAAGTGTATTGCTGAAGTCACTTACTGTCACCCTAATAATTACCTGTGGGGTTTTTTTTAACCATACAAATTTTTTTTCATCTGAAGATGCTGACCTTTACCCTATGGTGATATTCTTTTTTTGGGGAATGACAATGAAGGAAAGTTGAATAGACGGAAGAATATAAGTGGTGTTACCAAACACTTTCTCATAGCTATTTCTGTAGTCTTAAATTCTATTTTTGTCTTTTCTGCAGAGCTATTCTCTAGATATCGAGGGTACCTTCCATTTTGTTCTTTTACTGCAAATACTTGTCTTATTAGTACTTTAATTGACCATTTATGATAAAATATATACTCAAGCTAGATTAATTTAGCAAATGCAAATATTTATTGAAACATTATTGTAAAGTATATTCTTATTGAAGCTTATAGGACATTGGAGGATGACTGTTTTGACTTTAGAACTTTGAGTACAAATGTTAAACAAAAGCTAACCACCTTATCCACTGGATTTCTCACACAGGAAACTAGGGAGTTATCTGTGATTTTTAGCTTTTTATTAGGTGTACGTTCAAAGGGCCACTATGGATATGGGAGTAAAATTGTCTTTGTAGACAGTATGCCCAGCAAGAGCCTGGGAAAGCTTCTTTTGTTTCTTTAAGGACACGTTATTCTCCTGAAAGAATTAACTCCTTGATAAATGTGATGTGAACTCATCTGGCCCTGGGTACTGCCCTTGCCTTCTTAATACCAATAAAGGATGATTGATCCAGTTTATGTTCTTGGATTATGCCCTTTGACTTGTCCTGTAAGAAGGAGAGCAGAAACAAATGAAGACTAAGAACAAGAACTGGGAATTCCAGAGGAGAGAAGGCTGCACACACAGAGTTCATTTCTTAGAGGTGAAGCCTCTGCACTTCCAAGATTCTTCCTGGGAACCACCTAGCCCTAGGGTTGGTAGCAGTTAAAGGCAAAAGCAAGGGATTTCTGGGTAAAACCTGGAACTACAGGAATCCAAGTAGGCAGTGCCAAGGAGGAGTTCCTGTACTATGGATCTTGGATCTTCTCAGCAGAGGAGCTCCTAAAGCAAGCAGAGTGGTAGCTTAGTGTTTTGGATTATATGAACCATCCAGGTTTAGAGGGAGAGATGGAGTCTTCAGTGATCCTGAATAATTTTCTCAGGGATGGGGGAGGTAAGGAAGATGAAGTTCAACCCCACAGCAGCACTACAAATGAAGAGGACTCTGTAGGTTTTTAAAAGCCAAGTGGAAAGGGAAGGAGCATTGTTTTGTTTCTTTATGACTTTTGAGTACAAGTCCTTTTTGGGGATTTTGTCAAATCAAACAGCCTATTCTTTATTCAGCATTCTCTTAGTCTGAGTACTTTCATGGGAGCTGAGAGAACTTTTCTTAGTGGGGTAGACATTTAGTTTAGTCTGGCACAGTCCCTGTCCTAATGGAGCTTGTAGCCTAGTGGACTATAGTATATAATATTACATGGTGATTATATTATAATTAGAAGATAAAGTGTTTTGTGAGGTCTTGAGGTAGAAGTTACCAATCAAGGAGATCAGGGAAGGTTCCACAGAAGAGATAGTATTGGGGGCTTGCTGTTACTTTGTATAATATTCTCTGGGTTCTGCTCACTTCACTCACTGTCAGTTCATGTAAGGCTCTAAAAGTTTTTCTAAAATCAGCCTCCTCATTATTTCGTATAACATGATAACATATTTCATTACGTTTATATACCACAACTTGTTCAGCTTTTAAATGGGCATCTCCTCAATTTTTTATTCTTTGTCACCACAAAAAGAACTGCTCTAAATAGTTTTGTACACATGGGTCCATTTGCCTGTATTTATGATCTCTTTGGGATATAGCCCTGGTATTGCTGGATCAGACGGTATGCAGTTTGATTGCCCTCTGGTCAGTTCCAAATGGCTTTCCAGAATACTTGGATCACAGCTCCTCCAGCAGTGCACAAGTATCCCAGTTTTCCCACATCTTCTCCGGTATTTTTCATCTTCGTTTTTTGTCTTATTAGCCTATCTGATAGTTGTGAGGTGATACCTCAGAGTTGTTATAGTTTGCATTTCTCTAATTAATAGTGATTTCATGTCATTACTGATAACTTTTCTTTCTTTATCTGAAAACTGCCTGTTCATATATTTTGACCGTTTGTCAATTGGGGAATGACTTAGAACTTTGACTCCATTTTATATATGTTTGAAAAATGAGGCCTTTATTTGAAACACCAGCTTTCTGCTTTCCTTTCTAATCTTGGTTGTACTGGTTTTGTTTGTGTAAAATCTTTAACATAATCAAAATTGTCCATTTTGCATTTCATCATGTTTGGTCATAAATTTGCTAATGGCATCACTCTGTGTCTAAATCTTGTACCCATTTTGACCTTATCTTGGTATAGAGTGTAAGTTGGTCTATGTAGTTTCTGCCATACTGTTTTCCAGTTTTCCCAGCTGTTTTTATCAAATAGTGAATTCTTGTCCCAGAAGCTGGGGTCTTTGGATTTATCAAACACAAAATTACTGTGGTCATAATTATTACAAGGTATTGTGTACCTAATCTATTCCACTGATCCACCACTGTATTTCGTAGCCAGTAAGAAATAGTTTTGATGGTTACTATTTTATAATGTAGTTTGAGATCTGATACAGCTAGGTCACCTTCCTTTGAATTTTTTTTCATTAATTCCCTTGATATTCTTGACCTTTTGTTCTTCCAGATGAATTTTGTTATGATTTTTTTTCTAGCTCTATGGAATTATTTTTTGATAGTTTGATTGGTGTGGCATTGAATAAGTAAATTAATTTAAGTAGAATTATCATTTTTCCATATTGACTTGACCTCTCCACAAGCAATCGATACTTTTCCATTTGTTTAGATCTGATTTTATTTGTGTGAGAAGTGTTTTGTAATTGTGTTCATATAGTTCCTGGGTTTATCTTGGTAGGTAGACTCCCAAATATTTTATATCATCTGTAGTTACTTTAAATGGAATGTTTCTTTCCATTTCTTGCTGTTGGGCTTTGTTGGTAATATATAAAAATGTTGATTTATGTGGGTTTATTTTATATCCTGCAATTTTACTAATGTTGTTAATTATTTCAGCTAGTTTTTAATTGGTTCTCTAGGATTTCTAAGTATACCAGCATATCTTCTGCAAAGACTGATAGTTTTGTTTCCTCATTGGTTATTCTAATTCCTTCGGTTATTCTTTTCTTCTCTAATTGCTATAGCTAACATTTCTAGTACAATGTTGAATAGTAGTAGTGATAATGGGCATCCTTGCTTCACCAGTGATCTTACTGACAAGGAATATTTTTAAAGAAAATAAGAGGGGGGCCAGAGTCAAGAAGGTGGAGTAGAAACAGGACCTCTGCGCAGCTCCAACTCCCACCACCTCTAATTCATGTAAAAGGGGACCCTGAACAAACTTTGGAGCTACAGAACCCACAAAATGACAGAGAAGCTAACCTCCCAGTGACTACAGCCCTGCAGGCCGGCAAGAATAAGCCAGCACAGCACTATGGGAGCTGAGCCCAGCCCCATGCCGAGGTTTTAGCCCTAGGGAGGGCTGGACCAGCTGCCGGCTGGAAGGACTCCAGATCACCAGCAGCTGTGGTGGTCCAGAATTATCAACATATAGACTCCAAGGACAAAGTGAGAGGTCAGCGCAGTGTGGACTTTGCGACCCAGTAGTTGGGAGTGTGTCGGCTTTTGCCTCCGGGGTGAGAAGCCGCTGAGGGCTGTAGCTTGTGGCAGCTTCAGTTCCTGGCCTGTAGAGTGTAGGGGGACCAAGCAACCAGTCTAAGCAGTAATCACTCTTGCTTTAACCAGCTTGGATCTAGATTGTGGTCTAGGGTGGAGGTCCTGGGGTGTGTGACCAGCTTGCCAGAGCATGTGGAGCCTTCAGAGAGGGCACCCAGCTAATACCTCCGGCAGCTGAGAAAACCCCAATTTGGAATGAAGCTCCCCTGTCCGGTGGCAGAGTCCTACTGTGGCAAAAAGCCCAAAAGTCAAGTAATTGAGTGGCAAAATGAGCAGGCAAAGGAAGCAAACCAAGCAAAGCAATCCAACATTAGACTCCTATTTTGGGGACCCAAAGGATCAAAACATGGAACAGGAGGAAGACAGTGAAGTCAGAACTCCTGCACCAAAAGCTTCCAAGAAAAATATGAGCTGGTTACAGGCCACACCAAAAGCTTCCAAGAAAAATATGAGCTGGTTACAGGCCATAGAGGATCTTAAGAAGCAAATAAGAGAAGTGTAGGAAAAATTGGGAAGAGAAATGAGAAAAATGCAAAAAAATTATGAAATGAAAGTCAACAGGCCTGACTGAGGAAAATAATACCTTAAAAAATAGACTAACTCAAATGGCAAAAGAGGCTCAAAAAGGCAATGAGGAGAAGAATGCCTTAAAAAGTCGAATTTGCCAGATGGAAAAAGAATCTCAAAAGCTCACTGAGGAGAATCATTGCTTCAGAATTAGATTGGAGCAAATAGAAGCTAATGACTTTATGAGAAATCAAGATGCTGTTAAACAGATCCAAACAAATGAAAGAATAAAATGAAGAATAGAAGGCAATGTGAAATAACTCATGGGAAAAACCACTGACCTGGAAAATAGATCCAGGAGAGATAATTTAAAAATTATTGGACTATCAGAAAGCCATGATGATCCAAGAAAGAACCTAGAAATCATCCTCCAAGAAATTCTCAAGGAAGACTGCCCTGATGTTTTAGAACAAGAGGACAAACTAGAGATTGAAAGAATCCACCGATTACCTCCTGAAAAGAAAACTCCTAGGAATATTATAGCCAGGTTCTGGAATTCCCAGATCAAGGAGAGAATATTACAAGCAGCCAGGAAGAAACAATTTGAATATTGTGGGAACACAATCAAGATAACTCAGGATCTGGCAGCTTTTACACTGAAGGACCAAAGGGCTTGGAATATGATATTCCAGAGGTCAGAGGAGCTGGGATTAAAACCAAGAATCACCTACCCAGCAAAACTGAGTATGATGTTTCAGGGGAAAATATGGTCATTCAGTGGAAGAGAGGACTTTCAATCATTCTTGATGAAAAAACCAGAGTTGAATAGAAAATTTGACATTCAGATACAAGAAGCAAGAGAAGCATGAGAAGGTAAACAGGGAAAAGAAATCATAAGAAACTTATCAAAGTTGAACTATTAGCATTCCTACATGGAAAAATAATAATTGTAACTGATGAAACTTTTCTCAGTATGAAAATAGTTGAAGGGAATAGAAATATATATATATATATATATATGTATGTATGTATGTATTTGTCTCTATAGGAGGGTATATGGGCATATGAATACATATGTGAATGTGTGTATATATGTTTACAGGTATACATAGATAGAGGCACAGGACCAATTTAATGGGAAGGGATGATACTTAAAAGATGAAATTAAGAGGTGAGAGAGGAATATAATGAGAGGAGATGGGGAGAGACAGAATGGGGTAAACTTATCTCATATATAATAGGCAAGGGAAAATGGTTACAGTGGAGGGGAAGAATAGGAAGGCAAAAGGGAATGGGTCAATCTTATTCTCATTGAATTTGGCTTGGGGAGGGAATGACATACACACTAAATAGGGTATCTCACCCTACAGGAGAGTAGGGGGTTAGGGGAGGAGAGGGGGGATGATGAAAAGGAGGGCAGGCCGGGGAGAGGGAAGCTGGAAGCACCCACTTTTGAAAAGGGACGGGATCATAGTAGAGAATAGAACAAGTGGGAGATGGGATAGGAGGGAGGGAAATATAGTCAGTCTTTTACAATATATCTACTGTGTTCATGTTTTGCATTAGCTACACATGTACAACCTATACTGAATTACTTATCTTCCCAGTAAGGGTGGGTGACAAGGGAGGAAGGGAATGAATCTGGAATTCAAAGTTTTA
>NW_027186304.1:38748538-38815986 GCF_028583685.1 Petaurus breviceps papuanus | reverse complement strand
AAAAAAAATGAGGAAGAATGGAAAAAGTAACAAAAGCAACCAAAACATTGAAAAAATATGAAAATATGTGTAATGGGGGTAGCTAGGTGGTGTAGTGAATAGAGCACCGGCCCTGGATTCAGGAGGACCTGAGTTCAAATCCAGCCTCAGACACTTAACACAAAAACTAGCTATGTTACCTTGGGCAAGTCACTTAACCCCAATTGCCCTCCAAAAAATAAAAGCAAAAAAAAGGAAGAAAAACAAGAATATATATGTAATCTTCCATACTCATGGACCTCCCACTTCTGTGAAAGAGTTGGGGAAAGTACCCCCCCCATCCTGAAAAATCCTTACTTGATCTTTCCATTCCTTCTAACTCTTGTTCTATATCTCTTTTGCCCTTTGTGACTAAACTCCTTAAAAAGACCTTCTATAATAAGTGCCTCCACTTTTTCTTCTCTCACTTTCTTCTTAACCCCTTATATTCTGGCTTCTGATCTTATCATTCCACTCAAACTGCTTTCTCCAAAGTTGCTTAATGATCTCTTAGTTGCCAGATTTAATGGCCTTTTCTCAATCCTCATTCTCCTTGACCTCTCTGCAATCTTTGACACTATTGATCACTTTTCTCCTCTTTGAAACTCCCCAATCTTTAGATTTTGGGGACACCACTCTCTCCTGTTTCTCCTCCTACTTCTCTAATCACTCTTTCTCATTCTCCTTTGCTTGATGCTCTTCCATTTCACACCATGTCACTGTAGGTGTCCCTCAGCTCTCTGGCCTGGACCCTCTTCTCTCCTTTCTCTTTACTGTTTTACTTAGTGATTTCTTCAGCTCCCATCAATTTCATTACCATCTCAATGGTTAAGATTCCCAAATCTACCTTTCCTGTTCCAATCCCTCTGCTTATGTGAAATCTTGCGTTTCCAACTGCCCTTCAGACATCTTAAACTGTATAATAGACATCTTACATTCAGTATATCCAAAATAGAACTCCTCTTTCTCCCTAAATCCTCCCTGCCTAAACCCTACCTTCTCTCTTTAGAGAGCAATGCCATCCTCCTAATCCCTCAGCCTTGCCACCTAAAAGTTATTCTGTGCTCTTCACTTTCACTCTCCATATCCAAGCTGTTGCAAAGTCCTGTTGGTTGCACCTTTGCAACATCTCTTGTATATGCCCCTTCTCTCTTCTGATAATGCCACTACTTTGGAACAGGCACTTACCACGTTATGCCTTGATAATTGCAGTAGCCTGCTGGTGGGCCTGCCTAACTCAAGTCTTTCTCCATTCCAATCCATTCTCCATTCAGCCACTAAAGTGATTTTCCTAAAATATAGGCAACTCTCCTACTCGAAAAATTCTAGTTGCTCCAGGAATTAATACAAAGTACCCTGCCATTGAAAGGCTTTTATAATCTAGTGCTCTCCTACTTTTCCAGTCTTCTTACACTTTAGTCCTCAACATGTATTCTTTTAACCAATGACATTGGCCTCCTGTCTATTCAGTGCTTCTTAAACTGTGGGTTACCACCCCATATGGGGTTTTCTGAATGCATAAGGACTAAAAATTAATTAAAAATCAAATGCATAATAAATCCGACTTGTTTGCCTATGTTGCATCATGCAGCTTCACGACAGCCTTGTTTCTGAATGCACAGCATATGCAGTTTGCACTGTTCACGCTGTCCCATCACGTAACACCAACGAGCACTCTGAAATGTGAAAAGGGGTTGCAAGTGGACACATCTTAAGAAGCCCTGGTCTATAATCTGTTATTAGTCCATTGGCTAATGGGCCATTGTCCATTCTGAGAGTCTCTGGCTCTCCTTCCTTGCCTGGAATGCTCTTTATCTTCTGTTCCTGGCTTTCTTTAAGTCCCAACCAAGATTGTCTTCCCTAGGAACTCTCCCCTAATCATCTTCATTCCAGTGCTTTCCCTCCTTTATTTTTTCCCTGTTTATCCTGTATATAGTTTGCTTTTATGTATTTCCTTCCATTGGATTATAAATTCCTTGAAGTAAGGGGCTGCCTTTTGCTCCTTTTTGTATTACTGGTCCTTAGCAGAGTGCCTAGCACATTTGTCGTTCGGTCATTCGGTTGTGTCTGACTCCGCATGACCCCATGGAGCATAGCATGCCAAGCACTTCTCTCCTCCTCAGACTCTGTCCAAGCTCATGTTCATCATGTTCATTGCATCCACGACACTATCTGTCCATCTCATTCTCTGCTATTCCCTTTTCCTTTTGTCTTCAGTCTTTCTCAACATCAGGGTTGTTTTTTTTTGTTGTTTTTTTTCCTGAGTCCAGTTTTCTCATTATATGGCCAGAGCATTTAAACTTCAGCTTCAGTATTTGACCTTCCAGTGAATAGACTGAATTAAATTCATGACCTATTTGATTCTCTTGCTGTCCAAGAGACTCTCAGATGTCTTTTCTAGTGCCAGAGTTTGAAAGCATCAATTCTGTAGTGCTCAGCATTCCTTATAGTTCACTCTCACAATCATATATTGCTACTGGAACAAAAAAAAAACAACCATAACTTTTGACTGTATGAAATTTTGTCAGCAAGGTGATATCTTTGTATGCTCTCTGGATTTGTCATTTCTTTCCTTCCCTTCCAAGGAGCAAGAGTCTTTTAATTTTATGATTGTCATCACCATCTGCAATGATCTTTGAGCCGAAGAATATAAAATCTGATACCACTTTTCATTTCTTCTCCCTCTGCTTGCCAGAAAGTGATGGGACCAACTGTAGCACATAGTATTCACTTAATGGGTATTTATTGATTAATTGGTGTGTATGTATGTATCTTATTTGTCTATTTATCTTGAATACTAAATCCTTATCTGAAAATTTTTATATAATTTTCCCCCATTTGACCACTTCCATTCTTAACCTACAGACATATGTTGTATGTACAGAAACTTTACGGTTTCATATAATCAGAATTATCTATTTTATCTTTTGTACCTACCTCTATCTCATATGGTTAAAAATACATCTCCAACTCATAGCTATGAAGGGCAAATAATCTGCTCTCTTTTAATCAGGTCAAATATCCATTTAGAATTTATTGTGGAATATTTTGTAACATGTTCGTCCAGGGGTGGGGAACCTGTGGTTCTGTGTTCTATGAAATTTGGATTCAGTCAGAGGACTTGAGGACCACATGTGACCTCAAGGCCACAGGTTCCCCACACTTGTAAATTGATCTAAACCTGTTTTGTACCAGACAGATTTCTAGTTTTCCAACCAGTTTTTGTCTAATAAGGAGTTCTTTCCTAAGTAATTTGTGTTTTCAAATATTTCAAATACTGGATTATTGAATTCAGTTGTTTCTGATTCTCCATTGTCTTGCCTGTTTTATTGATGTATCATGTTTACTTTTTAAGCCATTTCCAAAAGGTGTATGTTTATATTTTATGTAGTTTTGGGCATAAAAGTGTGGTACTTTGTTAAAGGCTTTTTCTCTATTGGTATGATAATGTGGTTTTTGATGTTTTGGTTTTTTAATATGATTGATTGTGATGATTTTTTTAATGTACCATCATTGTTTCCGTGATACAAATCCTACTTAATCATAATGATTTCTTAGATATATCGATGTAGTCTGCTAGGATTTTATTTAAAAGTTTTGAATTATTTTCATTAATGGTCTATAGTTTTTTTTTTCCCCATGTATCATTCTTTTCTGGTTTAGGTCTTATATTTGTCTCATAAAAAGGATTCTGGTAGGATTCTTAATTTTTTAGTATATGTGAAGTACGTATATTAATGTCTTTTTTTTTTTTAGAGTTGAGAAAGTTTATTATTATGCCATTACAGCGGGCAAGAGTCCTTTAGGGGACCTGCGTATATTCATGTCTTTAAAATTTTGATAAAAATCTCCTATGATTCTGTTAGGTCCAGGAAATTTTTTCTTTGATCATTTCTTTGAAAATAGAAATCTTTCCTTTTCTGAGATTAGGCTATTTAAGATCTCTATCTGGTCTTCTGATAGTTTGCATATTTTATACTTTTGAAAGTATTCCCTCATTATTTTTGTACTATTAATTTTGTTAGGTGATTATTCTTTTTTATTTCTTCTGCTTATGTTGTGATATCACCTTGATCATTTGCTGTTTTATTGATTTGATTTTCTTCATTGTTTTTACTTAGATTAGCCAATGGGTTTATCTATTTTCTTAGTCTTTTCTAAGACCACAGTGGTGCAGGCCTTCATTACCTCATGCCTTTATTATTGCAGTAATCTTCCGATGGGTCTGTCTGCCTCAAGTCTCTCCTTATTCCAATCTACCCTCAGCCATTAAAATGATTTTCCTAAAACGTAGGATCCTGTCACCTTCCCCCCACTCAGTAAATTCCCCTATTGCCTACAGGAGCAAATACTCCATTTGGCATTCAAAATCCTTCATAACCTAGCCCCTCCTACCTTTCCAGTCTTCTTACACCCTGCTCTTGAATATGTGCTCTTCCATCTAGTGACACTGGTCTCCTGACTGTTCCATGAACGAGTCCCCCATGCCTAGAATGTTTTCCCTTTTCTCCTCCTACTACTAAACTCCCTAGCTTTTTAAAAGTCTTTTTCTTTTTTTGCTTTTTGGAGGGCATTTGGGATTAAGTGACTTGTCTGAGGTCACCCTGCTAGTTTTTGTGTTAAGTGTCTGAGGCTGGATTTGAACTCAGGTCCTCCTGACTCCAGGGCCAGTGCTCTATTCACTGTGCCACCTAGCTGCCCCACTTTTTTTTAAGTCTTAACTAAAGTCTTGCTTCTTACAAGTTTTCCCTAAACTCTCTTAATTTTAGTGCTTTTCCTTTGTTAATTTTTCCTTTTTATCTTATCAGTAACTTGCTTTGTACATAATTGTTTTCATGTTATCTCTCCCTTTAGACTGTAAGCTCTTTGCAGGCAGGGGCTGTCTTTTTCCTTTTTTTGTATCCCTAGTTTTTAGCACAGTGCCTGGCACATAGTAGATTTATTGATTGATTTTGAATATTGCTACTTTATAATATAAACTCATAGTCTAAAATTGTTATTTCCCCTTTGTCTGTACCTTTTCTTCATTTTCTCTTTGATATTCTAGCTCTTATATTCTCTGATTCAACTTTAAAACTATTTTATCTAATTTTATAAGGTACCCCTTTCATAGTTTTTTTTTTTGGAAGAGCCTTGAAACTCTATACCTTCTTTAGGTCCTGTTAACATAAATTTTAAGTGCAATATGTTATAAATGAAAGCAAGTATATCTTTTAAAATGTAAGCATTTTAGAAGAGGTCACAAAGCAGTTTTTGTATTCGCAAAAGTTATTTTTAGGGGCAGCTAGATGGTGTAGTTGATAGAGCACCAACCCTGGAGTCAGGAGGATCTGAGTTCAAATTTGGCCTCAGACACTTAATACCTGTGTGACCCAGAGCAAGTCACTTAACCTCAATTGACTAAAAAAAAAAAAAAGTTATTTTTGGTTTTAAAAAGTTACAGATATCAGGGTAAACTTGCAATAAAAATAATTGTTTACTTTTATGTGCAGAAACATAATGGCAGATGACTTTAGATATGAGTTATTAAATGGCTAAAATGTGTTTATCTCTTACAGATACTTTCCTATTTTACTTTCCTGTTCTACATTATGTTAAATAGCAGTGTATAAACGGTATTATATTAAATATTAGATACTCAATGTCTTCTGCTAGGTGCTTATATCATATATTGGGCTCACCAGGCTCTGTAAATAAAATTTGTTTGTGATTGCTTTTTGGGAACTGTAGCTCTTTGGTGAAATTACATAACTTGTAACCTAGTTTTAGACCACAAAGTTGGGTTGCGGTTGCTGTGTTATTTTTTCTTGGGAATTTTCTGCCAATGCAAGTCCTTGAGATACCAAAAAAAAAAAAATTCCAAAATCAAGTCACCTGTTTTTTTAGCAACACATGTGCTTTCTTTGGAAACTCTAAGCACTCCTTGTGTAAGCAGTTGGTGATGCAGTGGCTAGAGGGCTGAACCTGGAGTCAGAAGATACGAGTACCCTCTGACCTCACATAAGTATTAACTCTGTGACTCTGAGCCCATCACTTAATCTCTGTTTGTCTCAGTTTCCTTCACTATAAAACTAGAATAATAGCACCTGTCTTTCAAGGCTGTTGTGAGGATCAAATGAGGTAATGTTTGTTTAACAAAAGATCGTGCTTAGCACAGTGCCTGGCACATGGAAGGCGCACTGTATAAATGCTTATTCCCTTTCCCTTTTACTATCCTAATTATGCCTGTTTTTTGAAATTGTATATATGCATTATTCAGAGAATTCATGATTCAATATTCACCATATGTCAACACATTGTACAAAGTGCTTGATTATATAGATAGCTAATTGGCATAGCAGAGTGCTGGACTGAGTTGCGAAGATTTGCGTTAAATTTTTTTTGTTTTTTTGTAAGTCTACAAGCATTTATTAAGTACCAATGTGTACTAGGCACTCTGCTGGAGATACAAAGAACAATCCCTTCCCCTAAGGAGTCCAATCTAGTGGGGGAAACATTTCTGGTCCAATTGTAGCCAAGTTGGGCGGGGGGTGCATCTAGGGGATCTGGCCCTCTGCCTTGGACTGCGGACTATGTTGGCATTTCCATTTGGGAGGGGTGGGGGAGGGCTGGGGAGGAAGAAGAGGGGAGAGGTGGAAGGAGAACCTTTCAGACCCATCCATTCCTTCCTGCCACTTTCCAAGTAGGTATTGCCCCCCCCCCCCCCCCCCCGCACCATTGGGCGATGGATTGATCACGGACGACCTCGTTGCCTCCCTCCCTTCTTCTACCTCCCCCCCCCTCCCCCCCCCCACCAGCAGGCTTTGACTGCCTCAGCTACTAGCCAGGGCTGCAGACAGACTTCACAGCCTCAGTAGAATCTGTGTGCTGGTGTGGCTGCTGCTCCTAGGGGACTGGGAGACAGTGACAAGGCTTCTTCCCCAGGATGCCTGAGGACAGGGATGGAAGCAACACCCTCCTCTGTGCTGAGGCAACCTCCCATTGTTGCTTCCCACTGGACTCTGGGCCTGGGGAGACTGCTGGCAGCTGGTTGGCTGGTGCCGGGGAGATGACCTCACTCAAAGAGCCACCAGAGGCCAGGGTGGCCGCTATCATCCCCATGCGCAGAGATGCAGAACTGGAGGATGTGACATTCAGGTCAAGGAGGAGATGGGCACGCCGTGAAGAGGGACCAAGAGGCTTGCATGCATTTTCTGTTGCCAGGCCAGCCACTGTCCACCACACCAGGCTGTGGCTCCAAGAGAGGGGTCAGTCACACACAATCCTAGAAAAATCTTCACCAACTTATGGCCATCAAAATCCTGCCCCATTTTGTTTGCTTAAGTGAAATGGCTACAAGGTACATCCTGAGGTTAAACAAAGACTGTGGGTCTTTAGTTTTTGGGTGGTTCACCCCTGGATTAACCTTACTTTGTGTGGCACTGGAGGGCAGAGTAGTGACCAGCTAGAGGGAGGCTGATTTCAGCTCAACATGAGGACTTTTTTGCAATCAGAGCACCCTGAGAAGGCCTCGGGAGGTACTGAGCTCCCACCATGGGGAAGTTGCATTCAAATATTGCCTCAAATACTTACTAGCTCTGTGATCTTGGACAAGGCTTTAACTTCTCTCTTCCTTATCTATGAAACAGGGATAACAATAGCACTTAGCTCTCTGGGTTATTGTTAGATTCAAATGAGATAATATGTTAAATGTTTTGCAAACTTTAAAGTTGATTATCTTTATTATTTTTGTACAGCTTTTTAAAGGCTTTTTAAAAAGAACTATCAAAATCATTCTCTTAGGAAATAAATTATTAGACTACATTATAAATTTCTTAAAGGCATATGTTGATCTTTTATTTGTCATATCTTACCTAATAATTTAGTACATAGCATCCTACCATCTGTCTGTTAAAGGGCTAGTCAGGCCTTTTGCCTCATAATTGCTTCTTTTACAGTTAAATATTAAAGGAGCCTTTGTGATGTGTTTATAAGACTCTTAATGAAGTCTGTCAAGTAATATTTAACATTATTTGGAATTCATTTGTTATGTAGTCTAGGTTTTATGATTAAGGCTAAAATCTTAACATATTTTATTATTAAGTAGAAATATGTAAGATTACAATTGGGATGGGATGTGTCCTTTAACAAATATTAAGCGTTTATGTTCAAGTAACAAAAATGAATATGATGATTTCTGAAGAAGTTAGTAAGCTAGTTAGAAAAATAGATAACCCACTGCACAAATAGCTATATAAATTTGTGGTAAATGCACAGGACAAATGTAACCAAAGTTTCATGAGAGCTCAGAGGAAAATTATCTTGGGGAATTAGAGTTATTTTTACGGCAGACATGACACATAGTGTTATTTATCACTGGGCGGCAGATCTGGAAGAGACTTCAAAGCCATCTTATGCCCTCTGTTCTTGAACAGGAATCCCTTCTCTGACATGTCCTGCACGTGGTCATCTGGAGTTCACATTAGAGCTTTCATGAAGAAACCCAGTGCCTCTGAATGTTGCTTCTCTGTTCCAATTCTTCCTTGTGGGTCTGAGCCCAACAATGCCAGGTGGCACCATAGTATACAGAGCTCTGGACCTGGAATCAGGAAGAAATTAAGTTAAAATCCAGCTTTAGATGCCAACTAACTATGTGACACTGGCAAGTCCCTTAGCCTCTCAGCCTTGTTTTTATTAACTGTAAAATAAAATGGGGATCATAATACTACCAACCTTCCAGAGTTGTGAAGATCAAATGAGATATTTGTAATATGCTTAGTATAGTGCTTGGTACACAATAGATGTTCAAAAAATATTTGCTTTTTTCCTTCCTTCTTTGCTTAGGCATCTGGTGGTCCTCATCCACCCAGGAGCTTTACGATATTGGCTCCAGTTTTAGTATGGATATCTGATCAGCTTTAGCCCTACTGTGTATCAGAACTCCTGAACTCAAGCAATCCATTGTTAGGCAGTTTTTCTTTATATCAAACTTCATTCTACTTCTCTCCAATTTTTATTCATTGCTCATAGTTATTATTTCTGGAGCCAGGTAGAATAAGTCTCTTTCACATAATAGACCTTTAGATAGGTACTCGAAGACACTATCACATACAGTCAATCTTCAATTTTCATGGTGGTAAAGTCCTATGTGAGAGTCAAAAATACAAATGTTGATACACTGGACCTATGGGAAATAGGGGGTTAGATTCTTATGACCACCAAAAACTAATCTTTTGCAAGAGATTGTTGCAAATACACTTTTCTGCATTGAGTTCTTTGTAACAAAACATTAATTCTGTTAATATTTACTTTTCCTAACATAGTAACCATGAAATGACCCATAAAATGCATGACACAAAATAAAATTGATAGCATGCAAAATATTATTCCTCCCTAGAATTCTGTGACCTTTTGTGTTAACATCTCAATTAAAAAACAACAAAAAAAAATCCATTGATTTCAAACAGTACTATACTGCTTGTATAGTATAATATACACCTATCTTCCTTGGCTGCCTCAGAAAACCAAAGGAAAGGTTGCTGGGACTTTAGTTACTGCTGTTTAAGGCTCTTGAGACTGGTGAGGTCCCTGACACTCTGAATACACAGGGAGCTCTTTGCTTTACAATGGTAGCATAAGCAAGACCAGTGAAGTGCTGCGTAGGATGCCAGCAACATAAACTTGCACGCGTTGTGGCTCTTGTTTTTTTCTCTTCTGTATATATCCATGAATGTGCATGGTTGCCAGTGTGAAAATGAAAATGAGGTTACTAATAAAATCATATGAATTCTAAATACACACATGTTGAGTATTGACTGTACCTCCCCAGTTCTGTTTTCCAAATAAATATCTCTAATTCCTTTATTTGATCTTCCTGTTGTACAGCTCCTATTAACCTCACCATCATAGCTTCCCTCCCCTGCATATTCTTCATTTTGTTAAAACCCTTTTAAACCTGTGCCCAGAAATGAATAGTTATTCCAGTTGTGATCTGACTGGAGTATAGTGGTTCTATTTCCATCTTCATTTTAGACAATATACTTTTTTAATGAAGTTTAAGATTATATAAGCTCTCTCTATCTATATCTATATCTGTGTATACATACATATATATGTACACACACACATACGCAAGTATGTATAATGTGTGTGTGTTTCTATATTCCTCAACAATTAGTATGTAATCCTCAATCAGTAGTATAACTGATAATAGTGATGGCTTTTGTATTATTTGGTCAGTATAGTTCAAAGGCAGCATTACGTTAATAGTCTTTGAAGCTCTTTGTATAACATCAGGATTGCTAAAATCCCATTAGTTTTGTTGCTTTTTTATTTATAGAAATCCTTCCATCATTTCTTCAGAAAGTTGAAGCTGTCTCTGAAGCCTCTGGAGAAACTTGTGCAGCTTTGAATGATTGTCTTAATCTCTTCACCAGACAAGAAGGGGTAGGTATTTTGATGCTAAATTATCTAGGAATTATTTTGGTCCTATATCAGCATATTGGACAGCATTTCTTATGGCTAGGAGAGAACTATATTTCAAGTAACCCAAAGTTATATTTTTGTAGTTTCCTACTATAAAGCCTAAAAGCTAAAATATTAATGAAAGACTTGCTTTTCACAATTTAAGTAGTGTTGTGAGGTTTGTTTGCCTTTTTTTTAAAGCAATCGGGGTTAAGTAACTTGCTCAAGGTTACACGGCCAGTTATTTTTTGTGTGGGTGCCGAGTATCTGAGGCTGGAACCGATCCCAGGTCTCCCAGTGCTGGGGCCGGTGCTCTTACTTTACTGTGCCACCTGACCGCCCCTAGTGTTGTGAGTTTTTAATATCTTGTTCATCTAAATCACAAACTGGGAGGGGGGCTGAGGGGACACTATTTTGAGTAATTTGAGGAGAGAAAGCTTTTAAGAACTCAGGAGATTTGGAACGGTTTCTTTGAGGATGGGTTAGCTATGTGAGCTTGGTCTTGAAGGAAGATAGAAGAAGAGGGGAGAGTACATTTCAAGTATATAGCCTCACCCAGCATAGAATAAGAAGATGAAATGTCGGTTTTGGGAGTAGCTTGGATCATAGGGCTTGTTCCTGGAAATTTAATTTGGCTACATTATATATTGTTAAAAGAGTAATGATATAAAAATTAATTTGGAAAGGTACATTGGAGCCAGAATGTGGAGAGACTGAGGTATAGGCTTTGTAGTCTATATTTCATCCTAGAGGCAGTAAGGAATTACTGAAGGATTTTGAGCAGCAGAATAATTCAATTAGACCTATTCCTCAGGTTATTTTGGCAACTCATATACCCATAGAATGTTGGGATGATTAGGGACCTTGGAGGTCAACTAGTCCAACCCCTTCATTTTACATATGAGGAGACTGGGTCTCTAAGTGATGAAGCTACGTATCACAAGTTGGCAGATTCTTCTGGTTTATTTGTTTTTCTCTCAGTTTACTCCCACAGGTGGCTATAATTAAACAGTCAATCAACAGGCCTTTATTAATCTTACGCTTTATATTCCAGGTAGTCTTATAAGTGCTAATACAAAGAAAAAATAGTTCCTTTTAGAAATTTATATTCTAACAGGTTAGACATCACATACATAATTAGGTATATACGAAATGCCTACAAAGCAAAGTTCAAAGAAAAACATAGCCCAGGGACAAATTCATCTAGAATTCCTGAAAGAGATGAAGCAGGCATTTGAAAAAAAAAAGAGCTAAAATGTTTTTTAAATGAAATGAGAGTATTTGAGGAGAAAACATGGAAAAAAAATGAGAGTTCTATGGGGCTAATTCACGTGGTGAAGTGAATAGAACACCAGGCCTGGAGTTAAGAGGACCTGAGTTCAAATCTGGCCTCAGACCCTTTGCACATTTACTAGTTGTGTGGCCTTGGGCAAGTCAACCCCAATTTCCCTGCCTTCCCCCCTCGAAAAAAAAAAAGAAAAGAAATGAGAGCTATGGAAGAAAGAATCGAAAATGTATGAAATAACTGGTTGTCACAAGAGGTACAAAAGCTTGCCCAACTTAAGTTCCCTGAAAGTTAGAATAAACCAAATTGAAGCAAAAGACCTTAAGAGACAACAAGAAATATTAAAACAAGTGAAAAGATGGACAATATGGAAGAAAATAATGAGGTAGCTCAGAGCAAAAGCAGCTGGTCTGGAAAATGGATTGAGGAAAAAAAGGATTAAGAATCATTAAACTGCTTGAATGGAATATTTCTTATTTCAAGAAACCATAAATGAAAACTTCTCAGCCTGGAACCAGAGGGCAAAGTACATATAGAATTCATTCATTAACTACTGAAAGAAACTCCAAAATGAAAATTCTCAAGACTTTTATCACTAAAATCCATAGCTTCTAGGTCAGAGAAAAAAATGCTGCAAAAAGTCAGAAAGAATTTAAGTATCAGGAATCCACAGTCAGGAACTCCACCTGACTTAGCACTTAACACATTTAGCAGTGAAGAGCTTGGAATACAATAATCCAGGGGACAAGAATAGCTCAGCCAGCAAAAATGAGTATAATCATGTAGGGAAATAATGGCCCAGTAATGAAATGGAGGACTTCCAAGAATTCCTGATGAAAATGGAACTGCATAGAAGCTTCATAGAATTTTAAAGTTTAAAGTTAAACAAAAATATAAAAAGGTAAACACTAATAAACATTAAAAAGGACTAAACAAAGATGAACTACTTATATTCTAATATGGTGAGATGATAGATGTGTTGTATCTGAAACGTGGCATCATCGTGTACCCTAGAGGGGGTCTGATTGAACAAAAGGCCTAAAAGTAATTCTTTTGGGTCTTGATGATCTTAAGAGAAGTAGGCAAAGAAGTAGGGGTGCAAGATTGCTGACTGAGAGCCTAGTACAACCTTGTTTTTCAATCGTTCAGTTGTATATGACCCCCTATGTGGTTTTCTTGGCAAAGATATTGCAGTGGTGTGCCATTTTTCTCTCCAGTGGATTAAGGCAGATGGAGGTGAAGTCACTTGCCTAGGGTCACACAGCTATTGAATGTCTGAAGCCAAATTCCAACTCAGGTTTTCCTGACTCCAAGCCTAGTGCTCTATACACTGAGCCATCTAGCTCCCCACTATCCCTTTTCAACAATCTTGAAGATATACCAGATTTGAGTTCTGATTGAGAAAGCAAAGAAAAGCCCATAATGACCAATTTTTTTTTTCAAAATGTTGTTTGCACGAAACATACTTGAAATGGAAAGATCCATACAGAGCTAAAATGAAAGACTGGAACAGAATCCATTGTAGTTCATTTAAAGTAGAAAAGGCAAAAGTTATATTCTTGATCTCAGAAAAAGCAACAGAAAAAAAAATTAAAAGGGATAAACAGGAAACTCCATTTTGCTGGAGGGTAACATAATGGATTAATGTCAGTGCTAAACTGATATTAATATCTGTATTAAATATATGAACTAAATGGCCTTAACAACTACATTCTTTTTTTTTTTTTTAAAGCAATCGGGGTTAAGTAACTTGCTCAAGGTTACACAGCCAGTTATTTCTGGGTGTAGTGCTAAGTATCTGAGCCCAGGATTTGATCCCCAGGTCATCCCAACACTGGAGCCGGTGCTCTTACTCACTGAGCCACCTGGCCACCCCTAAGCAATTGGGGTTAAGTAACTTGCTCAAGGTTACATGGCCAGGTGTTTCTGGGTGGGTGCTAAGTGTCTGAGCCCGGGATTCAATCTCCAGGTCTTCTCAACACTGGAGCTGGTGCTCTTACTTGCTGTGCTACCTGGCCGTCCCCATTCTTTTTTTAAAATATTTTTTAAATTAAATTTTATGTTTATTTTTAGTTTACATTATTCATTTCCACAAGATTTTGAGTTATAAATTTTCTCCCCGTCTGTCCCCTACCCACCACCCCAAAACAGTGATCCCACTGTATACCCCCTCCCCCAATCTACTCTCTCCTACGTCCTCCCCCAGTCCCCCTTTTGACTTTCCAGGAGGGCAAGATGGATCTCTATACCCCAGTGCCTGTATATCTTATTTCCCAGATGCATGTAAAATAATAATAATAATAATATATATTTTAAACATTTGATTTTAAAACTTTGAATTACAGATTCTTTCCCTTCCTCCCTTGTCACCCACCCTTACTGGGAAGATAAGCGATTCAGTGTAGGTTGTACATGTGTAGCTATGCAAAATATTTCCATAGTGGATATATTGTGAAAGACTGACTATATTTCCCTCTGTCCTATCCTGACCCCCACTTGTTCTATTCTCTACTTTGACCCTGTCCCTTTTCAAAAGTGTGTGCTTCCAATTTCACTCCCCGCAAACCTGCCCTCCCTTCTATCATCCCCCCTCTCTAATAACTACATTCTTAAAGGAAAAGTTAAATGATTAACAGGATGACATAAATAGTAAAACTATAATAGTTGGGGACCTCAATTTATCCCTTCTCAGCCCTAAATAAATCTAACTCAAAAATAAACCAGACGTTAAAGACCTGAATAGAATTTCCTTTGTAATATGGTGAAAGGTTAAAGCAAGGATTTCTGTTATTAACATTTACTAGGTAACTAGAAACTTGAGCCATAGCAATAAGGTAAGAAAAAGTAAATTAAAGCAATTGTTGTTCATCCTTTATTCTCAAAGAAGACCAATGACATCAAGAGAGTGAGGTCTTGACTTCCAACTGAATCGGATTCATGTGAGGCAGAGCTGTACAAAGTCATTAGCCTCACTATCTCCTACAGAGTCTGAGTCCAGGAGTATGACATAGGTCAAGATGACTGGTGAGAGCCCCAAATTAAAGGAGTAAGCATAGACATAGAGCAAACAAAACCATTATGTTTTGCAGAGAATATAATGACTTAGAAAACTCAGAAAGGGAACTAAAAAAATTAAAACAGTTAACAACTTCAGCAAAGTTGCAGGATATAAATTAAACCCACAGCAATCATCAGCATTTTTGAATATTAATTACAATGTCCAGTAGGAAGATATAGAAACAAATTTCATTTGAAATAATTAGAGAAGGCATAAAATACTTAGGAATATACCTACCAAGATGTGTGTAAGAACTATAGGAACACAATTATAAAATACTTTATGTAAGTAAAATTTATTTAGGTTTGTAAAGGTTAAGAATACTAATGGAGTCAATGAAGAAAAATGGGAAGGAACAGGCAGAGTGGTATCTGATCTCAAACTTTACCACAAAGCCATAATCATCGAATGACCTAGGTAAGAAATAGAGAAATTAAACTAGGTACACAGTATACAGAAGCATATGATCATATCACCCTGGTGTTTGATAAATAGCTGTTGTTGTTCATTCACTATTATTAACTCTTTGACCTGTTAGGAAAACTGGAAAGTAGTCTTCTAGGAACTAGGTCTAAACCAACATCTTACACTACATACTAGAAAGAGCTCCAAATGGGTATGTAATTTAGACATAAAGGTTGATATCATAAGCAAATTAGAGGGGCATGGAAGACATTACCTGTCAAATCTACAGGTGAAGAGTTCATGACCAAATAAGAGATCATGACATTCATAGAAGGTAAAATTGTACAATCTTGATTACATAGGATTATCAAGTTTTTTGTTTTTTTGTTTTTCTTTTTGGAGGGCAATTGGGGTTAAGCGACTTGCCCAAAGTCACACGGCTAGTAAGTGTGTCAAGTATTTGAGGCTGGATTTGAACTCAGGTCCTCCTGACTCCAGGGTTGGTGCTCTATTCACTGCGCCACCTAGCCGCCCCAGGATATGAATTTTCAAAGGAAGAAATCCAAGTTTATCAAGAGCCACATTTGAAAAATGCTCTAAACTATTAATACTTAAGAAAACACAAATCTAAACAACTCTGTGATATACACATTAGATTGGCTAATTTGACAAAAAGGAAAATGATAAATGCTAGAGGGCCTGTGGGAAAACAGATATTTTAATGTGGAGCTGTAAACTGGTTCAGCCACTGTCCTGGGGAAGCATCCTGAAACTATGAAATAGTAGTAGACTATCACAATAGCTCAGGCAAGAGATTATGATGGCTTGAACTAGGATCATGGCCATGTGAATATTGGAAAATGAAAATTTGGCAGTAGATTAGACTTGTCAGGTGAATAAGAGTGAGGATATAAAAACCTAAGGGACTGGGACAGTAGTGGAGCCCTTGATACAGAAATTGGGAATGGATTTTAGATGGTGGTACCCTCGATAAAAGGCAGCTAGGTGGCACAGTGGATAAAGTGCTAGGCCTGGAGTCAGTGAGACTCATTTTCCTGAATTCAGATCTGACCTCAGACATTTGCTAGCTGTGTACCCCTGGGCAAGTCACTTAATCCAGTTTGCCTCAGTTTCCTCATCTGTAAAATGAACTGGAGAAGGAAATGGCAAATCACTCCACTATCTTTGCCAAGAAAATTCCAAATGGGGTTGTGAAAAGTCAGACATGACTGAAACAACTGAACACCAGCCCTTGATAAAAATAGGGGTAGTTCTGAGGGAAAAGAACAGTCAGTTCTCTTTTGGACATCCAGTTCAAATTTTTCAACAGGCAAGTGGTAATGCAGGACTGGTGCTTTGGATAGAAAGTTGGACTAGGTATAGATCTAGTCATCATCTGAATATAGATAATCATTGAACCCACGGGAAACTGATAAGATCATCTAGTGAGAGCATAAAGTGAGAGAAGAAGGCCTGGATAATGTATTGGGGGACACTAACGAGTGTTTCATGGATTAAGATCTAGCTAGAGGTTAAGAAGGAGTGGTCAAACCAGTAAGAGGAGAGCCTAGGGAATGCTATGTCATTGAAATGACAAGAGAAGATAGCATACAGGAAGAGATGGTGATCAACAGTGTCAAAAGCTGTAGACAGGTTAAGAAGGATGAGGATTGAGAAAAAGGTTTGGCAGTTAGATCGTTAGGTCACTGTTAAATCTTGGAGAGCTCAGTTTCAGTTGAATGATGAAATCAAGAGTCATGTAGTCAATATCAGATGGTCAGATCAAATGAGAAATTTTTTTTTAATATGTGGATTTGTAGTAGCATAGAAGGAATACCAGTAGATATGGAGATATTGAAGATTAGAGAATGATGATGATATTGGAGGCAATCTACTGGAGAAGATGGGACTACCTGAGATCAAGTGTACATGTAGAGGAGTTAGCTTTGGCAAGAATAATCACCTTTTCATATGCCATTGGAGTAAAAGACAACATAGTGATGGATAAAATCAGAGGGATATTAGAGGTCTCTGTAAATAGCTTTAATTTATTTGGTTGGATATATGGTAAGCTCTTATGTGAACATGTGATGACGTAAATTTGTTCCTGAACATAGAAATGAAATGCTTTTGGGTGATGGAAGATCAAAAATATTTCCTATGTATATGTGAAGATGATAAGATTTAGGTCCTAGTAGTTGATTAGATTGAGGAACTCATAAGTCAGAATATTTGAGGGAAAATATATATTTTGAAGTTCCTAGTATGAGGTCAGGAGTTTTGGTGAAGAGGGAGACTGTGATCTAAGCATGGGACTTACTGTTATTGGGTTCCCAATAATCTCCTCCAGGTTCAGGAATAAGTGATAAATTTGGGTAGAGTAAACTTCAAAGGAGGAGAAGTTGCTGAGTGATTACAGGGACAGTTTGGAAGTGGCCATGGGAAGCAGAGTTATGATTTGACAACAGAAAGCATTACTGGGATGCCTTTTTTGGGGGGGGGGGGGCTTTGAATGAGTATACTTTATTTAAAGGAAACAGAATAAGTAAAGGGATGTTACAGGGAGGTGCCATTATATTTTTTATTTTTTATTTTTTTTGGTCTTTATTAATTTGTTTGTTTACTTTTAGTTTATAATATTCAATTCCACAATTCCCCATGGCAGCATACAATCAAGTATAGGATCTGCAAATACTTTCACATTAGACATTAGTCAGGTTATAAAGAAGGATCGTATCAGATGGAATGAACAATGGGAAAGAGGAAACAAAACCAAACAAGAAAACAAAAAAGATCAGGTAGTTTGCTTCAGTCTGGATTCAAACTCAGTTCTTTCTAGTTCTTCTTCTGGATGTAGA
Organism: Petaurus breviceps papuanus; assembly: GCF_028583685.1. Taxonomy (NCBI): domain Eukaryota; kingdom Metazoa; phylum Chordata; class Mammalia; order Diprotodontia; family Petauridae; genus Petaurus; species Petaurus breviceps. The sequence continues at coordinate 38,797,919 of NW_027186304.1, read as the reverse complement.
CATCTCTCTCCATCATGAGTCTTTTGGGGTTGACTTATAACCCTGCATTGCTGAGAAGAGTCCAGTCTATTACAGTTGGTCGTCACACATACATTGTGTCTGTAATTGTGTACAAATTTCTCCTGGTTCTACTCTTCTCACTTAGTATCAGTTCGTATAAGCCTCTCCAGGCTTATACAAGTCCATCTGCTCCTCGTTTCTTATAGCACAATAGTATTCCATTACATTCATATACCACAACTTGTTCAGCCATTCCCCAGTTGATAGGCACCCCCTTAATTTCCAATTATTTGCCACCACAAAAAGAGCTGCTATAGTTATCTCTGTACATATGGGTTGGGATGCCTTTTAATTTTTGAGAGAAATGTAGTGCTTAGAGCTATTTCATACCTAGTTATAGCTGGTCTTGGGTGTCCTAGGATTTGAGTTGAAAATCTTGGCTCTGACACTGTTGTTTTAACTTTGGGCAAGTTGTTTAACACTTAACCTCAATTTCTCTTTTTTTCTTTTGTTTTTTAAAATTACCAGGCTTTTTTTTTTTCTTCTACCTTCCTCCCCTCTTTCCCACCTCCATTGTGGGGAAGGTGGGGGAGAAAATATTGACTATGTCTAACTGTGTCTCATTCTGCACCATTTCTGTCAGGAGGTGGGTAGCAATATTTATCTTCCATCCTCTGGAATCTTGATTGCCATTTCATTGATCAGACTTCTTAAGTCTTTCAAAGTTGTTCATTTTAAAAATGGTATTATCGTTTAAATTGTTTTTGTTCTGCTTGCTTCACTTCAAATCACTTAGTGCACTTGGATTTCTCTGAAACTCTCTCTTCATTACTTGCAACACAATACATTCCATTACATTCATATATCATAATTTGTTCAGCCATTTCCCAATTTATAGGTAGCCCCCTGGTTTCTAGTTCTTTGTCTCCACAAAAAGAGCTGTTAAAATATTTTTTGACATATAAAACTTTTTCTTCTTTCTTTGATTTCTTTGGGGTATAGGCCTTGTTCCAATATTTGGAGGGTCAAAGAATATATAAACTTAATAATTTTGAGGGCAGTTCCAGATTCCTTTATAGAATGGCTAACTGGAAGCTCCACTAAAAGTACATCAGTGTGACTTTTCTCTCAGTCCCTCCGACATTTGTCATTTCCTTTTTTGTCAGTGTTGCCAGGTGATAGGTATGAGGTGGAGCCTCAGGTTGTTTTGATTTTTATTTCTCTAATTATTAGTGATTTTTGGAGCATTTTATCCTATTACCACTCCAGTCCATCCTTCCTTCAGCTGCCAAAGAGATTTTCTGAAAGCACAGGTAGACCATGTCACCCCATTTCATACTCTCCTGCCTCTCAACTCCATAAACTCCAGTGGCTCCCTGTCACCTCTAGGATCAAATACAAGATCCTGTTTGGTATTCAAGGGTCTTCATAACCTCACTTCTTGCCTCTTCAACTTTCTAGTCTTCTTGTACTTTACTCTTTGCCATGTAATCCTAAATTCAGTGACACTGGCCTCCTTTTTAAAAAAATTCTTTTTTTTAAATTAAATTTTATGTTTATTTTTAGTTTATATCATTCATTTCCACAAGATTTTGAGTTACAAATTTTCTCCGTCTTTCCTGTACCCACCACCCCAAAACAATGATCTCACTGTATACCCCCTTTCCCAATCTGCTCTCTCTTGTATCCTCCTCCATTCCCCCTCAGACTTTCCAGTAGGGCAAGATGAATCTCTATACCCCAGTGCCTGTATATCTTATTTCCCAGTTGTACGTAAAAAAAAAAATGAAAAAAAAATGTATATAAAACATTTTATTTTAAAACTTTGGATTCCAGATTCTTGCCCTTCTTCCCTCATCACATACTTACTGGGAAGATAGGCAATTCAATATAGGTTATACACGTGTAGCTATGCAAAACATTTCCATAGTGCATATATTATGAAAGACTGACTATATTTCCCTCCATCCTATCCCGCCCCCCACTTGTTCTATTCTCTACTTTGACCCTGTCCCGTTTCAAAAGTGTGTGCTTCTAACTTCCCTCCCTCCCAACCTGCCCTCCCCTACATCATCCCCCCTCTCATCCCCTTCCCCCCTACTCTCCTATAGGGTGAGGTTCCCTAGTTAGTGACACTGGCCTCCTTGACGTTTCACAAATAAGACACTTTTTCTTTTGGTGCTTAGCATTTCCTCAGACTGTCCCCCATGCCTGGCTGGATTGCTCTCCCTCCTCATTTCTACCTACTAGCTTCCTTCAAAACCATTCTAAGATAGCATTTTCTACAGAAAGCTTTTCCCAAACCCTTTTAATTTTAGTACCTTCCCTCTTTTAATTATTTCTAACTTATTTCCTGTATAAAGCTTCTTTGTACATATTTGTTTGCATTTTGTTTCCCCCAATAAATAGTGATCTCCTTGAGGGCAAGGACTCTCTTTTGCCTCCTTTTTTTATCCTCAATGCTTAGCATAGTGCCTGGCATATAGTAGGTGCTTAGTAAATCCTTAATTACCTATTTACTGCCTATAGATAGCTTATATTTCTTCTCTTGAGAACTACTTGGTGATACCCTTTCACCAAATATCAGTTGGGGAAAGAATGAGCCTCAAATTATCAAATAAGGTGGTATTTGTAAGGTGCTTAGCACAGTGCCTCTAACATAGAACAAACTAAATAAATGCTTATTCCCTTACTCTCTTCCCTTCTCTTGCAATTTCTTAAACTTGCAAATGGAGATTAGCACTTGAATAACTTGTTTTTCATATTTTTGTGAGAAAAACACTTGGTAAACCATTATTATTATGGAAATCCCCTTGACATCACTCAGATGATGAATAGGGAGCTTACCAAATTTATTACAAGTTAGCCCATGTTGAATTGAATGTACTAGTTTAGCACAATCAGAATCCTAATAAAAAACTATCCCTCCATTTAATCTGAAAGGACTTTAAGATTACTACTTCGAGAAGAGACTTCAGCCTTCATTCTGGAGTCTGTCATTAATTTTATGAACGGACCTTATACTTTGATTTCCTAAGATGTAAATTTGCAGGGTCTTAGAAGTATAACACCCTGATCAGTTCACTATTTATATTTTAGGAATATAGGTAAATGTCAGAAAAACAGATCTAGGTGTTAATTCATTGCAACAGACATTAATTAAGTGCCTAATATGTGTGAGGCCTGTAATTGGGCAGTGTTCTTGGGTAAAGTGATGGGGTCACTCTACATTCTTTAGGGTTTTTTTCTTAAGTTTTTATTGATATCTTTTGTTTTTACACGATTTTAATTTCAGAATATTTTTCTTTCACTCCTAACCTGAGAGCTGTTCCTTGAAACAAAGAATAAAAAAGAAAGATTAAAAAAAACACCAGTTTGGGTTAGGTATGCTTTCAAGACAAGTTTCAGCAGCTGCATCTACAGGACCTGCATAGTAATTTTTATATACGTTTACAATAATGATCCTTGAAATGCTGAGAGTACTTAAGCGATCAGGGAAAGCACAGTGGAGTATCCACTATGACAACAAAGTAGCCCCATATGTTTAGAAAGATTTTCATCAGTGTGTAAAAGTTGTTAGTCCTTTCTTCTTTTACCCCTTCCAATTAGCCAGAAATTATTGAGTATTCAGGGACATTGAGGTTTTGCTGTACTGTAAAAATTTAATCTAAGCAGATCATTGATTTTGCATTGTGTTGTGCTCAAACTTTAATCCTTCTTTCATTTTGCCAGAATCAGTCAATAAAGCATTTAATGAAGTGCCCAGTGTGTCAGGTGTTTTGCTAAATGCCGGTGGATACAAAAAATCCCAACCCAAGTCCTTCCCTCAAAGAGCTTACATTGCAATGATGGAGGCCACACACGTAGTATAATCATATAATATAATAAATGTATGCATGTATCTTAAAGATACAGAATAAATTGAACCTGACCTTAGTCGCAAAGTAACAGCCTTTCAGACCTACTAAATGCAGGTATTTTAATAAACAACACTCTTATGTAGGTGAAGCTTCATTTTTTGAGGAGACAAATGACATTTATTTACTCAGAAAGTTGGCTTGAATGCTGTATGAAGATGTTTGTGAGTAATAAGGCATTCATGGGAGGTTTTCAGCATGTCTAACTGGTGTGTCCTGTTAAACTAAGAGCAGTGCAATTTTCTTCCCAGCCAAAGGGAGGGGTTGGAGAGAATTGCTTTGACTTTTAAAAGGGGTGGAGTTGTGGGTGCAAAGCTGTCTGGGGAAGAGCCCCTAGAAGGTGATGAGGGTCAAGTCGGGACGCAGCCTACATTTCTGAGCGTGCATGTGTACGCAGCCTGCTTTAGGACCTCGCCGGCGCCTCTACGCTACTTGCGTCCGAGTAGCAGGCTTCTCACTTCCCGTCCCAGAAGAATCCGGACAGCTGCTCCGCGCTGCTCCTTTTCCCGAGGGCTTGTTTGCAGGGGCTCTGGCCGCTCCTCCCTCCGCTCGCGGCTTGCCCCGCCTTTCCCGTTTTCTACATGTGACTCGGTGCCTGTCTGCAAGGAGGGAGGGAGACCAGGGCAGAAGACCAGGATCAGACCAGGAAAGCCCAGCTCCCGGGCCATTTGCGGGGGGCGCAGCTCCGACGGGTCAGCCGGCGCCCACCGAAGCCAGAAACGACAAGTACTTGTCCCGCCTGGGCCCCGAGGACCCTGACCCGCCTCTCGCCGTAAGCTGTTGGCCGAGGGTCTGCAGCCGCTGGCGGGGCTCTGCCCTGGCGCTCGGAGTCGGGCTCTGAAGAAGGTAACCACCGGAGTCGGGGCTCCGGGAGACCTTGCGGGGCCGCGCAGGGTCGGGGCTGCTCTAGCTTGGGAGGTGGTCGATAGTGGGGGGTACCGAGAGCTTCCCGAAGGTTGAACTCGAGTCCTGGGAAATCGTCCGGAGGAGCCCGCAGTATGCAGGCGCCTGGCTGTGTGTGTGTGTGCGCGTGTGTGTGTGTGGTTTATTGACATGTCCAGGTTATCGGGCTCTGAAATGGGTTGCAAGGGAGGGCAAAACTGGACTTGAGCCAAGAATCCGCGGGAATGGCTTCTGGCCAAGGTTGGGAGGGGGGGTTAGTATAGCCCCCGAGAATTGGTTAGGGTGGGGTGAAGAACAGGAAGCTGACCCCCATCGTGCCTGACTTCGGAAAATACTGCAAGGTGAATGCTTAGGTTGTCTTCTTGGGGGCTGGGGGGGTGGGGTAGGTATTGCTCTGGGAAGGAGATGGAACTCGAGTTAAATACGCCTTTGGTTTTTTTGTTTGTTTTTGGTTTTGTCCTTTTTGCTAAATTCTGCCAACATGTCAGATGAGGCTAGGCTACGAGGCAGTGAAGGAAAGTGTTGTCCTAGATAACCTTCCAAGTTAGTGATTTGTTGCCTATCACCATCCTGGTTGACATTGAGATGAACTTACCGTGGGTTTGTTCAGAAACCAGGCTTAAAAAAAGGTACTGAGGAAAGATATGGAAATGATGTTGGTAGGAAGAGATTCTTAACTTTAAATTCTCAGTATTAGTTAACGTTTTTGTTTATCCCTAAGCTTTTGAGCTTTTGGTTGAAATCATAGAGATGTATCTGTGTGTGCATCATGGTATGCTGGTAGTTTGTTGGGGCGGGGGGTTGTTGAGGGAAGAAGAGAAGATAAGTGTTTATAGTTGAACAAACCATTTTGATAATTGTTTTTTAAAAACACTATAAATTTCTGAATTTTATTTTCGATATAGTACAGTATTTGGCTTTTGAAGGCATAGTTCTGTTATGTGGACAGCTTTTCCAAAATAGAAAAATGCTTGAAATGTGTGTTGGTGGAGATAATATATACAGTCGTGGGTTAGAGTCTCTGGATTGAAATATTAACTTTGCTTTCACTTTCTGGTTTCATTAAAGTTTGGTTTCAACCCAGATGCTGATATTTTTGGCAAGTTCAGCTCATTTTCATTTCAGTGAATATTTAGTATGTACAAACTGTGGGTAAATGAAGAGAGCTATTTTTGTCCTTTGGCTCAGTATAATTCTATTTCAAGCTGAAATTCCATTTCAGCTGTAAATGAAGTATCTCTTATTTGTATCACTTGAAGAAAATTTTGACCTTTTAAGAGTCATGTTTTGTGATCCATTTTCTCCTATTTTGGAGGATTTGGAATTTTAGGATTTTGAGACAACATTGTTATAAAGATGCCAGATGAAAATCCATAAGCCTCAGCTATGCACCTTACAAAAGGAGAGGAAAAATTATTTTAAAACTTGTTTTAAAGCTCATCAAGATGAATTTTTCAAGTTCATACTTGAGTCATCCCCCATATGCCAAAAGCATTGTAACTTCAGTGTTTGAATCACAAAGACTCAGGGCCCTCAGGGATCATTTAGTCCAATTTGCACCTAAAAGGAGTCTCTTCTGTTACATACCCAACAACACATCTTGTATTTATTTAAAATCTACTGTAATATTAAGGTCACAGAGTACATATAAAATAGATAATTCTCATTTATGGAATTTTCATTATTAAAAATGCTGTTGTATTTTTTTTTTTTTGCTTTTTTTTGGAGGGCAGTTGGGGTTAAGTGACTTTCCCAAGGTCACAGGGCTAGTTTTTGTGTTAAGTGTCTGAGGCCGGATCCGAACCCAGCCCTCCTGACTCCAGGGCCAGTGCCCTATTCACCTAGCCACCACATGCTATTGTGTTTCTATGACTTTAAACTATATTTAGCTTCAATTACATATCAGGGGAATTTTTCAAGTATTCGTGAGAGAAATTTATTATGCTTAACTTACATAAGAAATAGAATATATAGTAACTTAAGTGTATATAAAATAGAGCTGTTCTTATGAGTTTTTTCCTTTGACTATTTCTGTATTAAAATATAATTAAATTTCATTTGCAACTTTAAATATATAACAGAAGTACTATCTCAGTAAGATCAATCATCTCATCTAGTGTTCTATTTCTGACTGTGGTACCAAGGGGTACATTGCAGGAGAGTATTGTCTTTGGATTCATTCTCAAAATGGTAGCTATACTATATGACCACAACATTCTTTTTTTAATTTGACTATTCTTGTTCTGTCCATTAATTAAAAAAAAAAACTTTTAAAAAATGTTCATATTTTGGGGTTGGTATAGGGTACCAGGAATAGTACACAAGTTTTATTACTGGCTAAGCTAATAATATTTTCTTTAATTTGTCCTACAGGTGTCCTTTTCAAAGCTTAAAAGGGTTTCCCCCCTCATACCAGTAATCTGGGATTTGGCTAACAAGTCTTTGTTCACCATAACCATAACCCTCATGATTTTCTCACAGGGTGGTTGTGGGAAAAGTGCACAGAGCCCTGCAGGATGTATAAGTTCTTTGAGGTCAAGGGTTATTTTTGTACCCCCAGCACCTAGCATAGTGCCTTGCACATGATAGGAACCTTATAGATACTTGTTGGATTAGATAGTAAACTTTAAAACACTGTGTAAATAAGAATTATTGTTTCATAAACTTTATCTTCCTCTTTCTAACTTAACTTTTTTTTATATTGAAGAGTTCTAATCTCATCCAGTCTGTAGCATTAATCTTAATATTTCACATGTAAAGAACTGTTAAGTATACATTTCTGTTTTTATTTTTGTTTGGTTTTTGGAGGAGGGAAGGCAGGGCAATTGGGGTTAAGTGACTTGCCCAAGGTCACATGGCTGGTTGTGTGTGTGTGTGTGTGTGTGTGTGTGTGTGTGTTAAGTGTATGAGGTCGGATTTGAACTCAGGTCCTCCTGACTCCAGGGCTGGTGCTCTATTCACTGCGCCACCTAGCTGCCCGGAGTATACATTTCTAATGTAAAAAATTTCCCATATTAATCATTGGACCATAGATTTAGAGCTGGAAAGATCTTAGAGGTTATCTAGTCTGCCTCCTTCATTTTAAAGTGTGGAAAACCCAGAGAAATAAATGACTTGCCCAAGCTCACACAAGTGGAAGCAGCATGTTTCAAGCCAGTATTCACAAATCTTGAGATGCAGTTGAAAGTTCTCATCATTTATTTCTCCTTTACATTTTTTATGCCTTACAAATTGCTTTTGAAAATAATTTTTTTTTGCTCATTAACACTAACAAGAATTGGGAAAATTCAGGCCTAACATTGAGCAGATGTTGTAGTGTGTTTCATTTAGATTTTTGAGTCACATTCATTACAGATTAGTCCTTAGAGTTTACTTAAATCTCCATTGTTTCAAACCCAAGATTAAACAAAATTTATTTTTACTGCTTTTAAAATTTTGCCTTTATTTTGTAAGTTAGGTTTATCCATTAGTTGTGGATAGGACCTTGAGATACCCCTATGAGAAAGAAAACAGAAAATATAATTGGTGTTTTATCACTTCAGTCCTATCCCAAGACTTTGTATCTGAACTTGTCATTCACCGGTTCTGTAACCTCAAAACATCTGAAAAACCTCAGGCTTTTCCAGGGATGGGGAATCTGGGGCCTTGAGGCCATATATGGCCCATTAAGCCCTCAAGTGCCACCCTTTGACTGAATCCAAAACTCACAGAACAAATCCCTGAAGTTTGGATTCAGTCAAAGGGCTGCACTTGAGGACCTAGAGGGCCACATGTGGCCTTGAGTCCCCAGTTCCCCACCCCTGGACTATACTGTAGCTTTAAAAATTAATTGGATATCGTTTTGTACTAAAGTGTGTCCAGCCATATAGTAAGGTAATTCAGAATTTTGTACATTGTTTCCTAAGATTTTGAGAAGTTATAAGAATTATTTTGTGGTCTTATTTCATTTTCAAAAATATACTTATTTGACAGTGACTGGCTTTTTGTTAACATGTATTTTTACTGTATTTCCATGACCCAAACTCATAATTTTCCCTAATTCTATCCACTCAGTTGCCTTTGCTCCGAAGGTTATCTTTATTTTCATATTTGATTTTTTCCAAGGGTTTTTTTTTTTACCACCATGTATACCTCCCCTAGCTGGAGGATTTGATTTGATTCTCAACATTCATTTTTTTATAAGATTCTAAGTTGCAAATTTTTCCTTCCCCAAGACAGCAAACAGTCTGATATAGGTTGCTTATGTGTGAACATGTTAAACATATTTCCATAAGGTTGACTCTCAGTGTTGAAGCACTGTCTCTGACTTATACTAGCTTTATGACCTTGGGCAAGTCACTTAACCTCTTTGTGCTCCAACCAGCTCTCTAAAACTAAATTATAGAGCAAATACTAATCCATATTGAAGGAATTTTTCACCAGGAACTCCCTTCCCTGATGAAATTGTTACCTACTCCCAACTCCAAAACATGAAAGGCACTGTGGTTGAGTACTTAAGAGCTTTGCTCCAAATTTTCTTTTTAATTCATTCCTCCTTCCTTTCCTGCCCTCGCGTCATATGTATGTATATTTTAAAAACTTTAATCTGGTTGATGAAACCCCTGATAGAATTGGATTGAATTATATGTCCATATTAGTCCCTTTGGACAACTCAACTTTTCTTTCTCATGGGAATTTTTTCCTTTTGTGTCTTCAGAATTTAATTCTTGAGAATTTTCATCATTTAGGGATCAGTTTTCATTATAGAATTTTAGTTCATGTGATCCTATCCTTTCCTGGAACCCCCTTTTTAGAAAAATCTATTCTTTCAAGATCTTTGGTGTATGTCAAAGAAATGCTAAGTTTGCCTCACAAATTCTAAGATGAAATGCCGCCTTGTTTTAAAATTGTGTCTTGTTCTGGTCCACTGACCACCCCCTTCTTTTCTGGTCAGTATAGTGAGTATCAGTAGCCAGTGTAATGTGGCAATAGTAGGAAGATTGCAAAGGAACCCAACAGTCACAGACAGAGCCTCCCAAAGAGCAAAGGAGCTTAATTTACCCCCAAATCACATCCTGTTAATAGATGCCAAATCAGGGGAAGCCATTGAGGTCTTGCTGTCAGGGCCTTTTGGTCCTGTGATATGTAAAACTCAAGACAAGTTTCAGACATCTGCAGTAAGACCAGCAGGACACAAAATATAACTTTGAGGTGATGTAGTAAAGTTTTACTTACAACGGGGAGGTGACCTGGAGGTATTAATAACTAATCCCAAATTCTCACAGTTAAGCATTAATCTGTTCTCCCCAGATAGCCATATGAAAAATGAGACCTCAAACTCTTCCCCCCATCCTGAGTACTCTTCCATCTTCATATGGGTACAGGCTGCCAAGTGCTCCCAATTCTAATCCATGAATACAGGAGTTAGGCTCTGGGTCTCTCCCCCACCCCATCTTCGTTTCCTGCTTACCTGCCCTTATTCATCCTATCTCTGACCCTCCTCTGTCTTTGTACCCCTTTCACTTCATGTCCCTCTATTTTCTATACCTATTTTTCCCTACACCTGTGCTTTATTAAGGTGTAATTGTAGCCTCAACTCCAGCTTCCATTGTGGTCTTTCTTGATGAGTACCCAAAGAACCAGGTGTGCTTGCCTCATTATATAATTACATATATTAGTTATCCATTTACCCTTCCACCCAAGTTGCCATTATTCATATTCCAGCAACCACTTTTTCCTTGTTGCCGACCCTTGGATCTAGAATAGCAGTTGCCCCTTTTGTCAAGTCAGGACATCTTGGCTGTTCTGGTTTGGACAGGGAATGTTTCAGCAACTGTCCAGATAATTGAGGTCCTTCATATTACTTCTTATCGTCATCATCATTATCATCACCATGCCAGGCATTGTGTTAAGGGATGGGGATTCAAAGAAAGGCAGGCAGAGTTCACGCTCTAATGAGGATACATACATAGGTAGTATATGTCATACATTAAACATGTATGATGTATTATGGGTAAATAGGAGGTGATCTCAGAAGAAGTGCACTAGCAGTAAGGCTGGGGGAAAGGTGAAAAAAGCCTCATATAGAAGGTCGGTTTTCAGCTGAGTCTTAAATGAAGTCAGGAGGTACAAGGGGGCGGGCAGAGAAGAGCAATCCAGGCCGTGGGGGTAGGGGTTAGGGTTAATGCTGCATGTTCAAGAATAGCAGTCAGACTGGATCATAGAGTTCACAAGGGGAGTAAAGCAGAAGAAGACTGGAAAGGTAGGAAGGGGCCAGCTGGTGTGTGAAGGGCTTTAAAGTCACACAGGATTTTCTATTTGATCCTAGAGCCACTGGAGTTTAACGTTAAGGCAGTGACAAGGTTATGCTTGTGTTTTATAGGAAGATTGCTTTGGCAGCTGAGTAAAGAATGGACTGGAGAGGGGAGTGACTTGAGGCTAGCAGGCTAAACTACTGTTAGTACAGTAGACTAGAGGAGATGTGACGATGGATGACCTGCACTGGATGGGTGCGGGGTGCGGGGGGGGGTGTTTGGAGCACATATGAAGGCTTTTATGAAGATAGAGATGACAAGACATGGCAGCAGATTGGATATGTGGATTGAAGTGGCATGAGTTGAGGATGGCACCCGGTTTCAGGCCCAAGTGACTGGGAGAATGATAATGCCCTTGGCAATAGTAGCGAGAGAGGGAGGTTTTGGTGGGGAAAGAGTTCTGATTTGGATAGAATGAGTTTGACATGTCTATAGGTTATCCTGTTCAATACCTTAAAGAGGCCGCTGGAGCTCAGGGGAGATGATTTTTGACTCATTCAGAATAGAGCTTTTTTTGTACCTAGTTGTTTGCATGTTGTCTCCCCCATTAGACTCTGAGCTCTGAACAGGGACTTTTTCTTTGTCTTTCTTTGTATCCCCAGTGGTGCTGACACTGTGCCTAGTACATAAGAGGTGCTTAATTAATGCTGTCTGACTGAATAGGATGAATGTGGAGGAGTTTGCCTTGGCAAGAACAACCACCTGTTCCCATGTAACAGGTTTGGAGGAGATGGTAGGGGAAGACATCTAAGTGACGTGAGACAAGGAGAGAAGGAGCTTACAATGCATAGCCTCAGTTTTCTCAGTGAAGTATCAGTCCCTGCTTTCAAGGAGCTCTCGATATAACAGGGAAGACAACATGTAAATTATGTACAAATAAGATGTGTGTGCATGCGTGCATACACACACACAATAAATTCGAATTAATCAGTGGAGGCAAGACATTAGAATTAAAGAGGTGGAGGGAGGTTAGGAAAGGTTTCCAGTAGAACATAAAATCTTACTCAGGACATGAAGCAAGCCAGGGAAACCATGAAGCAAAGATGAGGGAGGAGTGTGTTCCAGGCTTGGAGGACGATCAGAGAAAATGTTGGGAATTGAGAAATGGAGTGGCTTATTTAAGTTACATTAAAGAGGCCAACATCTCTGGATCACAAAGTATGTGGAAGGCCATAAGGTGTAAGAAGACTGGAAAGATGGGGGATGGTAAGGCTGTGAAAGGCTTAGAAGGCCAAAGAGAATTTTATATTTGTTTTATGTTTGTTCTTGGAGGTACTAGAGAGCCATTGGAGTTTATTGATGGGGATGGGGTGGGGGCTGGAACTGGTAAGTATTGACAGCTGAGTAAAGGAGGGGCTAGAGTGGGAAGATAATTGTGGCAGGCATATCAGCCAGAAGGCTTTAACAGTAGTCCAGGCATGAGGGCATAGTGTCAGAAGAAAGAAGGGAGCATAGGCAAGAGATATCATGAAGATAAAATCAATAGACCTTAAAAACAGATTGGATAGGATATGTGAGAGATAGTGAGGAATTAAGGCTGTGACACCTAGGTTGTGAGCCTGGCTGATGGGAGGATGGTGGTACCCTCAGTAGTAATAGAGTGGTTAAAATGGGGAGGGGGCAAGATTTAAGGGGAAGGATAATGAACTTTGTTTTAGATATGTTGAGTTTAAGATGTCTATTGGATATTCTGTTTGAGATGTTTAGTACAGAGTAAGATTCAAGATTTGAAGGTCAGCAGAGCTGTTGGGACTGGCTAAGTAAATTTGAGAATCATCTGCATAGAGATAAGTGAATCCATGGGAGCTGATGAGATCATCAAGTGAAATAGTATAGATGGAGAAGAGAAATATATGGTGAGGTCCTCGTCTGAGAGGGTGAGGGGAAGGGGTGTCATGGGAGGTTAGAAGAGGGAAGAGAAGCTCTGGAATAGATGCTGTGGTTGGTGGGAGAGTGAACTGATTCGATGAGAGATAGAAGACAGTTGCCTTGCTGTAGTCAGGACCCACTTGAGATTATGAAACTTAAATTTGTCGTGGACTCCATGGTAGATTTCTGAAAGGTTTCCCTAAATCCTCATCAATTTCTTTTTTTTTTTTTTTGGCCTTTTGGAAGACAATTGGGGTTAAGTAACTTGCCCAAAGTTACACGGCTAGTTTTTTTGTATTAAGTGCCTAAGGCCAGAACTGAACTTGGGTCCTCCTGACTCTGGGGCGGGCGCTTTACTCACTGCACTACCCAGCCTCCCCAATCCTCATCAATTTCTAATGATAATATTGTTCTGATTATCCTCACCCAAATGTTCTCTACCATATTTACTCTCCTTTTGTTCCTGTGTTTCCTTATATGAGTCTACCTCAGGGACAGAGAACCTGTGTCCTCTAGGCCACATGTGACTCTCTAGATTCTCAGGTTTGCCCTTTTGACTGAGTCCAAGTTTTACAGAACAAGCTCTTTTACTAAGGGGATTTGTTCTGTGAAATCTGGATTCAGTCAAAGGACCCCACATGAGGACCTAAGGGCCACATGTGGCCTCAAGGCTGCAGGTTCCCCACCCTTGGTCTCTGTTAATCTGTGGTATTGCATGTCTCACCCTGCCATTTTACCTGACCTGCTCTGCCATTCAACCTCCCTGGGCCCTACTTTTCTCATTTGCAAAATGAAGAGGGTTGACCTAGATAGGCTGTAAGGTCCCTTCCATTTCTAGATCTATGATCCTGTAAGAATCAGGATTAGAATATAACTCAGGAAGAATGTGCCTGTCATGAGATGCATTGAATAAAGGATGCATTTTCAAAGCTCTATTCCTATCATGGATCTTATGGAATCATAGATCTAGATGTCATCTCTGGACCAACCTCATTTTGCAAACAAGGAAATGAAGACCCTAAGGAAGTTAAGTGATTTGTCTAAAGTCACACAGTAGTAATTATCTGAGGCAGCCTTTGAACTCATACTCTTGACTCCTGAGAACTGAGTCTCAGTGAAAGAGATGAAATTTGCCTCCATGCACCAAGTTTCATAGTTAATCTTATCATCATGAGATCACAGATTTTGAAGGGATCTTGGAGGCTATGTAATTTTTCTCCTTGCATTGCAGAAGAGGAAACTGAAGCCTGGAGAGGTTAACTGACTGGCCCAGAGTCACACAATTATTAAGTAGCAGACCTGGGGTTAAAATCCTGTTCTCTGACTTCAAATCCGGTGCATTTCCCACTGCATTGTAATTCAGTGTCTAGAGTTATAGAGCTCCTGTTTATGAGTTTCTTTTTCTTTTTTTTTTTTCACTTTATCAAATGATTTATTAACTTCTAGTTTACATCATTCTTTTCAGCAAGATTTTGAGTTACAAATTTTCTCTCTGTTTTTCCCCTACCTACCACCCCAAAATAGTGATCGCACTGGATATCCCCTTCTCCAATCTGCTCTCTCCCTTATCTTCCCCCATACCCCTTCCAACTTTCCAGTAGGGCATGGTGGATCTCTGTGCCCCAGTGGCTGTATACCTTATTTCCCATTTACATGTAAAATAAAATTAATAATAGTGTGTGTGTGTGTGTATGTGTGTGTGTGTTTAAAAATTTGATTTTAAAACTTTTAATTCTAGATTCATTCCCTTCCCCCCTTGTCACCCACCCTTACTGGGAAGATAAGCAATTCAATATAGATTGTACATGTGTAGTAGCTATGCAAAACATTTCCATAGTGGATATATTGTAAAAGACTGACTATATTTCCCTCCCTCCTATCCTACCTCCCACCTGCTCTATTCTCCACTTTGACCCTGTCCCTCCTCAAAAGTGGGTGCTTCCAACTTCCCTCCCCCTGGAGCCCGCCCTCCCTTCTACCATCCCCCCTTTCATCCTCTTCCCCCCAACTCTCCTGTAGGGTGAAATTCCCTATTTAGTGTGTATTTCATTCTCTCCCCAAGCCAAACTCAATGAGAATAAGGTTTACCCATTTCCTTTTGCCCTCCTTTTCTTCACCTCCATTGTAACCATTTTCCCTTGCCTGTTACATATGAGATAGTTTACCCCATTCTGTCTTTCCCCATCTCCTCCAATTATATTCCTCTCTCACCTCTTAATTTCACCTTTTAAATATCGTCCCTTCCTATTAAATTGGTCCTGTGCCCTCTATCTATGCATACCTGTACACATATATACATACACTCACATATGTATTCATGTGCCCATATACCCTCCTATATAGACATATATATGTGTATATACATATATACATACACACACATTTCTATTCCTTTCAACTATTCTCATATTGAGAAAAGTTTCATAAGTTACAATTATCGTTTTTCCATGTAGGAATGTAAATAGTTCAACTTTGATAAGTTCCTTATGATTTCTTTTCCCTGTTTACCTTCTCATGCTTCTCTTGCTTCTTGTATCTGAATGCCAAATTTTCTATTAAACTCTGGTTTTTTCATCAAGAATGGTTGAAAGTTGGAGTGGCTATGTGGCGCCAGTGAATAGAACACTGGCCCAGGAGTCAGGAAGACCTGAGTTCAAATCCAGCCTCAGACACTTAACACAACAACTAGCCATGTGACCTTGGGCAAGTCACTTAGCCCCAATTGCCCTCCAAAAAGCAAAAAACAAAAAACAAAAACTAATGCTTGAAAGTCCTCTATTCCATTAAATGACCATATTTTCCCCTGAAATATATCATACTCAGTTTTTCTGGGTAGGTGATTCTTGGTTTTAATCCCAGCTCCTTTGACCATTGGAATATCATATTCCAAGCTCTTTGATCCTTAACTGTAGAAGCTTCCAGATCCTGTGTTATCCTGATTGTATTTCCACAATATTCAAATTGTTTCTTCCTGGCCGCTTCTAATATTCTCTCCTTGATCTGGGAATTCCGGAACCTGGCTATAATATTCCTAGGAGTTTTCTTTTTGGGATCTTTTTCAGGAGGTGATTGGTAGATTCTTTCAACCTCTGTTTTGCCCTCTGGTTCTAAAACATCAGTGCAGTTTTCCTTGAGAATTTCTTGAAGGATGATTTCTAGGTTCTTTCTTTGATCATCATGGCTTTCAGTCCAATAATTTTTAAATTATCTCTCCTGGATCTGTTTTCTAGGTCAGTGGTTTTCCCAATGAAATATTTCACATTGCCTTCTATTCTTTCATTTGTTTGGATCTGTTTAACAGCATCTTGATTTCTCAAAAAGTCATTAGCTTCCATTTGCTCCAGTTTAATTCTGAAGCAATGATTCTCCTCAGTGAGCTTTTGAGATTCTTTTTCCATCTGGCAAATTCGACTTTTTAAGGCATTCTTCTCCTCATTGGTTTTTTGGGCCTCTTTTGCCATTTGAGTTAGTCTATTTTTTAAGGTATTATTTTCCTCAGTCAGGCCTGTTGACTTTCATTTCATAATTTTTTTGCATTTTTCTCATTTCTCTTCCCAATTTTTCCTACACTTCTCTTATTTGCTTCTTAAGATCCTCTATGGCCTGTAACCAGCTCATATTTTTCTTGGAAGGTTTTGGTGCAGGCGTTCTGGCTTTGCTGTCTTCCTCCTTTTCTATGCTTTGATCCCTTTTGTTCCCAAAATAGGAGTGTATAGTTGGATTGCTGTGCTTGCTTTTCTTCCTTTGCTGGCTCATATTGCTGCTAAATTACTTGACTTTTGAATTTTTTGCCTCAGTAGGACTCTGCTATCAGACTGGGGAGCTTTGTCCCAATTGCTGGGGTTTTCTCAGGTGCTGAAGGTATTAGTTGGGTGCCCTCTCTGAAGTCTCCACACGCTCTGGCAGGCTGGACACACACCCCAGGACCTCTACCCTAGACTGCAATCCAGATCCAAGCAGGTTAAAGCAACAGCAATTACCCCTCAGACTGGTCGCTGGTCCCCCTATAATCTTTAGGCCAGGAACTGAAGCAGCCACGTGGCCCCATGGGCAAAGGCCAGACCTCACTTCCAAACTACCAGATTCCAAAGTCCACACTGCACTGACCTCTTACTTTGTCCTTAGCATCTATGTGTTGATAATTCTGGAAACCACCACAGCTGTTGGTGATCTGAAGCCCCTCCAGCCAGTGGCTGGTCGGCTGCCCTGAGGCTATAACCTCTGGCTCAGGTGGGCTTGGCTTGGTTCCCAGAGAGCTGCACTGGCTGCTTCTTGCTGGCCTTCCAGGCTGTCTTCAGCGGGAGGTTAGCTTCTCTGTGTCATTTTGTGGGTTCTGTAGCTCCAAAGTTTGTTCAGAGTCACCTTTTACATGAATCAGAGGAGGTGGAAGGCAGAGCTTTGAGGAAGTCCTGTTTCTACCATCTTGACTCCATATAGTTAGTCTTTCCTTTGAGATTCTTTAGAAAGCATCAAGCATGCTGAGTGAACTGAGCAGAAGCAGGAGAACATTGTACATATAAACAGCAACATTGTGCTATGAACAACTATGGTTGACTTAACTCTTCTCAGCAATGCAGTGATCCAAGATCATTGAAAAGAGTCATAATGGAAAATGCTATCCACATCCATAGAAAAAATTATGGAGTCCGAATGCACATCAAAGCATACTATTTTCATGTTTTTTGTTTTCCATGGCTTTTCCCTTTCGTTCTGTTTCTTCTTTCACAGAATGACTAATGTGGACATATGTTTGCATACATGATTGCACATGTATAACCTATATCAGATTACCATTTTGGGGAGGGGAGATGGGAGGCAGGGAGAAAAAATTTGGAGCTCAAAATTTTATAAAAAGAATGTTGAAAAGTATCTTTACATGTAATTGGAAGAAATAAAATATTCTATTTCAAGAAAAAAAAAGAAATCATCAGGCAACTTTTGGAAGTGCTAAGTTATAGAGCAGATGCTGATCTTCATCCTTACTGGGACTTTGTATACCAGTGCAGTCAGTCATCCGGTAAAAAAACAAAACAAAACAGGAAAGCATTTTGATAGGAATTGATGACAGAAAAAGAAACTTAAAACTCTATTATTAGGAGTTAAAAGAAAAGGCGTTTCTGAAATCTTAATATGTCAAATAGAAAAGACAATTTAATTTACACGAAATTGTTTACCTTAATACTTTAGTCTTCACTGTTGCTCTGAACTCTTTCAGAATTCATACTGCTGTAGTACTAGGAATTAATTCTCACATTAATGAAATTTAATTTGTTGCATTTTCAGTTGTCATTTCAGTGGCAGTGATGAACTGTTGAATTATACCATTTAAGATTGAGTCTTTATAAAGGGTACATTGACAATAAAACTCATGATGATTCCTTTTCATACTGGTAACTCATGAAAGGAAACCTATTCACAAAAATACTAGAAAACTAGAAATTTTTCCTTGTCTTTTCAACTTGTTAGCTATTCTTTGTTCACCTGTGTATAGACATTTGAGTGACTTTTTTCTTATGCTTTGTCTCCTGTAAATTTTTGTATGTCTGCTTTTATTTCTTTTCTGTGCTGTAGTTGCTCTCCATGGTATCCAACAAAGTGGATATTTGCAAGAATATTCTCTATCTAAATGCTAGCATGAATTATCTGCCAACAACATTAACCCTTTTTTAAAGTAAAAACTATCAATTGTGCATGTATTCTGTAGGCCTTTATGTGCAAAAGAAGATAAGAGGTATGAAGAAGACATGATCTCTACCTTGAAGGAGCTTACAGTCTAGTAGTGGGTACATTAATAAATGTAATATGAAGAACTAAGTTCTTGATAGGGTTACAGAGTGCTTCTACATCAGAAGAGAGAAAAATTCAGCTTAAGGGACCAGGCCTATTTTTATTGAGGAAGTAGGATTTGAGTTGAGTCTTGAAGGAATGGATAAGATCTCAGCTTAAAGAAATGGATGTGAGTGTGACATAAGGTTATTCTCTGTATAAGAAGCAATGTAGAATGAGTACATGGGAAGGAATGGATGAATCAGGTTTGGGATAAGGTAGGTGGATCACGTGAGCATGAAATATGTAAGGGGAATCAGTGTCAGATTATCCTCTTTGCCTTGTGTATCTAAAGTGAGAGACCTTAGATTCTGCAAGAACAGTCCTCATTTTATAGATGAGGAATTTGTGTCTAGAGAGGCTGAATGTCTTATCCAAGGCCATGCAGGTAACCAGCAAGCATTTATTAAGCACTTACTCTGTACAAGATTGTGGGGATACAGAGAAAGGTAAAGCTCAATCCCACTCTCGAGGAGCTCACATTCTAATTGAGAGAATAATATACAGGTAACTATGTACGACCTGATCCATAGAGAGTAGGCAGGAGATAATCTCAGAGGGAAGGCACTGGCAGTTAGGGGTAGGGAAGGGGATCAGGAAAGGCCTCATGTAGAAAGTAGGATTTGAACTAATCTTTGAAGGAAGATTGGAAATCTGGGCATCAGAGGTGAAGAGGGAGAGCATTCCAGGTATGCAAGGACACAATCAAGATCCAGTGTTGTTTGTGAGAAGGTATAAGTGGGTCAGATCACCTGGATCATAGAGTACATGGAAGAGGAGCAAAGTGTAAGAAAACTGGAAGGGTATGAAGGGGCCAGGCTGTGAAGGACTTTAAATGGCAGAGGACTTTATATTTGATCCTAAAGGCAATAAGGAACTACTGGATTTCATTTAGTAGGGAGGTGACAGAGTCAGACCTGCTATTTAGGAAAGTCATTTCGGTAGCTGAATGGAGCATTGATTGGAACAGGGAGAGAACTGAGGCAGAGAGATCAGTTAGAAAGCTATTTCAGTACTCTAGGAGTTGATATGGGCCTGTACCATAGCGGTGGCTGATTGATACTAGAGAAGGAAAATAGGACAGGATTTGGTGAATGAAGCATAGAGCATTATATCAAAGTGGTAGTCTGGATGAATGGGAAACAGTAGTGACCTCCACAGTAATTGGGAAGGGGGGAGAGTTTTTAGGGAAAAGTACTGAGTCCTGCTTTAGGTGTGTTGAGTTTGAGATGTCTATGGGACTTCTAGTTTGAGATGTTCAAAAGGCTGTTGGTGATGTGGGTGGGATTGGAAAAACCAGGTAGACCTGGGAGTCATTTTCACAGAGATGATAATTGAACACATGGGAGCTGACAAAAATCACCCAGTGATAATGTACTGTAAAAAGAGAAGGAGGACCATGCTGGGGCTTTGGGGGAAACCCATAGTTAGTGGGGATAACATAGATGGAGGAGGAGACTGAGAGGGAGCAGCATCCAGATAGAAGTGTCATGAAGAGGCAAAGATTGAATCCAGTAGGCGCTGTCAGCCGCGTCAGAGGTTATAAAGGGGAAGAGCAGGATTTGCCCTTGGGCTGTTGGACTCCAAATTCACTGCTCTTCCCACTGTGTCATGACGTCGTCCATGGAGGCATACCACGTTCTAAGCTGTGCTAGATTACAGAGAACCTCGGATGCCAGACTAGGGAATCAGTCATTTGTTTGGTAGAAAGAAACAAGATTTTGAATATTTTTGAGTGGTGAAGTAATAAGACCTGTGTAATTAAAAAATTAACTTTTCAATATGAAGGATGATTTTAAGCAAGCAGAGACTGGAGGTGGAGAAACAAGTTAGATGAAACATGGTATAGTAGAAGGAGCCCTGAGTGTCATGTCAGAGCATCTGTATCTGGATCCTTCCTCTAACAGTTTCTTTCTCTATAAAATAATAGGGGTGAGCTAGATTACATCGAAGTGAGGTCCTTCTGATTCTGAATCTATGTTGCTACAGGCCCATAACTACAGTAGCTATTTGTTTAAATCACTGCCTTCAAGGTCAAACTCAGATATTTCCTCTATGAAGTCTTCCCTGCTTGAATCATCCCAGATGAAAAGGCTCTTGCCTTCTTCAGATTCCTCATAGGACTTTTGCTTTGTATTGTATAGATGTCATATGCTTCCTCAGTAGACTACGTATTCCTGGAGGGCAGAGGCTGTGTTTTTTCATCTTTGTATCCCTAGCACCTACCACAGTGGCTTACATATAGAAGGCATTTAATAATTATTTGTTGTAATTAAATTAGAGGTGAAACTTGCACCTATATGTCAAGAGCCCTAGTGACAATCTTACGTGGAAGCTTTGCACCTACTAAATGACAGCTTGCTTTGTTTTATATTTTTTTCTTGAAAAGAAAATGTCCTAATGAAATGCTCAATACCCATGTCCTGGAGTGCTGCTAAACCCGCATTAAAGCATTGCCCATTGCTACAGTTTTGCTGTTCCAGTCATTAGGAGGGGAGATGACAGCAGGGGCTCCCTCAAACATTTGATACAGGGTGAGCTGAAATGAACATAAACCAAATAGAATGGACCAAAGAAATACTTCAAGGAATCACTTCAGATTAGAAGGCATGGAAAGCTGTGGCCGGCTAGAAAGTCACTGCAGCTGATAGGACAGCCTGATGTGTAACAACGAGACATTCTGGTTGTGTTTTGTAAAAGGCACCAAGAATGTGGATTTAAGAGGCAGAGTTCTCAACAGTAATAAGCTTTAAAAAAAAAATCACTGAAGCTACCAACCTGAGAATGTTTTGGTTGAGTATGACATGGAAAGGACAGCAAGTCAAATGTTGGTATGTTTGCTTATTTGGCAGCAAGGTGCCTCATTGGAAGGCACACTGCGTCTGGAATAGGAAAGACCTGGGTGCTAATGTAGCCTCAGACACCAGATTTGTGACTCTGGACAAGTCACGTAACCTTCGTTTACCCCAATTTTCTCAACTGTAAAATGGGGATGGCAACAGCATCTACTTTGCAAGGTGGTTATGAGGATTACTTCATTTCCATACAGTGAACAGTATGTTCCATGCACTGTGCTTCCAGTTGGAGATTCAAGTAAGATAGTCTGCCCTCAAGGAGCTTAGAATCTATGGGGGGTGAGGAGAGTTGTGGATAACACACAAAAGGAAGCTAAAAAGGAATGGCACAAGATGGGGAAAGGTACTGGGGGTACCCAGCGCAGGGGCATGATGTTCCCTGAAGTGTAAAGCAAGCAGAGCAGCTGATGAAAAATGTAGTTAACCTGCAAAGTTCTGTGCCCTTCATTTATTTATTTATTTTTGATTGGGGAGAGCAGGACAATTGGGGTTAAGTGACTTGCTCAAGGTCACACAGCTAGTAAGTGATTTGAACTCAGGTTCTCCTGACTCCAGGGCTGGTGCTCTATTCACTGTGCCACCTAGCTGCACAGAATGCTGTGCCCCTTACAAAGGAATGCATTGGGAAGAGTTTATTGCTTTACCTTCCAGCCTTCCAGTTAGAGGGGAGAGGAGACTTGAGGGAGTTGAGAAGGTGCTGTTATTCTTATGGAGTAGAAACAAATATTTTGTAAAGTGCTTAGCACAGTTCCACACACATAGTAGGCACCATATAAATGCTCATTCTCACCCCACCTCCTTTCCCCATATCTGTAGGCCAGTAGCACTTTCTGTTACCAGCATCATCTTAAAATTCAAAGGATAGCAGCATGCCATTGATTCAGGTATGCTGTGTGGGTTAAATCATGTTCTGTCTTCTAATGAATTAAGTTACCATTACTGTACTCCTGCCTCCAACACTTTAAAATTGTTTTACTCTGCAGTATAGCATGTATCCTTTCCTCCTCCCCTTACTATCCTGAAGAATATGCTCTGATTTAATTCTTCATTACCTCTTGTATGAATGAACACAGAAGTTTTATTGGAATCATAGGATTTAGAACCGAAGGAGCCATAGAGATCACCTCATCTAGTACTCTCATTTTAAAGATGCATTCACTAAGGCTAGTAAAGATCAAATGATTTGCCAAAGGTCATTTCATTGTACTGCACTTTTCTTATTATAACACAAAAATCCATATTTTGTTATGGATGTTATCTTTACACCTCAACATTTGAAAATAATCTGTGTGAGTGTGAAGACATCCAGAAGAATTCAGATAGAAAAAATTAATGATATTGAATGCTTAAAAAAATTTAGGAATTTAATGGTCATCCACAAACATAAACATTTTGACATAGTTATCTCTTCTACATGGCAGGGGTTAGGGGTATAGTGCCCCTGAGATATGGAAAATCTACATAAAATTTTTTGGCCCTCCCTTCATATCAGAGAAGAAGTCTGAATTTTTTCTTTTTCTTTTATGAGGTGTTTACTGTACCTTATTGTAAAATTCGGCTTGCTGTTATACAATGCTATACATATATTTTATGTATTTCTGAGTTTCTAAACTTTTTTCCTGTGTCATGTGCTAGACTTCACATGTAGACTGCAAAACTCCCCAAAAATTCTTATTTAATTTCTTATGCCAACTCATGATGTATCGAAACTGTGATGGGAAAAGTTGGTATGTGGAAGAGAGAAATGTACCAACAGTAATAAGAAAGAAAAAAAATATAATATGTGTGTATATATGTATATGTATAAGAATATAAGAAAATGTGAACTCTTATATACAGCTTATTTTTGTTTTTACATACATATGTATATACACATATTTAACAAGGTCATAAAATTGCTTTACTTGCATCCTCTTATGCACTTTAAAAAAATTATGCACTTAAAATGTTTTATTTATGCTCTTCTTCATCTTTGTTACTACCTGCTGACTCCTACTATTCTTTGTTAAATAGAAGCCATCCTTTGTCACATGTGTGTACATTAAGGCAAAAAAAAAAACAAACCAACTTTGGCCATGACTGAGATTATGTTACTCATTCTGTACTTTATCCATCACCTCTCTGCCAAGATGTACAGGGCACATACTATGGCTTCTGTATTCAGTCACTTGAGAAACTCCCTGAAGAGACTAAAACCACTTTCTTCAGCAATCATTTATCTGATCCATATGATTTGCCTCCCCTCTCCCCCACTCCTCTTATCAAATAAAATGATCCAGATAAAATATACTTAAGTTTTTAGGGATAATTGATTTATGCTTATAGTCTCTATTGGCATTTCTTCCTCCCATCTCCTATATATAAATGTCCCCCGTAGTTTAAACATTTGATTTGAAAACTTTGAATTCCAGATTCATTCCCTTCCTCCCTTGTCACCCACCCTTACTGGGAAGATAAACAATTCAGTATAGGTTGTACATGTGTAGCTATGCAAAACATTACCATAGTAAATATATTGTAAAAGACTGACTATATTTCCCTCCCTCCTATCCCACCTCCCACTTATTCTATTTTCTACTTTGATCCTGTCTCTCCTCAAAAGTGGGTGCTTCCAACTTCCCTCACCCTCCCTTCTACCATCCCCCCTCTCACCCCCTTCCCCCCTTAATCTCCTGTAGGGTGAAATACCCTATTTAGTGTGTATTTCATTCTCTCCCCAAGCCAAATTCAGTGAGAATAAGGTTGACCCATTCCCTTTTGCCTTCCTGTTCTTCTCCTCCATTGTAACCATTTTCCCTTGCCTCTTCTATATGATATAGTTTTACCCCATTCTGTCTCTCCCCATCTCCTCTGATTATATTCCTCTCTCACCTCTTAATTTCACCTTTTAAGTATCATCCGTTCTATTAAATTGGTCCTGTGCCCTCTATCTTTGTATACCTGTAAACATGTATGCACACATTCACATATGTATTCATATGCCCGTATACCCTCCAATATAGACATATATATATATATATATATATATATATTCCTATTCCCTTCAACTATTTTCATACTGAGAAAAGTTTCATCAGTTACAATTACCGTTTTTCCACATAGGAATCTTAATAGTTCAACTTTGATCAGTGGTTTATGATTTCTTTTCCCTGTTTACCTTCTCATGCTTCTCTTGCTTCTTGTATCTAAATGTCACATTTTCTATTCAAATCTGGTTTTTTCATCAAGAATGTTTGAAAGTCCTCTATTCCACTGAATGACCATATTTTCTCCTGAAAGAGGATACTCAGTTTTTCTGGGTAGGTGATTCTTGGTTTTAATCCCAGATCCTCTGCCCTCTGGAATATCATATTCCAGGCCCTTCGATCCCTCAGTGTAGAAGCTGCCAGATCCTGGGTTATCCTGATTGTGTTTCCACAATATTCAAATTGTTTCTTCCTGGTTGCTTGTAATATTCTCTCCTTGAATTCCGGAACCTGGCTATAATATTCCTAGGAGTTTTCTTTTTGGGATCTTTTTCAGGAGGTGATCGGTAGATTCTTTCAACCTCTGTTTTGCCCTCTGGTTCTAAAACATCAGGGCAGTTTTCCTTGAGAATCTCTTGGAGGATGATTTCTAGGTCCTTTCTTTGATCATGGCTTTCAGGTAGTCCAATAATTTTTAAATTATCTCTCCTGGATCTATTTTCCAGGTCAGTGGTTTTTCCCATGAGATATTTCACGTTGCCTTCTATTCTTTCATTTGTTTGGATCTGTTTAACAGCATCTTGATTTCTCAAAAAGTCACTAGCTTCCATTTGCTCCAATCTAATTCTGAAGGAATGATTCACCTCATTGAGCTTTTGAGATTCTTTTTCCATCTGGCAAATTTGGCTTTTTAAGGCATTCTTCTCCTCGTTTCCTTTTTTAGCCTCTTTTGTCATTTGAGTTAGTCTATTTTTTAAGGTGTTATTTTCTTCTGTTAGGCTGTTGACTCTCATTTTATAATTTTCTTTCATCGTTGTTATTTCTCTTCCCAGTTTTTCCTCCACTTCTCTTATTTGCTTCTTAAGGTCCTCTATGGCCTGTATCCAGCTCATATTTTTCTTTGAAGCTTTTGGTGCAGGAGTTCTGACTTCACTGTCTTCCCCCTGTTCCGTGCTTTGCTCCTTTTTGTCACCAAAATCAGAGTGTAAGGTTTGGGTGCTCTGTTTATTTTGTTTCCTTTGCCTGCTCATGTCGCCACTCAGTCACTTTACCCAGGGGCTTTTTGCCACAGTAGGAATCTGCCAGGAGACAAGGGAACTTTGTCCCAAATGCTGGGGTTTTCTCAGCTCCCTAAGGTATTAGTTGGGTGCCCTCTCTGAAGCCTCCACATACTCTGGCAAGCTGGTCACGCACCCCAGGACCTTCACCCTAGACCACAATCCAGATCTAAGCAGGTTAAAGCAAGAGCGATTACCCCTCAGACTGGTTGCTTGGTCCCCCTACGCTCTGCAGGGCAGAAGCTGAAGCTGCTACATGGGGGCAGCTGCATGGTTGCAGCACCTCAGCTGCTTTTCACCCAGGGGCAAAGGCCAGACCACACTCCCAACTACTGGATCCCAAAGTCCACACTGCACTGACCTCTCACTTTGTCCTTAGCATCTGTGTGTTGATAATTCTGGAAACTGCCACAGCTGCTAGTGATCTGGAGTCTCTCCAGCCGGTGGTTGGTCAGGCTCTCCCTGGGGCTAAAAACCTTGGCATGGGGCTGGGCTCGGCTCCCAGAGCGCTGGGCTGGCGGATTCCTGCTGACCTGTTGGGTTGTCCTCAGCGGGAGGTTAGCTTCTCTGTGTCATTTTGTGGGTTCTGTAGCTCCAAAGTGTATTCAGAGTTCCCCTTTTTACATGAATTGGGGGAGGTGGAAGCCAGAGCCCCACGGAATTCCTGTTTGTACTCTGCCATCTTGACTCCGCCACTCCAGTCTCCTGCTTTGATCTCATTGCCATGTTCCAGACTTTTATTTCTAGCAACATAACTTTCCACTTGGATGTCCCATTGTTGCCTAACCTCAAATCATTCTGGCTCTCCAAATCACTCTAGCTTTCATTGATTGGACAATTATAGTTCCCAGGCCAAGCCCTACTTGGTCATCGTTTGGGCCCTTGTTGACTCAGAATTAATGTAAACAGCAATTGTTTCTTGTTTTGGCCAGAAATCCCGAGCATCCTCCCTTTCCATTTCTTTTAAAAAGAGGCCATTCCTTTCCTCATTTCTTATTACAACTTAATCACTGAATAGGAAATACCTCAATCAAACTGAGACCTGTTAAAGACCTTAGCTTGAAAAGACCAAGGTTCCCCACTGCATCCTGGGCCGTTTCCAGTTGTCCCGATCTATATCTGGCCACTATACCTAGATGTCCCTAGAGAGGTGAAGGTGAGTCTGGTGACTTTGCACAACCCTCACTCACTTATATCCAGTGGCATCACCTTTCTGATGTTATGGTCCTCCTCCAGAACTAAGGACAAACAGCAGCAGCGTTTCACAAGTACAAAATAAATTTGTCATCCTTCCTTCTAGACCTCTTTTTCTCTCTGACAGTTGTCAATGGTATCTGTGTTCTCCCATTCATCCATTCTCATGTAAACTCATTACACACCAAGCCCTCTTCACCTTTTACTTGGACTTGTTCAGTGATCTAATTAGTCTTAAGTCTCTCTATTCCACCCCAACTCCCATCCCTATCCTACTCTACCTCCTATATCTCTGTGCCTTTGTATTAACTGCCATCCCCTCCACCTCAACTTGACAAAATTAGCTTACCTCAACACTCAGCTCATACTTTCCTTTCCTTACATGATGTCTTTCCTTATCCCCCCAGCTGTTCAACCCTTCTCTTACTAACTACCTTTTATTTAACTGCTTTGTATTTATTGTGTAAATATTTATCTTTCATATACTTTTATATGTGCATTCTCTCTCCCCTATTTAGTGTAAGGTCATTGACAGCAGGAATTGTCTGTGTATGGAATTGTGTGTGTGTGTATGTATACATGTACATACACACACACACACACATATATATATATATATATATATTTATATCCCCAGCACAATCTCATACATTCATAGTAGGTATTGGATAAATGTTTATTAAGCATCAAATCAATTGCTAAGCCTTATCAGTTCTACTTCTGCTATGTCTTTCATATCATAGCTGCAATATCCTAACTCCCTTTACCATTCCCACTGATATAACTTTAGTTCAGGTCCTTATTATCTCTTCCTCAGATAGGAATTATTACGACAACTTCATTATAATTATAGGATTTTGAACTTGAAGGTTCCTTAAAGATGATACCTAATCCAGCCCCTCTTTTTAAAGATGCCAAAACGAAAGCCCAGAGAGGTTCATTGTTGTTCTAAGATCACTCAGCTTGTAGTGGCAGAGCTGGAATTGAAGCCTGAACCCTGTGCCTCTGAATGTAGTGCTATTTCCATTATATCATGCTCCTACATGGTAGTGAGGAATATTTGTAATTTTTTAAATCATAGTAATATTTGATTAAACTCATAAACCATAACTTGTTCAATCATTCTCCTTCAATATGTCCTTTCTTTTTGTCTTTGACCTCCTGGGATATGTGCCCAGCAGTGGGATCTCTGCATAAAAGGCTATAAGAATTTAATGTCTATTCACATAATTTCAAATTATTTTCCAGAATGGATGGAGAAATGAATAGGTTAACAAACTATATTTTGTGTGCCTTTTCCTTAAGGTCCTTTCAGCACTGATTATTTCTGTCCTTTGTTATCTTTGCCAGTTTGTTGAATGTGATGTGAACCTCAGAGGTGTTTTTATTTACATTTTCTCTCTAGTGCTCTGGAGTACTTTCATATGGTTGTTGATAGTTTCTAACTCTTCTTTTGAAAAGTTTTTATCTTTTGACCACATATCTACTGGGGAATGGCTCTTAGTTTTATGTATTTGCCCTTTTACATCTCAGATATCATGCTTTTTTCACATAATTTGATGCAGAAATGATTAGAACTTTTTTATCTACTAAGGAAGCCCAACAATAGAAATACACATTTCTTAGGTTGCCTATATCTGTGATTCAGAGGAGGAAATATATATAGACATATAGATACATACATATACATATAACAAAATCTGTGCTTACTGTATATCACAATTGGCAACCCTTATATTAGAAATAATAGTGAATAACCCTTTGCAGACCATGACTATGTTGACTGTCTTTGTGGAACATGGCAAGGTACAGAATGAATTTATATAATTTTACTCATGACTGCATGTGCTATTTCAACTAAATGGCATGATATCTTTATCAACGGTGGATACAAATTGTAGAGTGGGTACTGGGATTGAATCTGTGATATCATTGGTTGAGGAAATTCCCTCCACTAATGCAAGTGAACACCTTCTGTATAGTTTATAGTCTTATGGGTTTCACAATATGTCAAGAAGTTAAGAGACTTGACCAAGTAAATCAGCTTAAGTTCATTATTATTTTTACATTGTATCAGCTTATTTTTAGCTGCCTAAAATCCACTGCTTTTTACCTAGACTTTATGTGCAAAATGTATGCGATGCAAAAAGAAAATTCAGTGAAACAAGACAAAGTATGTGCAAGCATGGTTTTTATTGTTCTGGACCTGTGATTTCTTTCCTGACTCTGAGACCACCTCTCCATCTACACTCCAGCATACCATGCCAAATGCTAAATTAAACTCTGTATAACAAGATTCACTTATAGTTAATGCTTTGTTCATATTGAGCCAAAACAATTTTCAGTCACATTTCATTGATTCAACATCTTAATATATAGAAATGGTATAATAATGCTGTTTGATCTCTTAATCTTCTTAATTCTAATCTTTATCTTCATGCTAGCATTCTATGATTCTGAAGTACTAAACTAAAGTCTAAGTAGTTTTTATAAGTTAGCTATTCCTTGTAGCATCTTTGGCTCTTTAAGTTTTTGGGCACAGTAAATAACTACCTAAAACATCCATTCTACACCTGCCTATAATAACCAAGGAAAATAAGACATATGACATTGCATACTTGGCTATAATTAAAAATTGTTGGAAAAGATAATTCATTGTTTTAGGTAGTTGATAAATTTGTGGGGACTGGATAAGAGGGCTTAGAGATATTTAAGATAAGATTTATAGACTTTCTTAATAAATTTTTTTTCTATCTGTGTGCAAATAAGAAAGTAAAATATGGGAGCTAAGTAACCTCACCTGACGTCATACTCCAAATGTATCTTTGTGTAATGGACATGATCCAGGGCTCTAGAAGGCTAAGTCAATAGAGCACAAACTCTGGAAGGTTCTACAAGCAGGAAAGGTTTTTAATATAGGTCTGTTGATGGATTATACAGTCAGTCTTCCCTCAACTTTTGTAGGGGCAGTGTACCTAAAAAGGGCACAAAAGTAATAAAAATGTGCCGATATATTAAACCTATGGGAAATAAGGATTTACATTTCTGCACCACCAAAAACTGTAATCTTTTATTAGAGATTATGGAAAACACTTTTGTGCCTATAGTTCTTTTAAACAAAACATTAATTCTGATAATATGCACTTTTCTGAACACAGTAACCATGTAGTGCCCCATAAAATCCATTACACAAAATACATTGGTAACATTCAAAACATTTTTTTCTCACTGGTAATTCCCTAGAATTCTGTGACCTTTTATGTTAACATCTCAGTTTAAAAAACATTGATTTCAGACAGTATTTACTTTTCATAACACATGAAATCTACAGACCATAAATACTGTATAGCAAATAAAATACTTAAAACTGAAATATTTTAAACTTGAATTTTACCTTCCACTGTGTCAGATAATGGAACGAGGGCATTGTACTGTATGCTATGTTGCCGTAAACCTTTTTACATTGGCTGCCCTCTGAAAATTAAGGGAGAGGTTGCTGTGACTTTGCCACTGTTAGACAATTCTGGTTTCTCAGTATCACCCCAACACCGTCCTTCAGGGCTGGTGGATGGCGCTGGAAATTGTGAAGGACACATATGTTTGCAGTTATCCATCAGGGTTGGCTGCTTTGTGAGCCATTTGAGATCCTTAAGCATCTTCCAGCCCATAGCACCTATAGACAGTTCAGGCATGAAGATTTCTAACACTCATTTTCTCACTGAGCTGCGTCACTGACTGCATTCTTGTGCTTGGAGCTATAAGGACTTGCACTATGCTTTGGCGGGAGTAGGGGGGGGGGAGGCATAATTACCCCACAGAACTTGAGTTTTAAAGGCAAACAACAAAAATATGCAGTAGGTGCACAGGGAGCTCTGTTGGGTGAACAATACCAAGGAAACATCTAGGAGAATACCAGCCCCTCCACAAACTTGCTGTATCACTCCTTTTATTTTTTTCTGTATTGCACATAGCTGTGAATGTGCATAGTTGCCAGTACAAAAGTAAAAATGAGGTTACTAATAAAATCACACAAAATGCTTCAAGTCACAAAAATTAAGCATGTAGATGTTGAGGACTGACTGTATATTGTTCAAACATCAACCTAGCAAAGTTTGAAGATTCATTGTAAGAGTGATTACAGGATTACAAATTTTTTTTAGCCACAGTAACTAATAAGGACCACATATAGTATCAGAGAGGTTTTTGCTAGCTGCATTGTTGGAAGGGATAAATAGTGGGATGGTGGATAGAATGCTGAGTCTAGAGTCAGGAAGTCTCATCTTGAGTTCAAATTTGACCTCAAACACTAGCTTTTTTTAAAAAAATAACTTATTTACTTTTAGTTTAGAACATTCAGTTCCACAAGCTTTTGAGTTCCAAATTTTCTCCCTCCATGGCAGCATGCAGTCCAATACAAGTTCTACATATACCTTCACGTTAAATATTAGTCAAATTGTAAAGAAGAATTGTAACCAATGGAATGAACAATGAGAAAGATGAAACAGAATAAGAGGAAACAAAAAGTAGAGAGAACAAAGTAGAGAGTAGTTTGCTTCCATTCTGCAGTCAGACTCTGTAATTCTTTCTCCGGATGTGAATAGCCTTTTCCATCATGAGTCTTTTGGAGTTGTCTTATAACCTTGCATTGCTGAGAGGAGCCCAGTCTATCAAAGTTAGTCATCATAGATACAGTGTGTCTGTAATTATGTACAATGTTCTCCTGGTTGGGCTCCCCTCACTCAACATCAGTTTATATAAGACTCTCCAGGATATCATGAATCCTGGATAATCCTGGATCTCCAGGATATCATCTGTTCCTCATTTCTTTTAGCACAATAATATTCTATTACATTCATATGCCACAACTCGTTAATCCATTCCCCAATTGAAGGGCATCTCCCTGATTTCCAATTCTTTGCCACCACCACAAAAGCTGCTATAAATACTTTTGTATGCATGGATCCTCCTCCCACTTGTATGATCTCCTTGGGATACGGTCCTAGAACTGGTTTTACTGGGTCAAAGGGTATATATATTTTTATAACCCTTTGGGCATAGTTCCAAATTGCTCTCAAGAATGGTTGGATAAGTTCACAACTCCACCAACAATGCATTAGTGTTACAATATCTCTAATAGTGATTTAGAGCATTTTTATATGATTAGAGATATCTTTAATTTCTTCCTCTGAAAACTGCCTGTTCATATCCTTTGACTATCAATTGAGGAATGATTTGTGTTATAAATTTGACTTAGTTCGCTGTATATTTTAGAAAATGAAGCCTTTATCAGAGACACTGATTATAAAAATTCTTTCCCAATTTTCTGCTTCCTTTCTAATCTTGGTTGTATTAACTTTGTACAAAAATTTTTCAATTCATTGTAATAAGAATTTTGCATTTCATAATGCTCTCTAATCTCTTGTGTGGTCATAAGTTCTTCCCTTCTCCATAAATGTGACAAGTAAACTATTCCTTGCTCTCCCAGATTGCTTATAGTGTCAGCCTTTATATCAAAATCCTGAACGCATTTTGACTTAATTTTGGTATACAATGTAAGATATTGGTCTGTGCCCAATTTCTGGCATACTACTTTCTAGTTTTCCCAGTAGTTTTTTTCAAACAGTGAGTTCTTATCCCAGAAGCTGGAGTCCTTGGGTTTATAAAACAGTAGGTTACTATAGTCATTGACAACTGTGTCTTCTACCTAATCTATTCCACTGATCCACCACTCTATTTCTCAGCCAATGCCAAGTAGTTTTGATGACTGCTGATTTATAATACAGTTTAAAATCTGGTATGGCTAGAGCACCTTCCCTAGCATTTCTTTTCATTAATTCCCTTGATATTCTGGGCCTTTTGTTCTTCCATATGAATTTTGTTATTATTTTTTCTAGCTCTATAAAATAAATTTTTGGTAGTTTGGTTGGCACAGCACCAAATAGGTAAATTAGGTAAAATTGTCATTTTTTGTTATATTAGCTTGGCCTAACCAGGAGCAACTGGTGTTTTTCCAGTTATTTAAATATGACTTTATTTGTGTGAAAAGTGTTTTGTAATTGTATTCATATAGTTCCTGGGTTTGTTTTGTCAGGACTTCCAAATATTTTATAATGCCTACAGTAACTTTAGATGGAATTTCTCTTTCTATTTCTTGCTGTTGGGTTCTGTTAGAAATATATAGGAATGGGGTGGCCAGGTGATACAGTGAATAGAGCACCGGTCCTGGAATCAGGAGGACATGAGTTCAAATCTCGCCTCAGACACTTGACATACTTACTAGCTGTGTGACTTTGGGCAAGTCACTTAACCCCAACTGCCCTCCAAAAAGCAAAAATAAGAAAAGAAATATAAAGGGATGCTGAGAATTTATGTGGGTTTGCCCTTACTAGCTTTGTGACCTTGGGCAAATCACTTAACCCTGATTGCCTCAGTTTCCTCATCTGTAAAATGAACTGGAGAAGGAAATGGCAAACCACTGCAGTGTCTTTGCCAAGACCCCAAATGGGGTCACAAAGAGTTGGACATGACTGAACAATAAATACTGAAATATAAATTGGACAATAAGAGGGTTCGGGTTCTAAGGAGTATAGTGGCAGAGTGAGCAACTTTGAAGATCACATCACTTAGTTCAAAAGTTAGTGCAGTAACCAAGCCCAGAAGTTCACTTCCAGTGCACTGCCACTGCCTCTGGGAACATAGAGGAGGAGAAGTTGTGTCATTATTAGAAGAAGAGATGGCGACACATATGTATGTCTTCAGAGGCAAGGCCATAAAAAACCCCCACAAAATCTAAGAGTTGGGGACAGCCATTTGTCCAACCCATACATTAAAGGAATCTCCACTATAACATAACCCAAAAATGATTGTGTAAGTCTCTCCTTGAAACCCTTTGTGGGAGTGGAGGGGGATTTTATCACCTCATGAGACAGCCCATTTTACTTTCCTGATGTCAAACTCTTCATTGTAATTTCCACCTGTTGCTTCTTGTTCTGTGTTTGGGAGCCAAACAGAATAACTCTAACCATCCCTCCACATAAGCTTTTTAACTTGAAGTCAGGCATATTGCCTTCTCCAGGAGAAAAAACAAGATCAATGAATTACCTTGTTTGAGAGTATTGTTATTTTTTTTTCTTCTTGCAAATATAAATCAGTTATAATTTATGGTCTTGGACATTATAGACATCATTTCTGAAGTTTGCTTGGCAGAATAATTGCTATGTAAGGACAAGAACAAAGTAATTTGGATCTACATTCACCATGTGTACAACATTAATACAATATCACCTCATGTTACAGTTTGACATAACGACATATGCTGTGATTAGATGAGCTAAGAAGTAATAGGGGACATGTACTTATAATAGACCTAGTGCGATTCTTAGTTAGGAGGCTTGTGTTCTATCTAGCTATGCTAACATGTTAACATGCCACATCAGTAATGGAATTGTGAATAAGTAACTTTTTCCTGGCACTTTTTGTTTACTTCCTTTCATTGACTCACTTATGAAGACTAATTTGCTCATAGGAGGTAGCTAGTGGTGTAGTGGATACAGTGCTAGGCGTGAAGTAAGGAAGACTTGAGTTCGTATCCAGCCTCAGATACGCACTAGCTCTGTGATCCTGTGTAAGTCACTTGACTTCTTTTTGCCTCAGTTTTCTTGACTGTAAGATGGGAATAATAATAGCACCTGTTTTACAGGGTTGTGAGGATCAAAAGAGATCATATTTGCAGAAGTTCTTAGCACAATGCCTGGCACAAAAGTAGATGTTTAATAAATACTTATTCCTTCTTCTTCCCCTTCCCTTCCTTCCCTTTCCTTTCCCTCTCTTTCTTGTGGTACTGTTGCGACTTCCATTTCTTTCCATCATTTCCTAAAAGGAAAATTAAGTAAAAATGTCTTTGAATGGCAGGAAGTACTTTTTAAATGTAAAAATTAAAGGATCCCAAAATGATTTACCTAATACTGCTAGTTCACTGAGAAAGCAGGACACACTTGATTTCTGAACACAAATGGATTTGTGGTTCTCATATCACAATTTTTAATCCCCTTTATTTAACTGCATAGATCCTATCTGTGTAGAACTCAGATATGTTCAGAAAGAATTCTCTGTGAAAGAAAGTAAAGTTCTTTAGGGAATGAGAAACTTTAAATCCCATCCCCTTTTCTTTTTGACATAGAGAAGGAAGGAAATAGCTGTTAAGTAACTTTTGGAATATAGTGATGTTTTAAAAGTAATTTATCCAATGGGACACATAAGAAACTACCACATATTTTAATAATGATTTTGCCAGGCTTCTGTGCATGTGTTTAGACATACACATGCATATATGTAGATGAAAACCTGTGCACCCATGTGTGTTTTATACTAATATACGCCCTTAATATTTGGCATTTCAATGCTTTGTAAGCAGATTTTCAAAATATATTATTTAACAGCCTCAATAGTAATATGTCCTTATTTATATTTGTATAGTACTTTACAGTTTAAAAAGAGTTTAGCACAAGGGGTCACTAGATTGTCAAAATAGTTATTAGGTAAGTAAGGCAGGTACTAACTAGTTCTAGTTTTACAGACAAGGAAACTAAGGTTTTAAAAGTTAAGTAATTTGCCCAGGGTTACAAGGCTAATAAATGATGAACCTAAGAGGTGTAAGTTCTTACTCTTACTTCTGTCCTTTCCCCTTCAGATTGTATTGTCTTTATGAGATATAATCAAAACCAGATTTTAACAATATTATCTATAAATTTTAAATTAATAAAGAAATTATAAATTTTAAACTATAAAAAGAGGAAGCTAACTAGGTTTTCAAAAAATAATTTTCTAAAGTTATCAACTTAATTTACCTTTGTTTTTGTTCAAAGAAAGAAAAAAACCTTCAATTTTGAGAGTATATACTCATCTTGCTTGCATTAATGATTTTTAAAAAATGGTATGTGTACCCTCAAAAGGTGTTTTTTTTAGGGGAGAGGTTTGTTTTTGCTTGTTTTCCCCGTGACTGCTTAGTTGTTAATGTTGTTTTTTAATCTAAATAATTCATGGAACAAAAAATGTTGGCTTTGGAATCAGGACATTGGTTTGGATCATGTCTCTGCCCCTTAAGTGACCAAACTACTTAAGTTTTTTATTTTTGCTTTTAAATCTGTTCATTCCTGGAACAAAAGATCATGGACTTGAATCTAAGGACCTGGGTGCTAATCCGAATCAACCACTTTTTTTTTTTTTGTAGGGCAATTAGGGTTAAGTAACTTTCCCAAAGTCACCTGGCTAGTAAACATGTCAAGTGTCTGAGGCCAGATTTGAACTCAGGTCCTCCTGACTCCAGGGCTGGTGCTGTATTCACTGCACCACCTAGCTGCCCCGTCAGCCACTTCTTGTGTGACCTTGGGATGTCAATGAACTGTCCTGGGCCTCTCTTTCTTCATCTATAAAACTAGGCGACTAGACTAGATTGTTTAGATTTCTTTTCAGTTCAAGATCTTATGATTCTAAATTTAGTAACGCATGCTATAGAACCTTAAGAATGATATATAAATTGAAATCACACATTAAAATTTTAGATTTGTTACTTGAAAGTAAAATTAGGTAAAAATGTCACTGCATAGCAGAAAGGATTTTTAAAATACAAAAATTAGGGCCCCCTCAGAGGATGTATCTATGGATACTACTAGTTCAACTGAAAAAGGAGGACATACTTGATTTCTAAACACAAATGGATTTGTGGTTAAAACTAAGCTATCTCTTGCTCTTAAGTGTCTCAGGGAATGGTTTCTTCTGTTTTTACAGCACAAAGTTATCTTGAAAGATTTTCAACACTTCCTTTTACAATATTTGCCCCATTCATAACAGCCTCTCTTAGTTGTGTCCTGCTGTCTCATCCTTATCTGTACATAGGTTATCTTCCCTTTTTCTTGACTATCTGAACCGAACAAGAGTGCTGAAGGGTTGTGTATATGTGTGTGTAGGGGTGTTACTAAAACTGCTGTTGATTTTTAGTCCATTTTAAAGTAACAACCACAGTATGCTTTTAGTTTTCTGTGGGTTCTGTGTGCATTCTGATTTGTTTTAATGTGTAGTAATTGAGTTCAGTTTTTGCTAAGGGTCTGCTATTTGCATAGCACCTGGTAAATAAGAGATGAATGACAGGGTCCCTATCTATGTGCAATTTGCAATCTCTTGACAAGAGAAAAATTTATATAAATGACTATAATACAGAATGAAACAAATGCAAAAGAGAAAAATGTTGTAAACTGTGTGAGGACTGAGGAGTGGGAAAGGATCAACAAGTCTAACTATCTGGAAAAGATCCTTAGAAAGATAGCATTTAAACTGTTTTGAAGATGAAATGGAGTGAAGATCACTCATATGAATGAGAAGCAGCTGAGAAAAGGACACTGGTAACTTTATTGGGGAAGTGTAGGGGTGGAGAATAGGGAGGAGATGAGTAATTGTTTAGTTATATAGTAGTAGTATGAAATAGATTGTAAAATTAGAGTGACATTAGTAATACACTGGTACTTTTTTTCATAGATTGTAGATGAGGCTTGTTAGTCATTCTAAAACAAATGTTATGTAACCTAGGCAGGCAACTTCTTTGATGTTAGAATGATTGCTTATTGAACCACATCTCTCAAGAATGAAGTCTGTGGAGTTCTTTGTTTTTGTTTTTTTTTTTTTGCATTTTAATTTTTTTTCATTGTACCTTAGTGTTCTGATTTTCCTCATCAAGCATCAGTGACAGAGACCTTGAACACACATTAACAGTATCTCTTTTTTCTGTCTGTATATGTGTGTGTGTACATATATATAGACATACACTTATGTGTGCATTACAGATGGCAAGATGCTCAGGAGGGTACGCTTTGGTTTCCTGGTGGATTGTTGTTTTTTGTTTTTTAATCAGTTTGTTTAGACACACCCCAATTGTTAGACATGTTTCTAGTTTTTTGTTGTTACAAAGAGTACTGCTGTGAATAATTTTATACATGAATCTTTACTTGCTTTCATTAACTTTTACTGTAATATTTTTAGATTTAGATTTAGGTGATATTTTAAGATCAAATAATATGAATAACAATAACTTTTCTTATATAATTTCAAACTGATTTCCAGGATAGTTAGATCAACTCTCATCTCCACTAGCAATGCATTAGCTGGCAGAAACCTTACAGACCATCTAATCCAGCCTTCTTTTTTAGATGAGAAAGCTGACTTTCAGGGAACTAAAGTGACTGGCTTATGGTCACACAACTAGTAAGTTGGCAAAGATAATAAAACATGGAAAAATTAAGTGTTGGAAGGGCTTCATGAAAAGCAGGGCCACACCTGGAGTTAAAAAGACCGGTCTTAACATCCAGTCCTCCTTTTCATGAAGCCTTTCCAATACTTAATTTCCCCACATTTTATTATCGTTGTCAATTTGATGGTTTTGAGGAGATGCTACAGGGTTTTTTTTTTTTATTTTGTTTTTGCTAATCAAGAAGCATTTATTAAGCATATATATTTAAACATCTGACAAAACCAAATCAGTTTCTCTCCACAAAGAGCTTACATTCTCTTTGGCATGAGGGGTTTTGAATAGTTTTTCAGAGATTTTCAAGATTTGCATTTCCAGCTCATCACCTGAAATCTCCTCATAATGGCGATTGAGTCAGCTTTGATACTTAACACCTCCTCAGTTGCCTCTCCCCTCTGATTGGAGGGTGGAGCAACAAATTCTCCCAGAACCTTCTTTTATTGAAACTCAGAATTTTCCAGGTAACTCTTCATTTCCCATCAGCTTCTATGCTTTGTTTCAAATCCATTAACACCATGCCCTGTGAACCCAGTTCAGTTTCTCTATGGCAGTGAACCCTCCTCACCACACAGTTAGAGTCTAAGCTTCTTGAAGGCAAGGACTGTTTTTCTTTTTTCTTATCTGCATCCCCAGCACTTAGCAAGGTACCTGGCACATGGTAGACACTTAATAAACGTATTAACTATTTCTTCTTTTGAAAACCTTGTCTTTTGATTATTTGTCTGTTGGAGACAGATTTGTCCCATTAAATAGATTTGTGACGATTCCCTGTAGATTTTGGATGTGTTATTCTTTTCACAGATATTTTAAGATTTGCCCATTTTTGTCTTTATAAAAAACACATTGATACCTTTCATTTTTGGGTCACTTTCATTTCTGATTTTATCCCTCTATAATATGACAGAGGATTTAAAAAGTGAAAAAAAGCAATTTAGTAAAACTAACCAGCATAACAATTTGCTCTGAGAGTATATGCCCCATCTCTATCTTTTTTTCTTTCTTGCCACTTGATTTTATTTTATCAAAATGGTTTATGTTTTTCTTTTGTGAACTCCACTATCTTGTATTTAATTATTCTTTCCATGACCACAGTTGTGACAGATTTAACACTTCAATTCACCTCTTAAGTTTTTGTGCTGGGGATTTTTTATATTTTGATAATTTTTCAATTTGAAATTTATTGTGATGTGTGTTATTAATGGACTTAACTGGACAACTTTCAGAAGTTGTGATCATTGATTATTCTAGCTTCCTATGATTTAATACAGAAAAAAAGCTCTAAAGGCTCTCCCCTAACTAGGTATTTCCTATGTATTGGTTAAAAAACCATATAAGAGTGCTTTTATAGCTACAGTCACAGAAAGAACATTTAAGAGTCTCTAATGTAAAGCATAAAATAGGGAGATGTATGATGTTTGCTTTTATGAAGGGTGTCTTGCACAAAGTACAGATGGAAACCATATGGTGCAATGAAAAATATGGGTTCTAGAATGAGAATTCCTGGCTTCAGGTCCCAGCTGCACCATTTAAGGTGTGACTGAGCAAGTCCTTTCTCCTCTGTTGGCCTCTTTTTGCTAATAGGTAAAATGAGATTGTTGTATTTGATGACTGTAGAGGTCCTTTCTACTTCTCAGTATGTGATCCTAGGATTCTAAGAGGGATTCCCCATGGATCTCTTTCCTTATTTTATGTTAGTATAGGGAAGATGGTGCTCAGGAATAGATCTCTAAAGTCAGTCTACAACTGAACATTTACAGGGACATTGCTCATGTTTAAGGTAGCATGATGAAATTGGTACAGTGCTAATAGATTGCAGAGAAGGCAGAGGCAGCTCTTTTGCTTTTCTTCTTTAGTAAGGCTTTTAACTGTAGAGAAGGACTAAAGAAATGTGAACCCACATAGATAAGGAGCTGGAATATTTTACCTCAGTCTGGATGATTTCATCTGTGCAGGTATTCCTTCCCTAGCAGGTGCTTAATAAATGTAGACTGATTGATTGATTGACTGATTGGATTAGAGTTTGGTAAGCCTGCTTATCAGTTCCCAATGGATTAGTAAATGGTTTATGAGCATTTAGAAAAGAATGATGAAGTTAGCATGTGTTCACTAAGAATGTCAAGCTGAACTACCCTCATTTCTTTTTTGTTTGATCTTCCTTAAGCATAATATACTTTGATTTCAGCCAGGCATTGGTGGTTTTTTCACAATATCTGTGGATAAGTTGGTGAAATATGGGCTTATATGATAGTAGTTAGATTTGAAACTCATTCAAAACTATCCAGAAGTAGTATTGATTATAAATAATTGTCAAGTGAGTAGTAGCTTTTTGAGCCTTTTATGTCATTTGTTAATGAATAAATAAATGAAAAGACATTTTAAAAATACTTCATATGTGTACAACACTGTACCAAGTGCTAGATACAAATACAAGCAAGCAAGATAGTCCCTGCATTCATGAGCTTAAATTGGAATGAAGAAAGACAGTACATAAAAGAGAATCTAGAATTTGAAATATGGTGAGGGAGGTTATATTTACACATGGCTTGAAAATGACTGGGAAGTTTTTTGATGGCTTCATTATGGTCAAAATAAGGTTATGGAGTACGTATATATGCCCAAGGTACTAAGGACAAGGGAAGGAAAGTAGAAGAGATAGCTAATAGGATGGATGACAAATCAGTATTCAGTATTATTTTTAAAGGTAAGAAATTTGGGTTAAAAAATCAGATGAAATTTAACCAGAGAAAATATAATATGCAGAATTTTGGTCTAGAAAATTGGTTGCAAAGGCATTCTATCATAGATATATGGCTTAGTATCCCTTTGTGAAGAAAAGGTCTGAGGATTTAGTTGACTACAGGTTAGGGTTAACCAGTTTGTTATTTGAAGTCCTTCACAGTGTGGATTCAGCTTATTTTTTACCTTAAAAATCAACTTTAGATATTTTATTGATGAATTTTAAATTCCTTTCTAATTACTCTCTTCCTTGTTATAAAGACTTAGAGTCAAGCAAAGCAAACCTATTTGTTGGCCATGTATGACAATATATAACTTATTCCCCTTCTCAAGAGGGATGAGAGAAGCATGCTTCACTTCCAGTTCTCTGAAAGTGAGATTGACCATTGCATCAACTGGATTCCTGATGCTTTTCAAAGTTGTTTTCCTTTACATTATTGCAATCATATACATAGCCTTAGTTTGACTAACTTCATACTGAATTAGTTCATATAAATGTTTTCAAGTTTCTCACAATTACTCATATTCACTCTTTCTTATTGCACAATAATATTGATGGTTTGTTCAGCCTTTCCCTCATTAACAGGCACCTACTTTGCTTCTTTTTCTTTGTAACCACAAAAAGTCCTCTTACAAATCTTTTTGTACATTTCATTTCCTTTATTCTTTGACCTTAGCACATCACCACTTGCAGCACCACTGGTAGGCACAATGTGTAGTGACTTTTCTTGTATAGGTCAGTTTTTCTTTAGAATGGTCAGACAAAATTCCATTCTAGTTGTCTAGATTAATTTCATATAACAGCCCATTTTCAGTATGTTCCAGTTAGCCAGACCCACTAGTCATTTTCCCAAACAAGCATTCTGTTTCCTTTTGTACAAGGTGGTATTCCCCATGCCTGAAATGGGGGTGTTGCTGTTGTTGTTCAGTCTTATCTGACTCTTTGTGACCCTATTTGGGGTTTCCTTGGCAAAGATGCTGGAGTGCTTTGCCATTTCCTTCTCTAGCTCATTTTACAGATGTGGAAACTGAAGCAAAGGGTTAAGTGACTTGCCCAGGTCACACAGTTATTAAGTGTCTGAAGTCATATTTGAACTCAAGTCTTACTGATTCCAGACCCTGTGCTCTTATCTGCGGTGCCACCTGGTGACCTGAAGTATGCTATTCCTTTCATTAAGCATAATAGAATTCTTAATAATCCTTCAAGTGTCATATCAGGCATCAC
The DNA here is from genome assembly GCF_028583685.1 of Petaurus breviceps papuanus. NCBI lineage: Eukaryota > Metazoa > Chordata > Mammalia > Diprotodontia > Petauridae > Petaurus > Petaurus breviceps. The sequence continues at coordinate 38,755,562 of NW_027186304.1, read as the reverse complement.
CTCCTGTGGAAACCTTTCCACATTCCTCTAATTGTTAGTATTTTTTTCCAACTCAGATTTTTTTAATTTTCTTTATCTATGTAAATGTTCTGTCTCTAGTAAAATGTAAAGTTAATAATACTTGTTGAATTGGTGTGGTTAGTAGGAAAATATTTAAGGAAATCTTAAAACTACTTTAAAAGTATCTTATTCTAATAAAAGGAATTAATTCCATTGTATTCTGTGATTATTGAACCTTATTTTGAGTATTAATTTAGTTCTGTGTACTGAGTTTTAAGAGGAGCATTAACAAACAAGACTGCTTATATAGGGTAACAAACAAAGTAAAATGGAGTTTGGCATTCCAGTCATGAAGAACAGTTGAAGAATTTTGGACAATTAGATGAAGATGACAAGATTAAGGAAAGAGATATGATAGTGATTTTTGTATTTGTCAGAGTTGACATATGGAATATAAACATCTAGATTTATTCTATTTTCCTTCAGATAGTAGGACTAGGACCATTGAGTGGAATTTAGAGCTTGGCAATTTATTTCAGTAATGTAGAAATAGCCTTTAAGAAGATGGAGTTGTAGAGGATGTAGAAGACAAGACATCTCATATTCAATGTGTCCAAATTATTTTTCCCAAGCCCACCCCTCTTTTGAACTTCCCTATTTCTGTTGATGGGGAAGCTAGGTGGCTCAGTGGAGAGAGTGTTAGGCCTGCAGTTAAAAACCTCATCTTTCAGAGTTCAGATGTGACTTCACACACTGGGCAATACATTCAGCTCTGTTTGCCTCAATTCCTCATCTGTAAGATGATCTGGAGAAGGATATGGTAAAACACTCTAGTATCTGTCAAGAAAACTGCAAATGAGGTCACAAAGGATCAGACATGACTCAAAAATGACAACACTTCTGTTGAGGTCATTTTAATCCTTCCAGTCTCCAAAGTTCACAGCCTCAGCATTATCTTCATCCATTATCCTAACTCTGTTACCTCATCTTCAGGCACTTGCCAGGTCTTAACCTTTATACCCCCCAATATCTCTTGCATTAAATTTCTCCTCTCTACTCAGGCAACTAGGTGGCACATATGAGAGATTGCTGCTCCTAGAGTTAGAAAGACCTAAATTCAAATCCAGCTTCTGACACTTACTAGTTGTTTGATATTGGGGAAATCACTTAGCCTCTGCTTCAGTTTCCTTAGTTGTAAAATGGGGGTCATCACCTGTCTCACAAAGTAGCTGTGAGAATCAGATGAAATGTTTGTAGTGTTTAGCATAGCATCTGACACATAGTAGGTGCTTGATAAAATGTGTTACCTTTCTTTCTCTTGTTCCCCTTCCCCTACTCACAGAGCAACCACCTTAGTTTAAGTCCTGATTACTTCTTGCTTAAACTATCACATTGCCTTCACATTGATCTCCTTATCTCTGATTGCTTTCCCCTGCAATCCATCCTCAACTGAGGTGCCAAAGTACTCAAGTACAACAGACTTGACATCTACTCTGTAAACTCCAGTAGTTTTCTCTTACCTCTAGAATCAAATAGAAACTCCTCTCTTTGACTCTTAAAATCCTTATCAACTTGGTCCCAAGCAGGTTTTCCAATCTCATTGTATATTTCCTTCCCACATTCTTAAAGTCTAGTCAAATTGATCCCTCTGTATTACTCACATAGCATTCCACCTTTCATCTCTCTGCCTTTGTGCTGGCCAACTCCACTGCCTGGAACTTTTTCCCTCTTCACCTCTAGTTTGTGGGATACCTTTATTCCTATAGTCAGTTCTATCTAAGTGTTTATTAATAAGTGTCTGTTACTATTCAGGTGTTCAAGAATCAGCTGCATCATTTACCTTCTACATTGGGGTGGGGAACCTGTGACCTCAAGGCACCACGTGGCCTCGAGGCCACAGGTTCCCCACCCCTGTATAAAGCATTTTCTGGTGCCTCTCCCTGCAATTGCTAATTCCCTCCCTCCTTAGCTAACATTTTTATTATTTATTCTATAGTCTTGTATAGGAATATGTTGTTTCCACGAGTAAAATATATGGACCCTTCGAGAACAGTGACCTTCTGTTTTATCTTTGCATGTTTTGTGCCCAACACAGTAATTGGCACATTGTAGATTCAATAAATTTGTTGATTGATTGATTTTTAGTTGAAGTTTTTAATGCACTTAAGCATTTTCTTTCAATATATCTCAAGGGAAAGGTACCAAAATAATAAAAAGTATCCCAGATGGTGTTTTTGCTAGAGGGTAAAAAAAGTAAGTGACCTACAAGACCTTAGCAACCCTCGAACCATGTGATTGCTTGTTGTCTCTATAAAATCCAAGAACGATCTATGAGTTTACTGTGGGTACCATCAGTGAAACCATAAGAAAGGAACACCTAGTCCTTTTCTTTTTCTTTCTTTCTCTCTCTTTATTTTTCAGTTTACATCATTCATTTCCACAAGATTTTGAGTTACAGATTTTCTCCCCAATTTTCCCTACCCACCACCCCAAAACAGTGTTCCCACTGAATATCCCCTCCCCCAATCTGCTCTTTCCCATATCTTCCCCCATTCCCCCTTAGACTTTCCAGTTGGGCACAGTAGATCTCTATGCCCCAGTGCCTGTATATCTCATTTCCCAGTTACATGTAATATATTAATAATAATATGTATATATATTTTTAAACATTTGATTTTAAAACTTTGGATTCCAGATTCTTTCCCTTCCTCCCTTGTCACCCACCTTCATAGGGAAGATAAGCAATTCAATATAGGTTGTACATGAGTAGCTACACAAAACATTTCCATAGTGGATATATTGTGGAAGCCTGACTATTTTTCCTTCTATCCTATCCCCCACCCCCCGCATGTTCTATTCTCTACTTTGATCCCTTCTCTTTTCAAAAGTGGGTGCTTCCAACTTCCCTCCCCCCCAGCCTGCCCTCCCTTCCATTATCCTCCCTCTCTTCCGCTTCCCCTCTACTTTCCTGTAGGGTGAGATACCCTATTTAGTGTGTATGTCATTCCCTACCTAAGCCAAATTCAATGAGAATAAGGTTGACTCATTCCTTTTTGCCTTGCTCTTCTTCCCCTCCATTGTAACAATTTTCCCTTGTCTCTTCTATATGAGAATTTACCCCATTCTGTCTCTCCCCATCTCCTCTCATTATATTCCTCTCTCAACTGTTAATTTCACCTTTTAAGTATCATCCCTTCCTATTCAATTGGTCCTGTGCCCTCTGTCTATGTATACCTGTAGACATATATACATATACTCACATATGTATTCATAGCCCATATACCCTCCTGTACATATATACACATATACATACATAAAAATGTATACATACACACATATATACATTTCTGTTCCCTTCAACTATTCTCATACTGAGAAAAATTTCATAAGTCACAATTATCTTTTTTCCATGTAGGAATATAAGTAGTTCAACTTTGATAAGTTCCTTATGACTTCTTTTCCCTGTTTACCTTCTCAAGCTTCTCTTGCTTCTTGTATCTGAATGTCAAATTTTCTATTCAGCTTAGTTTTTTTCATCAAGAATTCTTGAAAGTCCACTATTCCACTTAATGACTATATTTTCCCCTGGAACATAATACTAAGTTTTGCTGGGTAGGTGATTCTTGGTTTTAATCTCAGCTCCTTTGACCTCTGGAATACCATTTTCCAAGTCCTTCGATCCTCAGTGTAGAAGCTGCCAAGTCCTGAGTTATCCTGATTGTGTTTCCACAGTATTGAAATTGTTTCTTCCTGGCTGCTTGTAATATTCTCTCCTTGATCTGGGAATTCCGGAACCTGGCTATAATATTCCTAGAAGTTTTCTTTTTGGGGTCTTTTTCAGGAGGTGATTGGTGGACTCTTTAACCTCTATTATGATGTTCTAAACATCAGGGCAATTTTCCTTGAGAATTTCTTGAAGGATGATTTCTAGGTTCTTTTTTTTGATCATTATGGCTTTCAGGTAGTCCAGTAATTTTAAAATTATCTCTCCTGATCTATTTTCCAGGTCAGTGGTTTTCCCAGTGAGATATTTCACATTGCCTTCTATTCTTTCATTTGTTTGGATCTGTTTAATAATATCTTGATTTCTCATAAAGTCACTAGCTTCCATTTGCACCATTCTAATTCTGAAGGAATGATTCTCTTCAGTGAGCTTTTGAGATTTTTTTTCCATCTGGCAAATTCGGCTTTTTAAGGCATTCTTTTCCTCATTGCCTTTTTGAGCCTCTTTTGTCATCTGGGTTAGTCTTATTTTTTAAGGTGTTATTTTCTTCAGTCAGGTTGTTGACTCTTATTTCATAATTTTCTTGCATTGTTCTCGTTTCTCTTACCAATTTTTCCTCCATTTCTCTTATTTGGTTTTCAAAATCCTTTTAAAGCTCCTCTATGGCCTGTAACCAGCTCGTATTTTTCTTTGAAGCTTTTGGTTTAGGAGTTCTGATTTTGCTGTCTTCTTCCTTTTCCATTCCTTGATCCTTTTTGTCCCCAAAATAGGTGTGTAAAGTTGTGTTGCTGTGTTTGCTTTTTTTCCTTTGGTTGCTCATGTGGGTTTTTTTTTTTTTTTTGCCACAGTAGAACTCTGCTACCAGAAATGGGAGCTTTTTCCCAAACACTGGGGTTTTCTAAGCTGCCAAAGGTATTATTTGGGTGCCCTCTCTGAAGCCTCCACATGCTCTAGCAAGCTAGTTTCACACCCTAGGACCTCCTCCCTAGACCACAATCCAGACTGGTTGCTTGGTCCTACAATCTGCAGACCAGGAGCTGAAACTGCCACATGGCTGCAGCTGCATGGCCATGGCACCTCAGCCGCTTCTTGCCCTGGTGACCAAGGCCAGATCACACTCCAAATTCCCAGGTCCCAAAGTCTACACTGCACTGACCTCTCACTTTGTCCTGGGCATCTATGGGTTGATAATTCTGGAAACCGACACAGCTGCTGGTGATCTAAAATCCCTCTAGCCAGTGGCTGGTCAGGCTTCCCTGGGGCTAAAACTCTAGCTCCAGTGGGGGTGGCCTTGGCTCCCAAAGTGCTGCACTGGCTGCTTCCTGCTGGCCTGCCAGGCTGTTCTCAGTGGGAGGTTGTCATTTTGTGGGTTCTGTAGCTCCAAAGTTTGTCTAGAGTCATTTTTCACATGAGTTGGGGGAGGTGGAAGCTGGAGCTGTGAAGAATTCCTGTTTCTAAACACCTAGTACTTTTTTTGTGATTTTTTTTTTTCACCAACAGTTACATCTTATAGTCACAGCTGGTTGAGAGGTACAAAAAAATAAGATTCTTTTTTGTTTATTGTTTATTGAATTTGAGAAAGCATTTGACATAGTAAACTGCAGGCTTAAAGACTCTCCTGAGACAAAGGCTCTCTCAGTGGTTTGTCCATGACAGACATGACTCCAGAGATTATTTCAGTCAGGATTCCATTGAGGATTGACATAAAGGCAAGTGTTTGCCAAAGGTGTTAATGAATATTATAGGAAGTGTCCTGTATAAGGTCAAGGTGAAAAGATTTTCTGCTTAAGTCAGAGTTCTCTTTATTCATAAATGATACCATACTAATGGTGTCAAGCTCTAAAACATTATAAAGCCCCTCCAGAGAAATTCAGAATAATTTAAGAGATTATTTTAACTGTACATACTGTTAAATTGTAAAAACAAAGAGAATGAAAAAAACCCATCATATATTTACCTGATTATTTCATGTAGCTGGATGGCTAACCCATGGCATTAGTCCATCAATGTATATTGAGTAAGTACTTCAAATGGATAATGATCTGTGCCCACAATGGAGGAGCTGCGAGAAAATTAGAGAATAGCACATTTTGGGAAATTACACCATTCCTTCAGTAATACCCAGTTGTGTACATCTGTGCAAAAACTCAACTTTTTCCTCTTGCAGTGTTATAGGATTGTGGAATATAATCATAAAAGAATTATAACTACAAACAGCTCAAAAGGTAAGGGAAGTTTACATGGTGAGTGTAAACAGATTCTTAACATGTTGCAAAATGTCACTAAGAAGCAAGGTGAAAAGTATCTTGGCATCATTTAGGACATGTGTAACTGGCAAAGGAGGTGAGCTGGCTACAGACGTGACACTTTTAACCTTGAAATACAAAATGAACAAGAAAAATATCATTTACAAGCCTAAGTCCTCTATTAAGAATGTATAGTAAAATGGTACTGAGTTCTTCAGGATAACAAATTGGTACCTATATTGGTGGAGGAAGTACCCAAACTGATGACATCAGCAGTCATTCAGAATTTAATTAAGAAGTTACTTTCTAATAATCAGATATGTCCAATTGTGATAATGGCTGAACCCGGAAACTACTAACCTTTTGTTAACAGAACACATTTAAGCAGAAGCTGGCTGACTGTCTTATTTGGAGTAGGAAGGGACTTTAAAAGTCATCTAGCTTAGTTGCATTTTATAGATGAGACACAGAGGGATGAAGTAACTTCCTCAGAATCTCACATATAGATTGTAAGTAGGACCCGGGTTCAAATTCTGGCTCTGCAATTTACTACCGTTGTAACCTATGTGAATCAACCTTTTGGGGACTCATATTCCTCAAGTGCAAAATGAGGAAATTGGACTAGATGAACTGTAGGTTCCTTCCATATCTAAATACATGATCTGTGATTTAAATAGGATCATAGGATCATACGTCTAGAGCTTGAAGGAACCTTAAAGGGCATCTTGTCCAACTCTTGTCTTCAGAGGCCTGGGAAGGTTAGTTGACTTGCCCCAGAATCACACAGGTATTTAGTGTCAGAGGCACAATTCAAACCCAGGTCTTTTGACTTCAAATACAGTGTGTGTACAAACACACACTATCTCTCTCTGTCTCTGTCTCTCTGTCTCTGTCTCTCTCTGTCTCTGTCTCTCTCTCTCTGTCTCTCTCTGTCTCTCTCTGTCTCTCCTCTCTGTCTCTCTCTGTCTCTCTCTGTCTCTCTCTGTCTCTCTCTGTCTCTCTCTCTGTCTCTCTGTCTCTCTCTCTCTCTCTCTCTCTCTCTCTCTCTCTCTCT
>NW_027186304.1:38698712-38748438 GCF_028583685.1 Petaurus breviceps papuanus | reverse complement strand
TTATCCCAATTAGAAAGAACTATTATTGAGCCAGGGATGCTAGGGCATAAACCCAGGAGAAAAGAGTGACTTAACAGTATATAATCTCACAGAAAAACACAGCATGACCAACTACAGAGTCATCTGGAATTTCTGGAAGAAATGAAGCAAGAATTTAAAAATCATATTAATAAATAAAACGAGATCTTTCAGGAAAAGAATTGGAAAAGAAATGAGAATTAACAATTCATTACAAGAGGTTTGAAATCTTACATAAGTAACAGATTCCCTGCAAATTAGAATAAACCAAATAGAAGTTAATGACACCTTGAGACAATAAGAAATAAAAGGTACCTCAAAACCAAAACAGCTGACCTGGAAGACGGGTCAAGGAGGAAAAAAACAAATGAAGAATTGTTGGGCTGTCGGAAAGCCATTACTTTTTTTAAAAAAGCCTGCATATTTCAGGGCATCTAGGTGGCACAGTGGATAGAGTGCCAGGCCTGAAATCAGGAAGACTCATCTTCCAGAGTTCAAATCTGGCCTCAAATACTAGCTGTGTGAACGTGGGCAAGTCACTTAACTCTCTTTGCCTCAGTTTCTTTTTCTGTATAATGAGCTGGAGAAGGAAATAGCAAATCATTTCAGCATCTTTGCCAAGAAAACCCCAGATTGGATCACAGAAGAGTCAGACACAGCTGAACAGTAAACATATTTCAAGAAATCATGAATGGAAACTGCTCAGACTTACTAGAACCAGAGCACAAAGTGCAAATAGAATCTACTGGTTTCCTGAAACAGGACTCAAAATGGAAACTTGAAGGAAAACCATAGACCAAAACCAGAGTTTTCAGGTTTAAAAAAAAAGTTGGAACATCCAGAAAGAAAGGCACAATCAAAATTTATAGTGTTTTTTATAGTTCGTACATTAAGTGCTTCTGTTACAATATTTTCACAATTAGACAAGTTACCATTTTTTACAGCTAGGCTAAATTAGCCGCCATTATAATTCAGAAAGATGACAGCTAGATTCCATATTGATTTAATAATGAAGCATAAAAGTAACTTGAAATTTTTATTGAAACATTATCTTATATTAATTTGGTAATTGTTTTGAAATAATTCATTCTTTTAGGAAGAGTTCAGCAAACATTACTTTTGATCCATAAAATTGTGATCTGTAAAATTCTATGCAAATTCAACAATATAAAATATGTCACTATTGTCTTTTTTGTCAGTGGGAGAAAAATATTGTAGATGGTGTATAATGTTGCCTTTTTATTTCTACTCCCATTTTGCCCTGAGGGGAAAAAGCAAATTAAGTAAAAGTAGATACAAAAAAAGCTTTTAAAAATGCCAAAGCTGTTGAACAAAGCAGTAGAGTGACTGCATGGAATATCGGTGGAATATACAGGGAGTGACTGGCACTATGAAAGAATGCTGCATTGTTAGCACAACCATGGTCATCACACAGGTTGTTTCTCTTGAGAGTTATAGATAATTATTCATTCATTAAATGGTTTCTCCTCCTTAGCATAAACTTGATGTCATTTTAATGTATGTGGAAAATTATATGTTTTAGATTTTCCCATTTAAACTCCAGTGGTTTTGTCTTGCCTCTAAGATCACATGCATACTCCTGTATTCAGCAGTTAAAGCCCTTCACAACCTATCCATTAGCCATCTTCATACACTGTATTGTTGGCCTTCTTGCTATCCCTCACAGCACTGGTAACACCCTACTCTTCGCCTCTGCCTCCTGAATGAGTCTCTTTCCACTCTACTCCCAGCTGCTAATGCCTTCTCTTCTCCAAGTTACCCTGTATCTGCTTTGTATATTTGTACATCTAATGGAAGCCCCTTGAGGGAAGGGGCTGTTTCCCTTCTGTCTTTGTATCCCCAGTATATAATGTCTGCTCTATAGTAGATACTTAAAAACTTGTTAATTGATTGGTTCTTACTACTCCTTTACTTTGCACATTTATTCTGCTCATATAATCAGACTCCATTTCCGTGGTACTTGGCTTTGCAAATGCTTTTGCTTTTCTTATTTGGGACTTTTAAAATTTTATTTTCGATCTAGATTGTGAACTTCAGATGAGCAAAACATTCCTATTCATTTTTCCCCAATAAAGTGCCTAGATGTAGTACCTCACTTTAAGCAGTGGATGCTCTTAAAATTTGCCTCGTCCCTTGTAGTTTTTGAATTACTAGAATTCAGTGAGTGTTTTCTGCTTTGGTTTCAAAGAAACAATGTGATGGCTCCATGAGGAGAGATGAATGGTTCTTTTGCAAATGTCACCTCTAATGAAATGCTGTTAATGTGGTTTTGGAACTGGTTCAAAATTGCTAAGAAGATTGTCTGTCTTCTTCTGTCACATTGATGTTACAGTTGGCATCTTTGGGCTGGTTACTTCCTTAAGCACCTCTATTAAGTAAATTTTGAATAAATCAAACTCCTACTCCTTTACCTTGACTTCTTATCTTCTACATCCCTCCCAGCTTCTTGTTTCCCTAATCCCTGTCACCCATTATTATTGCTCTATTAATAGCACTTTGAAATTTTTCACAGAATTTAAGATTTAGAAAGTTCTTCAAAAGTTATTTTGCTCCCATTCTTACCTCACCAAGAAGCCCTTCTACAACATCTCTAGTACATGGTTTTATCACTTCTCTTAGAAATTTCAAAGGATAGGAAATCTATAATCTCTCAAGGCATTTCTTAAATCTTCAACCACCCTTCAGGCAGGTCTGATGGGATAATCTTAAACTCCACATGTCCAAAACTGAACTCACTATTTTTTTCCCCCTTAACTCTTTACTCTTCTTAATTTCTCTATTATTGTCAAGGGCAACACCATCCTCAGGTATTATGCTTGACTCCCCACTATCTTTAATGCCCAATATCTAATCTGTGCAAAGACTTTTTGATTTCATCTTCATAGCATCTTTTGAATAAGACCCTTCATCTTCTCTGACACTGACATCATTCTTTTGCAGGCCCTCATCACCTCATACTTGGTCTATAATACTAGCCTGCTGGTAGGTCTGCCTGAAGTATCTCCCCACTCCATTCCATCTTCTGTTTAGCCACCAAAGTGATGCTTATTAGGATGCATTTCCTTACAGCAAGCTGAAGTCTACTTTATTCAGTATTTGGCTATTTCTGTTTGCATTTTAACTTCTGAGACCAAGTATAATAAGCTTAATCTTTCTTCCATGTGGCAGTCTGATAAATACTAGGAAAAAGGATCTGTCATATACTTATTTAGGTTTTTGTTTTTCTTTTTTACTGTAGAGTAATTTTTTTTGGTCTTTATTAATTTGTTCATTTACTTTAAGTTTACAAGATTCAGTTCCCCAGTTCTTTGAATTTAAAATTTTCTCCTCCTCCCCCACCCCACAACAGCATACAATCAAGTATAGGATCTGCAAATACTTTCACATTAGACATTAGTCAGGTTATAAAGAAGGATTGTATCAGATGGAATGAACAATGGGAAAGAGGAAACAAAACCAAGCAAGAAAAAGAAAGAGAGCAGGTAATTTGCTTCAATCTGTTCTTCAAACTCTGTTCTTTCTAGTTCTTTCTCTGAATGTAGACATCTCTCTCCATCATGAGTCTTTTGGAGTTTACTTACAGCCCTGCATTTCTGAGAAGAGTCCAGTCTATCAAAGTTGGTCGTCACACATACATTGTGTCTGTAATTGTGTACAAATTTTTCCTGGTTCTGCTCTTCTCACTCAGCATCAGTTCGTATTAGCCTCTCCAGGTAAATATGAAGTCCATCTGCTCTTCGTTTCTTATGGCACAATAGTATTCCATTACATTCATATACCACAACTTGTTCAGCCATTCCCCAATTGATGGGCACCCCCTTAATTTCTAATTCTTTGCCACCACAAAAAGAGCTGCTATAAATACTTTTGTACATATGGGTCTTCCTTCCCCTTCTATGACCTCTTTGGGATACAACCCTAGAAGTGATATTGCTGGGTGAAAGGATAGGAAATTACTTATAGCCCTTTGGGCATAGTTCCAGATTGCTCTACAGAATGGTTGGATCAGTTCATAACTCCACCAGCAATGTATTAGTGTTCCAATTTTTCCACATCCTCTCCAGCATTTATCATTTTCCTGTTTTGTCATCTTAGCCAATCTGACTGGTGAGATGTGGTACCTCAGAGTTGTTTTCATTTGCATTTCTCTAATCAGTAGTGGTTTAGAGCATTTTTTCATATGCTTATAGATATCTTTAATTTCTTCCTCTGAGAACTGCCTGTTCATATCCTTTGACCATTTGTCAGTTGGGGAATGACTTGTATTCTTATAGATTTGACTCAATTCTCTGTATATTTTAGAAATGAGACCTTTATCAGAGACATTGGTTGTGCAAATTCTTTCCCAGTTTCCCATTTCCCTTTTAAAATTGGTTACATTGGCTTTGTTTGTACAGAAGCTTTTCAATTTCACATAATCAAAGTTATCCATTTTGCATTTTATAATGCTCTCGTATTCTTGTTTGGTCATGAAATCTTCCGCTCTCCTTAAATCTGACAGGTAAACTATTCCTTGCTTTCCCAGATTGCTTACAGTATCAGCCTTTATACCTAGATCATGCACCCATTTAGACTTAATTTTGGTATACAGTGTTACATAATGGTTTATGCATAGTATATTCCAATTTTCCCAGCAGTTTTTGTCAAATAATGAGTTTTTATACCCACAACTGGGGTCTTTGGGTTTATCAAAGAGTAGATTATTATAGTCATTGACCACTGAGTCCCATGTACCTAGTCCATTCCATTGATCCACTGCTGTATTCCTCAGCCAATCCCAAGTAGTTTTGATGACTGCTGCTTGATAATACAGATTAAAATCTGGTATAGCTAGGCCACTTTCCCTAGCATTTCTTTTCATTAATTCCCTTGATATTCTGGACCTTTTGTTCTTCCAAATGAATTTTGTTACTATTTTTTCTTGTTCTGTAAAGTAATTTTTTGGTAAATTGATTGGTATGGCACCAAATATGGAATTTAATTTGGGTAAAATTGTCATTTTTATTACATTAGCTCGACCTAGCCATGAGCAATCAATGTTTTCCCAATTAGTTAGATCTGAATTTATTTGTGTGAAAAGTGTTTTGTAGTTGTGTTCGTATAGGTCCTGGGTTTGTTTTAGCAGGTAGATTCCCAAATATTTTATAATGTCTACAGTAACTTTAAGTGGGATTTCTCTTTCTATCTTTTGCTGTTGAATTTTATTAGAAATATATAGGGATGCCGAGGATTTATGTGGGTTTATTTTATATCCTGCAACTTTGCCAAATTTATTTAGTCTCAAGTAGTTTTTTATTTGATTCTTTAGGATTCTCTAAGTATATCATCATATCATCCGCAAAGTGTGATAACTTGGTCTCTTTTTTGCCTAATTTTATTCCTTTGATTTTTTTTTTCTTCTATAATTGCTACTGCTAACATTTCTAGTACCAGATTGAATAAGAGGGATGATAGTGGACACCCTTGTTTCACCCCTGCTCTTATTGGAAATGCTTCTTGCTTATTCCCATTACATATAATACTTGCTGATGGCTTTAAATAGATGCTACATATTATTTTAAGGAAGCCTCCATTTATTCCTATACTTTCTAGTGTTTTTAATAGGAATGGATGTTGTATTTTGTCAAAAGTCTTTTCTGCATCTATTGAGATATTCTTGTGGTTTCTGCTAGTTTTATTGCTGATGTGATCAATTTTACTGATGGTTTTCCTAATATTAAACCATCCTTTCATTTCTGGAGTAAATCCTACCTGATGAAATTGAATTATTTTTTTTTTTCAAATGCTTTATTAACTTCTGATTTACATCATTCATTTCCGCCAGATTTTGAGTTACAAATTTTCTCGCCGTTTTCCCTACCCACCCCCCCAAAATAGCAGTCCCACAGGATATCCCCTCTTCCAATCTGCTCTCTCCCATATTTTCTCCCATACCCCTTTCGACTTTTCCAGTGGACCTCTATGCCCCAGTGCCTGTATATCTTATTTCCCAATTACATGTAAAATTGTATTGATAATAGTATGTATATATATATATACATACACACACATATATACATACATATTTGAATATTTCATTTTAAATCTTTGAATTTCAGATTGATTCCCTTCCTCCCTTGTCACCCACCCTTACTGGGAACATAAGCAGTTCAGTATAGGATGTACATGTGTGGCTAATGAAAAACAATAACATAGTAGATATATTGTAAAAGACTGACTATATTTCCCTCCCTCCTATGCCACCTCCCACTTGTTCTGTTCTCTACTTTGATCCATTCCCTTTTCAAAAGTGGGTGCTTTCAACTTCCCTCCCCCTTAGCCTGCCCTCCCTTCCATCATCCCCTCTCTCATCCCCTTCCCCCCCCTACTCTCCTGTAGGGTGATACCATATTTATTGTGTATTTCATTCCCTCCTCAAGCCAAATTCAATGGGAATAAGGTTGACCCATTCCCTTTTGCCTTCCTATTCTTCCCCTCCAATGTAAGCATTTCCCTTTGCCTCTTCTGTGTGGGATAGTTTACCGCATTCTGGCTCTCCCCATCTCCTCATTATATTCCTCTCTCACCTCTTAATTTCACCTTTTAAGTATCATCCCTTACTGTTAAATTGGTCCTGTGCCCTCTGTGTATACCTGTAAACATATATACACACATTCACATATGTATTCATATGCCCATATTCCTATATATATATATATATATATACATACACACACACACATATATATATATATATATATATATATATATATTTCTATTCCCTTCAACTACTAAGAGAAGTTTCATAAGTTACAATTATTGTTTTTCCATGTAGGAATGTTAATAGTTCAACTTTGATAAGTTCCTTATGATTTCTTTTCCCTGTTTACCTTCTCATGCTTCTCTTGCTTCTTGTATCTGAATGTCAAATTTTCTGTTCAGCTCTGGATTTTTCAGCAAGAATGCTTGAAAGTCCACTGAATGACCATATTTTCCCCTGAAACATGATACTCAGTTTTGCTGGGTAGGTGACTCTTGGTTTTAATCCCAGCTCCTTTGACCTCTGGAATATCATATTCCAAGCCCTTCGATCCTTCAGTGTAGAAGCTGCCAGATCCTGTGTTATCCTGATTGTGTTTGCACAATATTCAAATTGTTTCTCCCTGGCTGCTTGTAATATTCTCTCCTTAATCTGGGAATTCCAGAACCTGGCTATAATATTCCTAGGAGTTGTCTTTATGGGATCTTTTTCAAGAGGTGATCAGTGAATTCTTTCAACCTCTATTTTGCCCTCTGGTTCTAAAACATCAGGGCAGTTTTCTTTGAGAACTTCCTGGAGGATGATTTCTAGGTTCTTACTTTGATTATGGCTTTCAGGTAGTCCAATAATTTTTAAATTATCTCTCCTGGATCTATTTTCCAGGTCAGCCGTTTTTCCCATGAGATATTTCACATTGCCTTCTATTCTTTCATTTGTTTGGATCTGTTTAACAGCATCTTGATTTCTCATAAAGTCATTAGCTTCCATTTGCTCCAGTCTGATTCTGAAGCCATGATTCTCCTCAGTGAGCTTTTGAGATTCTTTTTCCATCTGGCAAATTCGACTTTTGAAGGCATTCTTCTCCTCATTGCCTTTTTGAGCCTCCTTTGCCATTTGAGTCAGTCTGTTTTTTTAAAATGTTATTTTCCTCAGTCAGGCTGTTGTCTCTCATTTCATAATTTTCTTGCATTGTTCTCATTTCTCTTCCCAATTTTTCCTCCACTTCTCTTATATGCTTCTTAATGTCCTCTATGGCCTGTAACCAGGTCGTATTTTCCTTTGAAGCTTTTGGTGCAGGAGTTCTGACTTCCTCCTGTTCTGTGCTTTGCTCCTTTTTGTCCACAAAATAGGAGTGTAATGTTGGAATCTTTTGTCTGCTTTGTTTCCTTTGCTTGGTCATGTCGCCCCTCAGTCACTTGACCCCTGGGCTTTTTGCCACAGTAGGACTCTGCCACCAGACAGGGGAGCTGTCGTCTCAAACTCTGGGCTTTTCTCAGCTGCCGGAGGTATTAGATGGGTGCCCTCTCTGAGGTCTCCACACACTCTGGCAAGCTGGACACACACCCCAGGACCTCCACCCTAGACTGCAATCCAGATCCAAGCAGGTTAAAGCAAGAGCAATTACCCCTCAGACTGGTGCTTGGTCCCCCTACACTCAGCTGCCACGTGGTGCTGGCTGGCTGTGCCAGGCGCCTCAGCGGCTTCTCGCTCCAGGGGCAAAAGCCAGCACTCCCACTTACTGGTCCCCAAGTCCAGACTGCACTATTCTCTCTCTTTGTCCTTCACATCTGTGTGTTGATAAATCTGGAAACGGCCACAGCTGCTGCTGATCTGCAGTCCCTCTGGCCACTGGCTGGTCAGGCCCACCCTGGGGCTAAAACCTCTGGTGTGGGGCTGGGCTTGGCTTCCAGAGCGCTGTGCTGGCTGATTCCTGCTAGCCTGCCGGGCTGTCCTCAGCGGGAGGTTAGTTTCTCTGTGTCATTTTGTGGGTTCTGCAGCTCCAAAGTTTGTTTAGAGTCCCCTTTTTACATGGATTGGGAAGGTGGGAGCAGGAGCAGCAGGGAGATCCTGCTTCTACTCCACCATTTGGCTCCACCCGCCAAATTGTATTATTCTTGTGATAAGTTGCTGTCGTCTTTTTGCTAATATTTTATTTAAAAATTTACATCTATATTCATGAGGGAAATTGGTCTGTAATTTTCTTTTTCTGTTTTATCTCTTCCTGATTTAGGTATCAGTACCATGTTTGAGCCATAAAAAGAATTTGATAGGATTCCTTCACGAATTTTCCCAAATAGTTTGTAGAGTATCAGAATCAATTGTTCTTTAAATATTTGATGGAATTCAGTAGTAAATCCATCTCACCCTGGAGATTTTTTCCTAGGGAGTTCACTGATGGCTTATTCTGTTTCTTTTTCTGAGTTTAGTAATTTACCTCCTTTTCAGTTAATCTGGGCAACTTATATTTTTGTTAAATATTCAACCATTTCCCTAAGATTGTCAAATTTATGTGCATATAATTCGGCAAAATAATTCTTAATTATTGTTTTAATTTCCTCTTCATTGGAGGTAGATTCACCCTTTTCATTTTTTTTAAAGCATTGGGGTTAAGTAACTTGCTCAAGGTTACATGGCCAGTTATTTCTGGGTGTGGTGCTAAGTGTCTGAGCCCGTATTCGATCCCCCAGGCCATCCCAACACTGGGGCCAGTGCTCTTACTCGCTGAGCCACCTGGCCGCCCCAGCTACCCTTTTCATTTTTGATATTCATAATTTGGTTTTCTTCTTTCTTTTTTTTTTATCATATTGACTAAGGATCTATTGATTTTATTGGTTTTTTTCATAAAACCAGCTCTTAGTTTTATTTATTAATTCAATAGTTTTCTTAATTTCAACTTTATTAATCTCTCCTTTGCTTTTCAGTATTTCTAATTTAGTATTTAATTGGGTATTTTCAATTTGTTCTTTTTCTTGCTTTTTCAATTGCATGCCCAATTCATTGACCTCCCTTTTCTTTAATTTATTCATGTCTGTGCTCAGGGATATAAAACTTCCCCTAAGAACTGCCTTTAATGCATCCCACAAATTTTGGTATGTTGTCTCATTATTGTCATTGTCTTGAATGAAGTTAATGATTATTTCTATGATTTCTTTTTGGCCCACCCATTCTTTAGGATTAAATTGTTTAGTTTCCAATTATTTTTTAGTCTATCTTTCCATGGCCCTTTACTCACCATTTTGTTTTTAATCAATGTGAGGGAAATGTTATTAAGTGCTTTGGTAATGTTTCCATTTTAAGCCATCTTCTAGGACATATTTAAGGGGAAAAACCCTTTTGAAATGCTGAAGCCATTATGGTAGAGTGACTAGGCATGAAATATTGGTGGCATAATCAGTGAGTGACTGGCACTAGGAAAGAATGCTGTATTGTTTTCATAGCCTTGATGAATTCAGTTTGGAACATGCTGAGTTTGTAGTGTCTGCAGGTGGAGATATCTTCCTGAAGGATAAGTGTATGAAAGGACAAAGGAAATGGTTATTCTGGACCCATTTCTGACCAATAAGGAAGAGCTAGTTGCTGAAAAAGTGAGGAGGGATAGCATTCCAGGAGTGGGAGATAATCAAAGAAAATTATTGGAGCCGAGAGAAAAATGGTGTATCTTGTTTGTGGCAAAGCAAGGAGGCCAGTGTCACTGTATTGAAGAGTAAGTGATGAGGAGAAAGACCAGAAAGGCTAAGAGGAATTTAAATGCCAAACAGGATTTTGTATTTGATCCTGGAGACGATAGGACCACTGGAGTTGATTAAATAGGGGTGTGACATGATCATACCTGTGCTTTAGGAAAATTTCACTTTGGTTCCTTGAATGGATGATGGATCGGGATGGGGAGAGACTTGAGACAGGCACACCCACCATCAGCTATTCCAGTAGCTCAGGTATGAAGTGATGGGGGCCTACACTAGAGTGATCACAGCATCAGAGGAGAGAAAGGGATGTATTTGAGAGATGGTGCAAAAGTAAAATCGACAAGCCTTAGCAACAGATTGGATGTTGAGGGTTGGAGAGAGATAAGGAGAAATCAGGGACATTGTCTACACTGTGAGCCTAAGGGATTGGAAGGATGGAGTTATCGTGGACAGTAATAGGGAAGTTGGATTGGGATGAAGGTTTAGGGGGAAAGATAATGACTTCAATTTTGGACATTCTGAGTTTAATATATTTACTAGATATCCAGTTCAAGATGTTTGAAAGGCAGTTGGAGATTGAATTGGTTTAGGGGAGGATAAGTAATATTTTAAAATCATCAGCATGGAGATGGTAGTTAAATAATCTATGAGATGATAAGATCATAAAGTAAAGAAGTAGTATAGAGGGAAATGAGTAGAAGACCCAAGACAGAACTTGGTGGAACACCTATGGTTAGTGGACGTGATCTGGATGGAGACCCAGAAACTGAAAAGGAGCAATCTGATAGGTAAGAGAACCAGGAGACAATGGTGTCCCAAAAACTTAAGAGAACAGAGTATCCAGGAGAAGGGGATGACACTTGTGTCAAAAGTTACAGAGAAGGAAAGCAAAATTGAGAAAAGGCCATTAGATTTGCCAGTTAAGAGATCATTGGTAGGTAACTTTGGAAAGAGTAATTTCAGTGTAATGATGAAGTTAGAAACTGGATGGTAAGGGATTAAAGAAGTATGAAAGGAGAGGAAGTGAAGATACTTATTGTAAATGGCTTTTTAAGAAGTTTAGCTACAAAGGGCAGAAGAGAGTAATAGTATGAGAGTTAGCAGGTATAGAATGGGTGAGAGTTTTTTTTGAGAATGGGGAATACATGGCATATTTATAGGCAGTAGGGAAGGAGCCAGTAGTCAGGGAGTACTTGAAAGTAAGTGGTACAGTGCGGGTAACAGAGGGGGCAATCTGTTGAAAGAGATAGAATGGAATGGGATCTTGTGCAGGTAGAGAGGTTAGCCTTGGAGAGGGCAATCTGTTGAAAGAGATAGAATGGAATGGGATCTTGTGCAGGTAGAGAGGTTAGCCTTGGAGAGGAATAAAAACTACCTCTTCATGTGAGACAGGGCAGAGGTAGTCCCAAGAGAAATGCTCATAAGACTAGGAAGTATAGAACAAAAATTTTCAACAAAGAATTGAAAATTGAAATTGGTAAGGAATGGTTAGAGTGTATTACAGCTACTTTCAATAAAGCCATTAGGCTTAGATGAGTTATATTACCTGAGGGTACTGGAAGATTTTTCGGAAGTGATTACTAAACTGCTTTTGGTGGTTTTTGAAAAATTAGGGATATGAGAGTTGGTATAAAGAATTGAAGATTGTCAAACATTTGGATTTTCAAAAAAAGGAGAAGGAAGATTTTCAAAATTATTTGCCATTTAACAAGTCTGATTCCTTTAAAAAATATAGTAAATGTTATTAAAGGCATGTTTTGTGAGCTACTGGGAATGAGAAGGGTTGAACCAGTATAGGTTCATGAGAAACAAATGTGTGAAGAAAAACTTTTATTTTCTTTTTAAGTTAACATTTATTAAGTACCTACTATGTACCAGGTGCTGTGCTAAGTGCTGTTGATGCAGAGAAAAGCAAAAAAGCCCCTGCTCTCAAGGAGTTCACAGTCACAGGGAGGCAGCATGCAAATGACTGTGTGCAAACAAGGAGTGTACAGGATACACTGGAAATTATCAGTAGTACAAAGACAGCTAGTTAGTGCAGGGGATAAAATGCTAGACCTCGAGTCAGGAAAAATCATCTTCCTAAGTTCAAATCTGACTTGAGATACTTCCTAGCTGTGTGGCCATGCGCAAGTCATTTAACCTTGGTTGCTCACTTAACCTTGGTTGCTTCAGTTTCCTCTTGTGTAAAATGAGCTGGAGAGGAAAATGGCAAACCCTTCCAGTATCTTTGCCAAGAAAACCCCACATGGGGTCATGAAGAGTCAGATCGGACTGAAACAACTTAACAACAACAGGAAAAACTTGTTGTGTTAAATGGGAAGGAAGCCAGGGATTTCAGAAGACAGAGATGAGGATAGTGAACATTCCTGGCATGGGGTACAGCTAGTGAAGATATCTAGTGTTAGGAAGAGTGTCTTATTAGGAGACCAGGGTCACTGGATTACGTCGTAAATCTGGAGGTAGAAGGTTTAAGAAGACTAGAAAGATATGATGGGATTTAGGTTATGTTGGCTTTGAATGTCAAACAAAAGATTTTCTCTTTCATCCTAGAGATGATAAATAATCACTGGTGTTTATTGAGTGGGTAGGGGGAGGGTAACATGATCAGCCTTGAACTTTTAGGAAGATAACTTTCACCTCAGAGTGGAAGGTTGACTAGTGGGGAGAGATTTGAGGCAGATAGACCAACCGGCAGGCCATTGCAATAGTTTAGATGCCAAGTATCAAAGGCCTGTATGTACCAGGTTAGTGGCAATGTCAGGAAAAAGAAGGGGATATATTAGACTGATAGATGAGCAGAATGTATACTTGTATTTCAGGAAGACATATGAAAAATCTTGGCACTTTGTTTTGTGAATAAGAGCGATTTAGTCTAGATTTTTCTTTAGATAGATTGGGGACTCCTTGAGTGTCCTGGAGCACTTTTCCAGGCTGATCACTAGTGCCACATTCCTCCCTCTCCCCACCCCCCTTCCCAGAGGGTTCTACTGGAATGCCTTAGGGCTTCCTTGATTCACCCTTCTATACAACATTTCATCAGTAATGAGAAGGTAGCCAGCTATCATGCTTATATTTGAGGAGGATATATATCTGAAGATAACCTAACATGACAGCTGGTAGGCTTAGGATCCAAATAGATCTTGACAGGCTAGAGTAAATTACTAAAACTGTTGTATTGAAATTTATTAGGGATAAATGTTAAATTCCATATTTGGTTTCCAAAACTGTAGTAGTGCAAGATCTGCTGATTTTAAAGAACTTGTAGACTTAAACTCAATAAGATAGCAGGCAAATAAAGCCAATATCATCTGCTGCCTTGATAAAGGCACTAAAACCATTTTTTCCCCTGTTTAGACTTCTTTAGACACTTTGGTATAGGGAATTCCTAGTGAGGAAATGCCCTCTTTCTTTCCTCCTTTTTTTTTTTTTGCTTTTTGGAGGAGGAAGGTAGGGCAATTGGGGTTAAGTGACTTGCCCAAGGTCACATGGATAGTTTTGTGTTAAGTGTCTGAGGCTGGATTTGAACTCAGGTCCTCCTAACTCCAGGGCTCTAACTCCAGGCTCTATTCACTGCACCACCTAGCTGCCCTGAAACTCCCTCTTTCTAATACAGTTCAGCAACTGTTATGCAATTTATATTCTTAAAGAGTTGCCTAGAACACTGTGTTTTCTCCATATTCACACAGCCATTATATGTCAGAGGGAAGATTTTAACTTAGTGTTTGACATTGAACCATCTCTTGCTCCACTATTCCATTCTGTCTCTCAGTAAAAGTATAGAGTCCATAGTGAGGGAAGTGATTACCTCACTGTGCTATGCCCTAGTCAGACCACAGTTGGGGGTAGTTTTTAGATGTGTGTGCAATGTTTTAGGAAGGTCATCGACAAGTGACAAGAGAACAGTGACCAGGATAGTAAGCAGACTTGAAATCATGCACCTGATTGGTAGAAGTGGTGTTGCTTAGATGCTTAGCAGGGATTACTTCCTAGCATTTGAATCTGTCCAAATGTAGAATCAGCTGTCTTGGATGGTAGTAGGTGCAGCTCACAGAAGCTCATAAGGGAAAGCTCAATGACCCGGTTTAGAGGAGATTCTTACTCAGTTAACAGGTCTGAATTGAAGGTCCTTATCAACCATAAGATTGTGTGATTCTGTGACTCTTTTTCTAATCGACAGTTGGAGATGCATAACTGAAGGTCAGGAGAGTACAAGATTTGGAGATGGATTTGGAATTTATCTTCATAGAGGTTATAGGATCATAGGATTTTTATAAGTTTTATTGATTTACTTTTGGTTTCTACATTAGAAACATTTCCAGATGTCCCCCTCTGTGAGAACTCTCCTGTAACAAAGTAAAACAGTTAAGCAAAACTAATACTACAGTGACCTTATCTGAAACTACAGGCAACATTCCACATCTATAGCATCCCCTAACCTCTCTAAATTTTTAAAGTGGTCTTTAATGAACAGAATTTTATTTTTCTCCCTCTCACCTTTTTTAAAAAAAAGCTCCTTGGGGCAAATATATTATCAATCAAAACCTTCTGTCATTTGTTATATGCAAAATGTCTCATTCTATACCTTTAGTCAGGAAATTGTTGTTCAGTCATGGCTGACTCTTCATGACCCCGTGGACCATACTGTCCATGGGCTTTTCTTGGCAAAGGTATTGGAGTGGTTTGCCATTTCCTTCTTCTGTGGATAAGGCAAAAGAAGTTTGGTGACTTACTTAGGGTCACACAACTGGAACTCAGTTTTTCCCAACTCTAGGCCTGTCGCTCTGTCCACTGAGCCACCTTGCTGGCATTTAGGCAAGCAGAGATGAAGGGATTTACTCACAGTCACACAGCTAGTTACAGGATTACACAATTAGTCGGTTTCTGAGGTCACTTTTGAACTCAGGTCTTCCTGACTGCAGGCCCAGTGCTCTATCTACTGAGTCATCTAGCTACCTCCAAGATCTGAGTTCAAATCCAATGTCAGACACTTGGGTAAGTCACTTGATCTCTATCTATGCCAGTTTCCTCAACTGCAAAATAGAAATAATAGTAAGATCTACTTCCCAGGGTGGTTGTGAGGATAAAATGAGATGAAGTCTGTAAAGTGCTTAGCCCAGTGCTTAAAGTAGTAAATACTTAATAAATTCTTCCTTCCTTCCTTTTTAAAAATTATCTTAAGGTCGTATGACTTGGTAAATAGAGAGCTGACCTCAAAATCAGGAAGACCTGAGTTTCCAGTTCTACTTCTGGTGTTGATTGGCTGTTTGACCATGGCCAAGTCTCTTCAGCTCTCAATTCTATAGGCAGCTCTCTAAGACTAAAAATTACAGAGGAGGGGGGGGGGCGGCTAGGTGACGCAGTAAATAGAGCACTGGCCCTGGAGTGAGGAGGATCTGAGTTCAAATGTGACACTTATTAGCTGTGTGACCTTGGGCAAGCCACTTAACCCCAATTGCCCTGCCTTCCTCCCTCTGTAGCAGCAAGCACCCCAAGCGTCCTCAGGGTTTGCAGCTACCACAGGTTCTTGGATCTGCTTTGTTAAAGGAAAGCAACTCAAAATGGGTTAACAAGCTTACTTTAATCAGTCAGACATATATCGTTTACCTTGTTCAGGAGAAATGGTCAGCACCCTGAACCTCAAAGTATACAGGCATAATTATCAAGACAGAAACATCAAGTAGACAGATTTCCAAACTGTCCAACCATTACATCCATACCCAGTCAACATCTGGGTTTCCACATTCTGGGTTTTTCAAAGCCGGGGGACTCTCAACAACGGCTTCCCAGAATTCAGATCAAATCACAGAACACTTCTCAAAGTGAGTCCCCAAAACAAAGCTACACATCAGGGCTTATATAGCCTTCTCCTGGCTCAGAGAATGTAACAACCTTATTGACTCACTGGCCAATCAAGAAGTATCTACTGAAAAACAAGCCTCCCTCCCCAGGCTTCAGGTGCACTTTAGCCTAGGGGCAGGGAAGATCTTTAAATCTGCATTTCCATTACACCCTCCAAAAAAACAAAAACAAAACAAACAAATGACAGAGGAGGATTGCTAGCCTTCAATGGTAGAGCAAACTGCTTTACCTGGAAGTTCTCTATACCAGTATCATAGGTCCATTCTGTGTCCCTACACTAAAAATTATCTAGGATTTTCCAAGATGATGATTAAAACTTCATATGTTTGGAGATGAATCACGGTTCCTTAATATTCTTTCCAGATCTTGTCTAGTCCTTGTAGTTGTTATTCTTAAATATCGTTAAGCTGCTTTTTATATGAACTAGCCTCCTTTTCCAATTTAAGAAGAGAAAGTTTATTTTCCAGTTTCAGTTATTTGTGATTTGTGGCTTTTATATATAATCGTGCTATTATTGTTCAATAGTAGCAACATTATGAAGAATTTTTATGAAGCAAAAGATTACCTGATAATTTTAGAGACTTTTTAAATGCAGAGGAATTAACATGTTAAATAGCTACCTTAAGTAATTTGTGTGGGTCTTATATTGAGAATAAAGATTATTCCGTATTGTTTTTCAGCTGGATTAGATAAATTCTAGCAGAAGTTTATATAAAGGGCAACTCCTTTGGATTTATAAGTATCCTTTAGCTAAGTACCTACAGAATGCATTACATTCTAAGGCTTTAAAGTATTTCTTCTGCATTTACTTTAGGGTACCATCGTCTTCCATTCACCTAGATTCACAGTCTCAGATTGTCCTTGACTCTTCCTTCTCTCTGACCTCTCAGACCAGTAAAGTTGCCAAAGTTTGTTAGTACTTTCTCCCCAATGGATTTCACATCCATCTCATTTTCTCTCTGCGCACAGTACCCTCCTTCATGAGAACCTCATTTTGCTTGAGCAGTAGTGTCTGTACTTTCAAGTCTCTCTTCTCTCCCATTCATTTACTACACATCTGCCAAATTGGTATTCACAAAAAAGTATGGGGTCTAACCTTAGTCCTCCCTGCCTAAGAGGTTCCAGTGATTTCTTCTTGCCTCTGGAATAAAATACGAACCTCTCTTTAAAGCGCTTCTCAGTCTGGCTCCAGCCTGCCTTTTGAGGTTTTCTGTGTATTACTTTTCTTTGCACCCTCTAACATTCTGGCCAAACTAGCCATCGTGTCTTTGCTGTGAACATGCCTTTGTCACAGGCTGTGTGCCATTCCTAGAATAGGCTTTGTCCTCTTCTTTATTCATGGCATCCCTGGCTCCCTTCAAGGTTCACCTCAGGTGCTACCCTTTTCAAGAAGCTTGTCCTGATTGCCCCAAATGCCAGCATCATCCACCTAGAAAAGCACTTTGTCACTTCCTTGTATCTACTTTGCATTTCACTTTATTGAATGTGTTTTTCTATTGTAGAATGTAAGTAAGAATCTCGAGGACGGGGATTATTTTGCTTTTCTCTTTGTCCCCACCCCCACCGTCATTCGTAGGTTAGTGCATACGTGACAGATGGTAGGCAGGAACTTAGAAATGTGTGAGTGAATTTTAACAGTGAAATGAAAAGATAACATTCAGTAACACTGTAGTGTGGCTACAAATGATGACAGTCTTTCAAGGGAATATCTGATGTCTTTTGTTATACGGTTTCACTGTATTGGTCAAAAATTATTGCTTAAGAAAATTAGGCTATTGGGGTGGCTGGGTGGCACAGTGAATAGAGCACCAACCCTTGAGTTAGGAGGACCCAAGTTCAAAGGTGGCTTTAGACTCTTTTAACACTTACTAGACATGTGACCTTGGGCAAGTCACTTAACCCCAATTGCCCTGCCTTCTCCCCTCCAAAAAGCCCCCCCCACACACACACACACAAAGAAAATTAGGCTATTGCTTGGTAATTTGAAATGTTATTTCTTTATACAAGTTTTCCTTAAAATGTAATGGCACCATATGTAATGTAATACCAAGCAAAGGCAACTTCCCAGGTTCAAAATACCAGCATAGGTGCTCTCTATTTTATTCAGTAACAAACCCAGAACAGAGAAGATCAAAACATGACATCATTCAAAATACAGCATTTACTAAGTGTGATTAAATCATCTCCAAGGCCTACCCCACCCCAGGACTTTCCAATCATTCAATCAATTACAAAGTCTCTGTTCCAAATACTTCTCCACCCCTAGGCTATACCTTAATTAAGTCCACCACAAAGCCCCTCTTCTCAAATGGAGATTAGTTTCCAAACATAAGTAAAATACATTCATTTGCTCAACCATAGAACACAAAAAGGTCAAAAGTTCCCCACCCCTGGATCACAATTGAATCTACCCCAGAGTTACATCAAGTTTAAACACAGCACTTAATACCCAAATGGAGGTCTTTTCTTCATCTTGACACGAGGCAAGTTCTCAGCAATCTTAGTTCCTGGAGAGACAAGGCTTAGCAAGGCCATAAGATACATTGCCAGTCCCTTCATGAATTTATCCTCTGTCTGTAGAACAGTCCTAGAACCCCTGAACACATTAGCAAAGCCCTCTCCCAGGATTTCTGTAAACATACAACAAGAAAATCCTTCTTCAGGGCTTCTGAACCAACAGAAAGGCTCCCAGACCCCTGCAACAACAGCACTGTCCTTCACCAGTGGACAGTATTCATTCTGTCTGCCGGACAGTCTCCAGACCCCTGCAACAACAGTACTGTCCCTCACCAGTGGACAGTATTCACTCTCAGTACTGTCCCTCACCAGTGGACAGTATTCACTCTCTGTCTGCAGGACAGTCTCAGGCCTTCTTAACCAAATGCCAGGTTCCAGGACTTCTTCAACAGGACAGTCTTTCACCAGTGGACAAATCTGGCAAAATAACATCAAAACAGACAGACAAAGTACCAGCAAAACAGCCATGTCTCCTCAGTCCTTGGCAGCTCAGGGGGCAGGTCTCAAAAGTCCAGGGCAATTCAAAGCGGCCACCAGCAATCTCTTAGTCTCTCCCTCTACACGAGGTGCTGCTTCCAAAAAAAGAACTTCCGCCTCTCTCTTGTCTCTCCAAATCTACGTCACCAGCTCCTCCCAGTCAGGACTTTCTTTTCACATCAAAAAGTCCATCCCACAGGTGGGATTAACAAGCTCTGGGTTTTAATACAATCAATTTGAAAACCAAGCCAATACAGGGGAATCTTTAATTGCCATTACTATCACACCATAAAACCTTGGTCATCTAGAATGGGGCTCTCAGCCAGAATTCTTGAACTTTACTTTGCCCCAGTTTGCTTTTCCCTGACCTGGTCCTGTCCTACTCCCTTCCCTGGAGACCTCAGAGTGCCCATAGAGCAAGTATTCTCAAGACTTTATCTTACCCTTCTCCCCTCTCTCCTATCCTGTCATATTGTGGCATCTCTTCTTCCCTTGGGGTCTTGTTTCCTGAGTTTTCTTCACGCTTCCTGCCTCTTTTCAAATGTTTGACCCAACTACATTTTGTGGTACGAGTTATAGGTGCCATAAGTGCTGGCTAAGGTTCTGTTCACTTCATGGTTCTTACTTGCCATGGAAGGAAAACATGCACACACACACACTAATTTTTTTATTTACATTTTATTTTTTCCCCAATTTATGTAAAATGATTTTTGACATTTAAAAAAATTGAGTTCTAAATTCTCTCCCTCTCTGCCTCTCCCCCCCCAGCAGTTTGATATAGTTTATACATATTCAGTCATGCAAAACATGTTTCTTTGTTAGTCATGTAGTGAGAGAAAACAAAAAAACTGAGGAAAATAAAGAAAAAGTATGCTTTGATCTACATTCAGACTCCATCAGTTCTTTATCTGGACATGGGTAGCATTTTCTATGATCTCTTCAGAGTTTTCTTGGATTATTGTATTGCTGAGAATAAGTGTCATTCACAGTTGATCAGACAACATTTCTGTTACTATATACAGTGTTCTGGCTCTGCTCATTTCACTTTGCATCACTTCATATAAATCTTTCTAGGTTTTTCTGAGAGCGTCCTGCTTGTCATTTGTTATAGCACAATGTTATTCCACCATAATTATATAGAACTTGTTTAGCCATTTCCCAGGAGATGGATATCTCCTCAGTTTACAATTCTTTGCCACCACTAAAAGAGCTGCTATAAATATTTTTATACATATAAGCCCTTTTCCATTTTGTTTTTTATCTCTTTGGGATACAGACCTAATAGTGGTATTGCTTGGTCAAAGAGTATGCATGGTTTTTTTGTTTGTTTGGTTTTTAAAATTAATTAATTAATTAGTTGCTTTTTGGAGGGGGGAAGGCAGGGCAGTTGAGGTTAAGTGACTTGCCCAAAGTCACACAGCTACTAAGTATGTCAAGTATCTGAGGTTGGATTTGAACTCAGGTCCTCCTGACTCCACGGCTGGTGTTCTATTCAATGAGCCACCTAACCGTCCTGGTATGCATGGTTTTGATAGCTCTTCGGGCATACCGTGTTTCCCCGACAATAAGACCTATCCCGAAAATAAGCCCTCCCCTTACTGTGTAAGATTCCTCTAAAATAAGCCCTCCCCCGAAAATAAGCCCTATTGAGATTGCTACTGTAGTGAAGGTGATCCCCTGCGCTACACGCTACATTACGGTACCCTCTGTATGCACCGTTCCCCCCCCCCCCCCCGGTGAAACGCACGCCGCGCTTTGAGCTGCATTGAGTCAGAGCTGCAGCAGTGAGCGTGTCATCCTGTTCTTCCCCAGTGATTTGCTTATTGAATAAAGGTACATTTTTTTGTTCACATTTACCTGTTTATTAAAATTGATGTCAATGTTTATTAAAATAAGCCCTCCCCTGAAAATAAGCCCTCTGGTGTTTTTCTGTCCAAAAAAAACTATATGTCTTATTATCGGGGAAACACGGTAGTTCCAAATTGCTCTCCAGAGTGGACACACGTGAATTTCTGAAAGACTTTCAGTAATAAAGGTTGAAATGAAAAATTTTCTTCCAGACCTCCAGTTAACCAGAAAACCTTCTCTAGAACCTGTTGAGCACAGTTTTAGTCCCTATTTTAACAGAGTAGTTAATTATCTTAATCAGATTGAATTCAGTTATTCTGACTGGAGTCAATTCAGAATAAAGTTTAAGAAGAGAATTAGTGTTTTCTTCATGTGAATCAGCATGTGGTTTCAAATTATTTTGAAGCATAAATAATATTAGTCACCCTCTAAAGAAATGCTTCTCACAGTAATTTGTATTAAAATTTTGTCTTTTTCTGGTCACCTTTTCATTTATTTTTTTCCAGAGTAGTGGACATTATTGCCTATATATATTTATCTCCTTTGCTGGGGGTGTTTTTTTGGTTGAACATTTTATTTGATAAACTCAGTATTGTTTATAATGGCAGTTGTTTAACCTGGTCATGTAGTGTGTGGGTTGTTTAGATGTAGTCATCTTCCAAATTTTGATTTTTAATGTGCAGAAAATGTCATAGCCAAGGAAATATATACTTTTTATTGTGTGTTTACAAGTCAGGGGGCCATTTTTTTCTTTCATAAACATTACAGAAATGATTTCTGGCTCATTAATCAGAAAGATTTTTCTGTTTCTCCAATATTCCTAGCATCTTTTCTATAACAACTATTGTCATATGTTATGAAAAGTGGCATCTTTCTTTCACAGATGCTAAAGAGATACTCACTGCAGGACTTGTAAACAACTAATTTAACTGAAACAGAAATAACCTCTTAAATTCAGTGCACCTTTGGATTTGTTGCAAAATATTTTTCACACCTGATAATTAGTATTCTTATTTTTGTAAATCTCAAGAATCATGATGTTCTTTTTTACAGATCTGGTAAAGAAGATAGTGTTTTAGAGTTGGAAGGAAGATCTAAACAACCTCCCAGTTTATTTTGGCAGTGGTATCTTAAAACTGATCACCACTAAAGCTACTTAAAATATGTTAAAGCATGTAACAGTGATATAGGGTTGGATGCTTGGGTCCCATCTCAGGCCCCCCACACCCCCATCATTTGGCAGAGTTCTGTATGAAGTGGCTTCTTGCCACAGTGTATCCCGAAAAGTATATTGCAAAATGTATCAATATAAATCATATTGGGTTTTATTATGAGAATGTTGTGATAATTGATAGCTCTTTATTTTGACCAAGGGCTTAACATTAAGTAGCCTATAAGTTTGTGTAATACTAAGGCATAAAAATCCAATGTAAAGACCATAAATTTGTATTTGTTTAAAATAATAGAATGACATCTTAAGTCCTATAAAATGGACATCAATATAACCTGTATATCAATTACAAAAGGGATCTCAGTGTACACAAAACACATAAATATAGCCCCATGGCATTATAGATTTAGCCCACTTGAAATTTATTTGTTAGCTACAAATGTTAATTTGAGAATTTAGTCATCATAGAGTCATAGATTTGGAAGTGGAAGGGATCTTAGAGGTCTTTGAGTGCCTTTATTTTACAGATGAGGAAACAAAGAAGTTAGTTGACTTGCCCAAAGTCACATAGCTACTAAGTGACTGAAGCAGGATTTTATTGAAGCCTTTCCTGATTTTATAAGCCCAGCACTTTATCCACCATGCTACTGAACTATGTTACTCTGCTTAGAATTTAGAAAATTTCCTGGTCGATTTGGATGGCCTACTTTTCTTAAAAGCTGTCCAGGGAAATTTGAACTCATGCCATATCCAGACATTTGAAGGGCTTTTCATAGACTTAAAAGTTGTGAGGATTTGTTTGGAGAGGAAGGATTTTCTTGTTTATTCTTTGCCTTGGCCAAAAATAACTGACATTTCCATAGCCCATTAAAATTTACAAAGCACTTTATTCAAAAGACTTCTGTGAGGTAGATAATTTAAGTAATTGTACCTGTGTTTTATATAAGAGGAAATTGATACCACAAGAGATAAAGGCCTTGCCTAGGGTTATACAGCTAGTAAGTTTTGGTGCTGGGATTCATGCTCAGGCCTCCCCTGACTCTAAGTCCAGTCTTATCTTTAATTCTGAAGAGAAGAGTAAGGAAGAAGAATCTGGCACCAGCTTTGGGAGTGACAGAAAGGGAGTGGACAAGGGAAAAACTTAAATCCTGCCTGGAGCTGGCACCTAGAATAACTTTGTGAATATGGCTCAGGGCTTTTTTAGTAACAGAACCAATTCCTTATCCTTCCTCCTGTGTCTCCTGCTATCTTAGGGGACCTGAGATTGGGACTCTGTGAGCCAGTGTGTAAAGGCTAGAGAAAATGAAGTGGAGGTATTTGTTAGGAAGTGTGGAATGAGTAGAGTTACCTATGAGGTAAACTGGAAATCAGTCTGATGGAAACTGTCAAATTTCCATCTCACTAATTCTCTGAATAAGTATGTAAAGAATCGGAGTACTCAGTGAATTAGAATGTGTTGGTACACAGTAAAAAAAGATAGTGAGTACTGTGTTTTCCAAAATTGTGGTTCCTCATTACGTAGGCAATATAATGATATAATAAAAAGAACACCATATTTCTAGGGTCAGATGACCTGGATTCAAATTTTACCTTTACTGTTGACTAACTATAATAAATTGTAAGAAGTCATTAAATCTCCCTGGTTCTCCCTGGCCCTAATTTAGATTATGGATAGTTAATTGACAGATAATTTCTATAACAATGGATTGGTTTTTTAGTGTAGAAAACTGGATGCCCACTTCAGTCCAGTAAAGATGAGATTATCAAAGAGTCATAGATTTAGAGCTGAAAAGGCAATTTAAATGCTGCTTAGTTGAGCCCTTCAGCTCACACATAAGGAGGAAGCTAAAGCTTAGAAAGGTCCCAAGGTAATATAAGGAAGAAGTGCCAAAGCCAATATTTGCACCTATGTCTTTTGTTTCCAACTCTAGAGCTCTTTTTATTTGTTGTTGTTCAATTGTTTTTCATTTTTATTACACCATACTAACGGAAGTGATTCTAATTTTTTTATAATTATTGTAAATAATTCATGAGGACTCATTTATTGTTATCTGTTTTATTTCTTCCTTGTTTATTATGTCTGTATCTTCTTAGTGGAATAACAAGGATATTTCATTCCCAACCCAACATATATGGGTTCAGTTGACATATTTCAACCCTCCAGGTTTTACATGGCCAGATTACTCTAGGAAACTCTGGAGTAGGGCCTATGTTAAGGAGCAGTGTGTAAAACTTACTGAAAATACCCACTTAGATACTAGAATGATGGGTTTTTATTTTTGCACATCTGGTGTTTCTCAGCTGTGTTAGTTGTTTTTGGGAAAGCAAGATAATTGAAAATGGAATAATAAATTAGCCTCTAAATGTGTTTTTCTCAAGTATTTTGTTTATAAGCCTCACAGGTATGTGACATAATGTACTACTATGAACATCTTAGGGACAGTATTTATTTTCATATTCAGGTATTTCATTTTAGGATGCAATGTTAAACTTAGTTGCATTGTTTTAAAGTTGATCCTGTTTCTGGTATTCATTCAAGAGGATGTTTTTGGACATAGAAAGAAAAAAGAATAAGTAATAATTAGTCTCTCCTGTAAAATTGTCCTTAGATAAGTTGAAAGAGGAAAAAATATTAATAAACATTTCTTTAGAGGATGACCTAAAATGATTTGTTTCAAAATAATTTGAAACCACATGCTGATTCACATGAAGAAGGTACCAATTCTCTTCTTTTTTTTTAAACTTTTTTTATTTTTAGTTTATAACATTCATTTCCACAAGATTTTGAGTTAAAAATTTTCTCCCTATCTCTTTCCTACCCACT
Organism: Petaurus breviceps papuanus; assembly: GCF_028583685.1. Classification (NCBI taxonomy): domain Eukaryota; kingdom Metazoa; phylum Chordata; class Mammalia; order Diprotodontia; family Petauridae; genus Petaurus; species Petaurus breviceps. The sequence goes on along the minus strand of NW_027186304.1, from coordinate 38,723,494 downwards.
ACCCCAAAACAGCAATCCCACTGAATACCCCCTCCCCCAATCTGCTTTCTCCTATATTCTCTCCCATTCCCTCTCCAACTTTCCATTAGGGCAAGATGGATCTCCATATCCCAGTGCCTGTATATCTTATTTCACACTGCATGGAAAATAATAATAATAATTTTTTTAAACATTGGATTTTAAAACTTTGAATTCCAAATTCTTTCCCTTCTTTCCTCTTCACCCACCCTTACTGGAAAGATAAACAATTAAATATAGGTTGTACATGTGTTGTTATACAAAACATATCCATAGTGGATATATTGTGAAAGACTGACTATATTTCCTTCCATCCTATCCCACCCCCCACTTGTCTACTTTGACCCTATCCTTTTCAAAAGTGTGTGCTTCTAACTACCTTCCCCTGCAATCTGCCCTCCCTTCTATCATCCCCCCCTCTTATCCCCTTACCCCTACTTTCGTGTAGGGTAAGATACCCAATTAAATGTGTATTTTATTCCCTTCTTAAGCCAAATGCAGTGACAGTAAGGTTGGCCCATTCCCTTTTGCCTTCCTGTTCTTGCCCTCCATTGTAACAGTTTTGCCTCTTTTATATGAGTTAATTTACCCCATTCTCTCTCTCCCTATCTCCTCTCATTATATATCTCTCTATTTTTTAAATATCCCTTCCTATTCAATTGGTCCTGTGCCCTCTGTCTATGTATACCTGTACACATATACACACACACTCATATATGTATTCATATGCACATATACCCTCCTATATAGACATACATATATATGTATTCATATGCACATACACACATTTCTATTCCCTTCAACTATTCTTATACTGAGAAAAGTTTCATCAGTTACAATGATCGTTTTCCATGTAGGAATGTCAGTAGTTCAGCTTGGATAGGCTCCTTATGATTCCTTTTCCCTGTTTACCTTCTCATGCTTCTCTTGCTTCTTGTATCTAAATGTCACATTTTCTATTCAGCTCTGGCTTTTTTTCATCAAGAATGCTTGAAAGGCCTCTACTCCACTGAATGACCGTATTTTCCCCTGAAACATGATACTCAGTTTTGCTGGGTAGGTGATTCTTGGTTTTAATCATAGCTCCTTTGCCCTCTGGAATATCATTATTCCAAGCCCTTTGATCGCTCAATGAAGATGCTGCTAGATCTCGTGTTAACCTGATTGTGTTTCCACAATATTCAAATTGTTTCTTCCTGGCTGCTTGTAATATTTTCTCCTTGATCTGGGAACTCCAGAACCTGACTCCTAGGAATTTTCTTTTTTGGGATCTGTTTCAAGAGGTGATTAGTGAATTCTTTCCATTTCTATTTTGCCCTCTGGTTCTAAAATATCAGGGCAGTTTTCCTTGAGAATTTCTTTAAGGATGATTTCTAGGTTCTTACTTTGATCATGGCTTTCAGGTAGTCCAATAATTTTTAAATTATCTCTCCTGGTTCTGTTTTCCAGGTCAGTGGTTTTCCCAGTGAGATATTTCACATTGCCTTCAATTTTTTCATTTGTTTGGATCTGCTTAATAATATCTTGATTTCTCATAAAGTCACTAGCTTCCATTTGCCCCAATCTAATTCTGAAGAAATGATTCTCTTCAGTGAGCTTTTGAGATTCTTTTTCCATCTGGCAAATTTGGATTTTAAGGCATTCTTCTCCTCATTGGCTTTTTGGGCCTCTTTTGCCATTTGAGTTAGTCTATTTTTTAAGGTGTTATTTTTCTCAGTCAGGTTGTTGACTCGCTTTTCATGGTTTTCTTGCATCATTCTCATTTCTTTTCCCAATTTTTCCTGTTCTTCTCTTGGTTTTCAAAATCCTTCTTGAGCTCCTCTATGGTCTGTAACCAATTCATATTTTTCTTGGAAGCTTTTGGTACAGGAGTTCTGACTTCATTGCCTTCCTCCTGTTCCATGCTTTGATCGTTTTTGTCCCCAAAATAGGAATCTAAGGTTTGACTGCAGTGCTTGCTTTTCTTCCTTTGGTTGCTCATATTGCCACTCAGTTAGTTGACTTCTGAGCTTTTTGCCACAGTAGAAGTCTGCTTCTAAAGGGGAGAGCTTTGTCCCAATTGATGGAGTTTTCACAGCTGCTGGAGCTATTAGTTGGGTGCCCTCTTTGAGGCCTCCACAGGCTCTGGCACCTGGTCACACACCCCAGGACCTCCACCTAAGACAGCAATCCAGATTGAAGCAGGTTAAAGCAAAATTGATTACCCTGTGAATTGTCGCTTGGTCCCCCTACAATCTGCAGGCCAGGAGCTCTAAAGCAGCCACGCTGCTGTGGCTCCAGTGCTACTGCACCACCACTTCTCATCCCAGGGGGCAGGGGCCAGACACGCTCTTCCACCCCCCCCCCCCACTTCCCACAGAGCTTTACACTGACCTTTTATTTTGTCTTTGGCATTTTTCATGTGATAATTCTAGAAACTGCCACTGCTGCTGGTGATCTACCTTCCTGAAGTGTATTCTAGCTGCTGCTGGTTAGGGCCACCCTGGGACTAAAACCGTGGGCTCATTTGGGACTAGGTTCGGCTTCCAGCAGGCTGCAATGGACCCTTTCTGTAGGCCTGCTGGGCTGCCTTTAGCAGGATATTTGTTTCTCTCTGTCACTTTGTGGGTTCTGTAGCTCTAAAGTTTGTTTAGAGTCATATTTTGTAGGTATTTGAGGTAGTTATGGGGGAGCCCACAGAGTTTTCCTGCTTCTAGGCTCCACCCCCACTAATTCTCTCCTTAAACTTTATTCTTAATATGCGCAGACTGAACTGACTCCAGTCTGAATAACTGAATTCAATCAGCTTAAAATAATCAACTACTCTGTTAAAATAGAGACTATAAAATTGTGCTCAACAGAACAAACAGAATTTATATTCTATCTGGGGAGGGATGGAAAAAAATGCTACAACATTTATATGGATAAGTATAAAATGATGTGAAGAGGGAGAGCATATTAACAAATGGGGGAATCAGGCAAAGCTTCCTATGGAAGTTAGCATCTGAGCCTTGAAGGACTCTATGGATTCTTAGAGGTGGAGGTGAAGTTTTAAAAGCAAGGGAGACAGTTTGTGCAAGGACAGTTAAATGGGCAAATGAATAAAAAGTTTGGGAAGCAGAAAGATTTTCTTTGTGATGTAGAGCTTGTTAAGAGTAGTACTGTAAAATAAATCCAGAAAAGTAGAAAGGAACCAGACTGTGAAGGACTTTTAAGTGTCAAACTCAGGAGATTATAAGTTTGTATTATGTATCTTAGACTGTAATAGGGAGCCACGGAAGATTATTGAGCAGGACAGTGACATTTTCAGACCTTTGTTTTAGAAAGATTATTTTAGAGCTGATTAGAATGAAGATTGGCAGAAGAGAGTCTAGAATAGCCTGTAGCCCAGTCAGGAGTTATGAAAACAGTTCTATTCAGCTGTGAAAAGTGATTAAGGACTAAATTAGGTGAGTAGTTTTTTTAAGTAGAAGGAAGGCAGTGAATGCCAGAGACCTTGAGGTAGAATCGATAAGAGGACAATTAATTGTATTTGGGACTGAGAGTCAGAAAATGAAAAGTAGAGAAGAATTATGAGGTTGCTAACCTAATCTGGGTGACTGGAAAGAATTTGGCATTCTCCATGAGAAAGAAAAATTTGGAGGACATAAAGGTTTAGTGAGGAGGATAATGGGTCAGTTTTCAGACATACTAAGTGTGAGTTGCTGATAAAACATCCATTGGAGCTTCCCAATTCTAGTTCCATTGCTTTAACCAGTGTTAGTCTTCCTGCTGGGCATAGGAGTTATCACTGGGTTTCAGTTTTGCCTTGATTCTGTTTAGTGAGTACTCAGAAATACAATTAGGATTCTGTGATAACCTAAAATATTTTCAAATGCAGGCTTAAGTGGTTTACCATTTATCTTTATAATTCAGTTCATCAACTATTGAGTATGTGAATAAATTAATTGAATGAATACTTACCTGGATGAATATAGGGAAGCTTTACTGATGAGTCAACCCTAGTTTCTGATTCTACTAAAGTTTTAATACTAATTCTATTTTTCCACATGTTTTTCAAGGCCAGGAAGAGTCTATAATTTCAAAGGAGTTGTTTTATCTGCAGGGAATGATAAAACAGAGGGGCAGCTAGGTGGCACAATGAATAGACCCCATCCCTGGAGTCAGGGGGACCTGAGTTCAAATATGGCCTTGGACACTTAATACTTACTAGCCATGTAACCTTGGGCAAGTTACTTAACCCCAATTTCCCTACCTTCCCCCCTCCAAAAAAGCAAAAAAAGGAATTATAAAACAGGGATATTTCTGTTCATTTCAGATCTTTTGCAGAATGAGAAAATATAGTTTGGATCATTATTTCCTAAAGTAGCGTTCACATTTCCTTAAGAATTGGTTTCCTCAGACCCATTAAAGGTCCGAATTGCTAAGGTAGTGCCAGCATAGCTGTAGTAGTAAACCTTTTCATAAGATTGCCCTGTTTTCCCCCTAGTTATCTTCCTTTGCATTAGCACGCCTCCATTCCTGCCCCCAGCATGCATACCATAGGGTTAAAGTAGACCATAGGTTAAATGTGAGTCATTAATATAGGACTGTTTCATTAAAAGAAATTTCAGAAACTTGTTATTGATCTGCAAAAGTAAATTCATGTAAGATTACATATTCCTATTACATGGCCAAAAATCAGACTCTGAAAAGATTGCAGCCATCATTTGCACTACATACTAGATATAACAGGATCAAGCAAATTCTAGTAAAGTTGTTTTTTTTTTTTAACTGCACAACATAGTTTGAATTGGTTCAGAGACGGTGGGAATTTCAAATAGTCTCTAGGCATGTAGTAGATAAAGATTTGTTTAGTACGGGAGGAAGATTTTGAACATAGGGAAAAGTTATGTATGATAAGATCCACGTTAAGAGATAAGATTTTATTCTAACCTCTAAACTAATGATTGTACCCATAGTTTTATAACTTGTAGAGTAATTGAATATAAAGATAAAGAATCATGTATTTCTGGGTAGTCATTAAAAGTGAATGTTGTTTCATTTACATGACCATGGGGTGTAAATCAATCCTTCTCATTAAGGAAACAAAATAGTATCTCCAATTTCAATCTCAAGTAATAGTTATTTTATACAGCCTTGCACTCAGTAGCATAGAAGAGATGAGGAAATCTATTGCTGCCATACTTAATGGAAATAAGGTCAGTCGAAAGAGCTAGACAAGATTGACCCACAAGTCCAGAATCTCACCTTTCTTAAACTTGGGATAATTGGACGCTGTGAGCTGTGAATAATGAGTATCTGTGTCCCACTTTAAAGTTTTTCTTCGCAGGGTTGCTCATTATTTTTCACTTTTTCTCACTTCATTGCACTTTACCTGCCTGCCTGATTGTAAAACTTTGTGAAGTGTAGTTAAATAATAAATTACATTTTATGCAGAGTATATGGCTAAAATTCAGTTTAATTCTAAAAACATTTATTAATTGCTTTCTGTATGTGGAGATGTTGAGAGCCATTTCCTTACCTGTACACTGCTGCCAGATTTAACTTACTGAAGCACATCTGATGAGATCACCTCATGTGAGATTTCTCCCAGATCAAAAAAAAAAAAAAACTCCAGCAGTTTCCCATTGCCTACTGAATAAAAATCAAGATTTTATTTTATTTTATACACTTCTAATTCAAAGTCCTCCAAAATTTGGTTACCCAGTTTACTTCTTCAGTCCTATCGCATGCTATTATATTGTCTTACACATAGTACGCATTCAATAAATACTTGTTGAATAAATATATTTTAAAACAAAATTGCTGTTTTAGAAATTTCCTAGTTTTAGAGTAAATTATTAGTATCCCCTAACTTTATGAGTATTACTCTTGGGAGGAAATGTTTTTGTTCCTTTCAAAATAATTGAGCATTTGAGTCACATAGGTATAATAGATGGAGGATATTTTAAAATAATTATCATTAAATATTTATTGATCAATTAACATATTATAAAGTATTATACAAATTTAGTTAAACTCTAGTTAGCAAATATTAATAGCCTGTTGTGTCCAATGATTGCACTGTGCTAGAAGTCAAACAGAGAGGCCTTTGACAAATAGCATAGATAGATAGATCCATCCATCCATCCCTCCATCCATCCTGCTGTTCAGGACCTTAAAATCTAGGCAATCATATCAAAGTTAGATCATAGAGTTATAAAACAGGGAAGGACCCTTAAGAGATCACCTTATCCAATCTTTTCATTTTACAAATGAGGAAACTACAGCCCAGAGAGCTGAAGTGGCTAAAGAAGCTCAGTCATGCAGGTAGTGAGTGGCAGATGAATGACTGTGACTTTACTTGCCTAACTTTTAATCTATTGTTATTTTTGCTACACTATACTGGGAAATTACACTTCATACACAAAAGCTAGGAAACTACCGATGGAAAAGTATCATATTAAGAATATTTAAGTAATATTGATTTTTTCTCCATTCAATAATCTTCTGCGTATGTCTGAAGTCTTTTGAGTGGAGCTGTGAAGGTATATAGAGTATTGGGAGGTCCATTATTCTGGTGACTTTCAGATAGCTAAAAGCATAAAATGGTAAAAGACAAAAAGGAAGGTAGTAATGGTTTTTAGATGGAAAGGTTGTGTTAACGTTTACTTACATGTTTAAGTAAAGGGATGAAGGAGTTTTGCCCAATATTTTTTTCTATTATATATTTCTTGTCACAGGGATGAAATGTTAGATTGTACATGGGGACTTTAAAATTCTCATTCTGTCGGTTATTTTTGATAGGAAGTTTTCTTCTTTGCAGAAAACTAATTTTGAAGCTGTAAAAGTGTCCTTAGATAAGTTGAAAGAGGAAAAAATAAAATAAGAAACAGAAAAAAACAAGAGCCGCTTTTCCTTCCTCCCCACCCCCTTTTTTACTCCTACTCTTAGAATAAGTGAGAACAGATGTAGATACGCAGAATTGGAGAGCTGTTTATTTTGGTCTAGTTACAGTTGAAAGACAACTAGGATTTTGATCTGGGCTTTTTTTTTATCGTATCTTTTCTTTCTTGGGCTTTGATTATTTTTTCTTGTCATTCATTACTGAGCTCCACTGAAATGAATGTATGTATTAAATAAGTATACTTACTATTTCTTGAATAATTTTGTTGTTAGAGCTTGCTTTCTTCTTACTTTTTATTGTGGCATTTTGAGGACTTAATATTTTGAAAACTAAAGAAATGATGGAGGGGCAGGAGACCACATTGCTTTATTTAACAGTGACTGGATGTGGAATTCTTTTGCATGGAAATTTGTCTGTGAACTACTATGCAAAGATAATGTAATGAAGGGTTGTCAGACATTTTTTCCCATTCAAAGATAGTAGGAGTCATTTTGGGCAATGTGCCAGACTTCACATTACTTGTCTGTTGAAAAAAAAATGAATTGCTCTTAAGTAGCCCATTTAAATGACTGATTATTTGGGAAAGATCAGTTATTTTAAAGTTCTGATTTTATCCAAACTAAGAGAATGCTCTTGATCTGTAACAGATATTGTAGCTAAGATTACAGATTAAAAAAAATTTTTTTCAATTCATTTTAATATTATGCCGGAAATTTGAAGACATTGGGAATGCCCTTCACTGAATTTTTCAGCTTTGCATGTTGTCAGTGTACATTATTGCTTAATTGTTGTACTGTTTTTGTTACTGTAGCTCTATTAATGATAGTCTAGTTACCATGATGATAAACAGTAAGATGCCTTAGGAACCATACCTAGTCCCCAGATGTCAAAAGGTTAATTTTGCATCTGCTGTGAACTTAGCTATTCACTAAACAAAGTTTTTACTTGTTTTATGGACCTTTTGAGCTCCCACATTCTGTTGACACTGATCCAGGAGTACCATGCCCCAGTGCTTTGTCAAGCACTTTATAAAAAAAAAAACATATTGAAAAGGGTTCTGGACTGAAATATGGAGGGTTCTGAAAACACATCATTGTATACTGCAGAAAGAAGGTAATGTGAAAGACAAGTTAGAGAGTAAAACTAGCAACTGCAATCTGAATGGATTGTTATTGAGACAATATTGAGACAGTAACAATAGGGAGAATTTACAGGACAGAGCAAGAATTGTGAGCTAGTTCGAAGGCACCCAAAATCTAGCAAAAGGAAATTACTGAGTGTGGCTTTAATATAAAGTATCCCTAGAGTTCTGGCACTGATGGATCTACCTATGACATATCCAGTTTCTGACATCTGACTTGCTGTTTTTCCAAGTCTGATTGAATTCCAGCCAAATTTCAGAAATGTTAGTCCTTGGAAATCTGACCTGGTCTTGTGAAGTTGGTCCAGGAAGACTGTAAGACCAAGCACGCCTACTTTGTTTTGTCCTATGGGGATTGGAGGTTGAGTAGTAAATAAGGATCGAGCTAAAGATCTTTTTAACTTTGATGCTGTCTTGTTTCACCAAATCAGGGTATGCTATAGGGACAGTTGCACTTAGTGTTTAATGTGCAGTGTCATTCACTAGTAACTTGTTTCCCCTTCATTTGCTGTAATCTGGCCAGTAATATCTGTTTCTTTTATTTCTTAAAAATGTTATTGCTAAATCTTGTTTTTATATTCTCTTCATTTCCAGAAATCTCTCTCTCTTCCACAGAGATCTATCCCTTCTAACAAAAAATTAAAAATAGAATTACTTCTTTTGATGTAGAATTTGTAGAATTCTGCTATAAGGAATTATTTTAAATTTTTTAAAGAAGTTGAACCCTTTTTAATGAAATACATCTTACTCTATGCACATATATGATTTCTCATTAATATGGTCAGTATGTCAGGGGAAGGGAGATACTGGATTATTCCCCTATTTAGTCATTTAAAAGAGGGGTATTCTCTGTGCTTTATTCAACTTTTAGAACCAATAAATTAATGGATTTTAATTATAGAATGCAGGTTGCTTGCAGTTGCATTTTAGTTTTTCTAGTTCTTGGTCTGTTCTTATTAGATGGAACTGTTGTAAGAAAAGGGACCCATAGGAAGAACCAAATTAGTGTAATAATTTTGTTCATTTTATCCATGAATATATAGCATGATTACTTCACTTTTGTTATGATAATTGAACTAGACCAAAGGCCAATTAAGAATAGCTATATAGGTATATTGACATCAAGTTAATTTTTATTTCTATGCTTGTTTACTTGTAGGTGAGAAATTTGAAATTAGAGCAGGAGCAAGAGAAAAACAAAATCTTATCAGAAGCATTAGAGACTCTGGCAACGGAACATCATGAATTAGAGCAGTCTCTGGTTAAAGGATCACCACCTCTCAGCATCCTTAGTGAGGAAGAGTTTTATGATGCTCTTTCAGGTAAGCACAGAATCCCCTCATACTTTGTGATTCATGTGTGATTTTTTTTTTCTTAATAAAACTACCTCAAAGGTGGGTATCAATGTCAGTTTCATCTTATGGGAATGAAAAAAAGTAAAAACTTATTGATTATCACTCCTAAACTCATTCATTTTCCTTTTGATTTGGTATGTTCTTCTTAGAAGACCTTAGATTGTCTCGGCATCCTGTCTTCAAGATCAGTATGTTTTGCTTGAATAAAGAGCGTATTTTCTTTTAATGTAATTGTATTGCTTCTCTTCTTCTAGGTTATCCTTTATTTGTGTGTATATACACGTATTTCAAATTGATTATTCTCTATTTTATTTTTATGGTGAGACTTGCCATCACAGATTCCAGTTTTCTATTCTGCCCATTATTTTTGCTGTGCAAGCCATAAATTCTGCTTTCATAATTTTCATTTCTCTTCTAAAACACTCTGAAATAGTGTATTATGCCTCCATGTTCCCAAATTCCACAAGATCCTTTGTCTTATCAAATGCTGGATCATTTTCCTTTGTTTTGTAGTATTTATGGATAGATGAGTAAACTGGTTTATTAGATCTGGAGGCTATTTTTCCTTCTGCTGTTAATGTTTTTCCTTTTGATTTATCTGCTTATGTTAAAGGTCTTTTAACTTTCTTCATTTTGAGATCTTTTGTGATTTCAGTCTTTTCCCCCACTATTTTCCCCTGTTGCTCACCTTCTGTCTCCTGCTCCTCTAATGGTAATTTCCCAGAGGGTGGATCTTAGAGCTTCTTAACCTCTTTGCACACTGGTTCATGGTTCAACAGCCTGGGTCTCTGCCCAAAGTTACTTTGGGGGGAATAGAACTTGGCTCAGCTGGATGCTTGGGCTCTTTCTTTTAGGTTTAGAGGAGTGCCTCTCCCTCCCCTTCCTTAGTTCCTTGACTCAGCAGTTCAGAGTACTACCACTCGGGTGCTATTGTGCCAGTGGGTCAATTCCTATTTAGACTTTGGGTCTCCAAAGCTCTAAGAGGATGAGACTCATGGAGGAGGGTTAGAGTGTGAGATTGAACTTTACTTTTTTTTCAATTAAATTTCATGTTTATTTTTAGTTTACATCATTCATTTCCACAAGATTTAATTACAAATTTTCTCCCTGTCTTTCCCCTACCTACCACCCCAAAATAGTGGTCCCACTGAGTATCCCCTCCCCCAATCTTCTCTCTCCTATATCTTCCCCCATCCCCTTCCAACTTTTGAGTAGGGCATGGTAGATCTCTATGCCCCAGTGCCTGCATATCTTATTTCACAGTTACATGTAAAATAATAATAATATATTCTTTAAACATTTCATTTTAAACCTTTGAATTCCAGATTCTATCCCTACCTCCCTAGTCACCCACCCTTACTGGGAAGATAAGCAATTCAGTATAGGTTGTACATGTGTAGCTATACAAAACATTTCCATAGTGGATATATTGTGAAAGACTGACTGTATTTCCCTCCATCCCATCCCACCCCCCACTTTTTCTATTCTCTACTTGGATCTTGTCCCTTTTCAAAAGTGTGTTCTTCCGGGGCAGCTAGGTGGCGCAGTGAGTAAAGCGCTGGCCCTGGAGTCGGGAGGACCTGAGTTTGGTTCCAGCCTCAGACACTTAACACCCATACAAAAAAAAACTAGCTGTGTAACCTTGGGCAAGTTACTTAACCCCAATTGCCCTCCAAAAGGCAAAAAAAAAGTGTGTGCTTCCAATTTCCCTCTCCTCCAGCCTGTTCTCCCTTCCATCATTCTCCCTCTCATCTTCTTCCCACCTACCCTCCTGTAGGATGAGATACCCTATTTAGTGTGTATGTCATTCCCTACCTAAGCCAAATTCATTGAGAATAGGGTTGACTAATTCCCTTTTGCCTTCCCGTTCTTGCCCTCCATTGTAACAGTTTTCTCTTGCCTCTTCTATATGAAATAATTTACCTCATTCTGTCTCTTCCCATCTCTTCGCATTATATTCCTCTCTCATCTCTCAATTTCACCTTCTAAGTATCATCCCCTTCCCATTCAGTTGGTCCTATGCCCTCTGTCTATGTATACCTGTAAACATATATACACACTCACATATGTATTCATATGCACATATACCCTCCTATATAGACATATATGTGTGCATGTATACATATATATACATATACATTTATATTCCCTTCAACTATCATCATACTGAGAAAAGTTTCATAAGTTACAATTATCGTTTTTCCATGTAGAAATATAAATAGTTCAACTTTAATAAGTTCCTTATGATATATTTTCCCTGTTTATCTTCTCATGCTTCTCTTGCTTCTTATATCTGAATGTTGAATTTTCTATTCAACCCTGGTTTTTTCATCAAGAATGCTTGAAAGTCCTCTATTCCACTGAATGAGCATATTTTCCCCTAAAATGTGATAACTCAGTTTTGCTGGGTAGGTGATTCTTGGTTTTAATCCCAGCTCCTTTGACCTCCAGAATATCATATTCCAAGCCTTTCTATCCCTCATTGTAGAAGCTGCCAGATCCTGTGCTATTCTGATTGTATTTCCACAATATTCAAATTGTTTCTTCTTGGCTGCTTATAATATTTTCTCCTTGATCTGGGAACTCTGGAACCTGGCTATGTTATTCCTAGGAGTTTTCTTTTTTGAATCTTTTTCAAGAGGTGATTGGTGGATTCTTTCAGCCTCTATTTTGCCCTCTGGTTCTAAATCATCAGGGCAATTTTCCTTGAGAATTTCTTTCTTCTATTTTCTTTTTTTTTGAGGGGCAGTTGGGGTTAAGTGAATTGCCTAAGGTCACACGGCTAGTTGTTTTTGTGTGTTAAGTGTCTGAGGCTGGATTTGAACTCAGGTCCTTCTGACTCCAGGGCCAGTGCTCTATTCACTGCACCACCTAACTGCCCCTGTCCTTGAGAATTTCTTGAAGGATGATTTCTAGGTTCTTTTTTTGATCATGGCTTTCAGGTAGTCAATAATTTTTAAATTATCTCTCCTTGCTCTATTTTTTTTTTAAAGCAATTGGGGTTAAGTAACTTGCTCAAGGTTACACGGCCAGTTATTTTTGGGTGTGGTGCTAAGTATCTGAGCCGGGATTCGATCTCCCAGGTCATCCCGATACTGGGGCCGGTGCTCTTACTCGCTGAGCCACCTGGCCGCCCCTAAGCAATTGGGGTTAAGTAACTTGCTCAAGGTTACACAGTAAGGTGTTTCTGGGTGGATGCTAAGTGTCTGACCCCAGATTCAATCCCCCAGGTCATCCCAACAGTGGAGCCGGTGCTCTTACTTGCTGTGCTACCTGGCCGCCACCTGGATCTATTTTTTAGGTCAGTGGTTTTCCCAGTGAGATATTTCACATTGCCTTCTATTTTTTCATTTGTTTGGATCTGTTTAATAGTATCTTGATTTCTCATAAAGTCACTAGTTTCCATTTGCTCCAGTCTAATTCTGAAGGAATGATTCTCTTCAGTGAGCTTTTGAGATTCTTTTTTCATCAAGCAAATTCAGCTTTTTAAGGCATTCTTCTCCTCATTGGCTATTTGAGCCTCTTTTGCCATTTGAGTTCAGTCTATTTTTTAAGTTGGTATTTTCTTCAGTCAGGTTGTTGACTTTCATTTCATAATTTTCTTGCATCATTCTCATTTCTCTTCCCAATTTTTCCTCCACTTCTCTTATTTGGTTTTCAAAATCCTTCCGGGCTGGGCTCTGCTCTCAGCGCACTGCAATGGACCCTTCCTGTCCACCTGCTGGGCTTCCTTTAGTGGGAGATTTGTTTCTCTGTGTCACTTTGTGGGTTCTGTGGCCTTAAAGTTTGTTTAGAGTCATTTTTTATAGGCATTTGAGGTGGTTATGGGGGAGCACATGGTGTTTTCCTGCTTCTACACTGCCATCTTGGCTCCCGATCAAACTTTATTTCAAGCCCCAGATATGTGTCTAGTCTTGTTTGCTCTGTTTCTCTGCTTTCCTGTAGAAATCTTTTGTGACACAGAATGCTGCTGAGTTGCTGACCACCAAGTTCCCAGAAAACTTCCATAACTTGGAACCTGCATGTTTCCATGGCACTGGAAAGAGGGAGGGGGCTCCTGGGGTCTGGGGCTGGGTTATTTGGAAGGCTTTTGGTCTGGTCCTTGGGTCCAGCTAGTGCCGCTTTGCTGCTCTTAGTATATTGGGGGGGGGGCAGGTACTGAGGAAGCTCTTAGCAGTTCAGTTTTTTTAAGGCACCTTTTAGATTCCAGGTGTTCTTGACCATGAACATAAATGAAGTTGCTTTAACTTTGGCATATAATTTCTGTTTTGGAGAGGCTTGAGAGGTCATAAAAATCAAAGAAAATATCCAGTCTTACATCTTGTTCTTATCGTGACAAATAAGTCTCTCACCCATTTTTCTTTATTGTTTTGTTCATTTTAAGTACTTGGCATAATAATGTTAATCAAGAATTTGAAATATGTAGACTAAAATAGCCTATGTTCTTTTATCAGAGCTATTAAAACTGCACAAAGCATGTTAACAGTAGGTTGTGCTTTAAGGAATTTATGTTTGAACCTGATTGTTCAGAGACCTAAAGGAGCTTCTTTTCCAGAGGGGCTATTGAAAGGGAAATTTTTTTTAAAACTTAGGGTGGGATAGAAGCAACTTGTTAATCATATTTAGAATCAACCAGGATCTATTGTTACCAAGCAATTTAACAAAGGGTTTGAACCCCTAGAGAAATTTTGTTGCTTGTGAAGTGGGATCAGCATACACTGTGACTGAATGCTTAGGAGGTAAATGCAGGAGAGTAAGGTTCTTTACCAAAATGAATGGAAGTAAAAAAGGAGAGTAAAGTGACAGGAGGATAATAATATCAATGGAGTTAAAGTAAAGAAGTTTGAGATCAGTAAATTTATTATATAGAACAAATGGGAAGTATCAGAAATTTTTTTTTTTAGTAGATGTGTTATGGAATAAAAGAAAGTCTGCAAACAGAGATTGATTCTCATTGACAGTGGTGTTTTGGCATGAATCAGTTAAAAAATCTTAAGAGTTGGAAGGGACCTCAGACTTCCAAATTGCACAGGAATCCCTTATGATATAATTCATATTTTGATGGTACTTTTTTCCCCCAGAATTTATTTATTTATTTTTAGTTTTCCACATTCATTTCCACAAGATTTTGAGTTCCAGATTTTCTCCTCATCTCTCTCCTACTTCCCACCCCAAGATGGCAAGCATACTGTTTAATCCTTCCTTCCATCTGCCCTCTCATATATGCTCCCCTATCTCTCCCCTTCCCCCCTTCCCCTTACTTTCTTTTAGGGCAAGATGGATTTCTATACCCCATTGCCTGTATATCTTATTCCCTGGTTGCATGTAACAGTTTTTTAACATTTGTCTTTAAAACTTTGAATTCCAGATTCTCTCCCTTCTTCCCTCCTCACCCACGCCCACTTGGAAGACAAGCAATTAAATATAGGTTATACATGTGTAGTTATGCAAAACATTTCCATAGGAGTCATGTTGTGAAAGACTAATTATATTTCCCTCCATTCTACCCCACCCCTCCATTTATTCTATTTTCTCCTTTGACTCTGTCCTTTTCAAAAGTGTTTGCTTCTGACTACCTCTTCCCCTATTCTGCCCTCTCTTCTAGCATACCCCCCTCTTTTCCCCTCCCCCTCTACTTTCCTGCAGGGGAAGATACTCAGTTGAGTGTGTATGTTATTACCTCCTTAAGCCAAATCCAATGAGAATAAGATTGATTCATTCCCTTTCACCTCCCTACCCTTCCCCTCCATTGTAATAACTTTCTCTTCCCTCTTTTATGTAAGATAATTTACGCTATTCTATCTCTCCCTTTCTCCTTCTTCCAATATAGTCCTCTCTCATCTCTTAATTTTGTCTTTTAGATATCATCCATTCATATTGAACTTATCCTGTGCCCTCTATGTTTCTATGTACAGCCATATACACATACATACTTACATATATATATATGTACACACACACACATACTCATACACTCACCTATACATACATAGACACATACACATATACATATATATATTCCCTTCAACTATCCTCATACTGAGAAAAGTCTCCTGAGTTACAAATATAGTCTTTCCATGTACGAGTAAACAGTTCAACTTTAATAAGTTCCTTATGATTTCTCCTTCCTGTTTACCTTTTCATGCTTCATTTTCTGTTCAGCTCTGGTCTTTTCATCAAGATTGCTTGAAAGTTCTCTATTTCTTTGAATATCCATGTTTTCCCCTGAAGTATTATACTCAGTTTTTCTGGGTAGGTGATTCTTGGTTTTAATACTAGCTCCTTTGACCTCTGGAATATTATATTCTAAGCCCTTTGATCCCTTAATTTAGAAGCTGCTAGATCTTGTGTTATCCTGATTGTGCTTCCACAATACTCAAATTGTTTCTTCCTGACTGTGTGTAACATTTTCTTTTTGACCTGAGACTCTGGATTTGGCTATACTATCCCTAGGAGTTTGGGGGGAGATCTTTTTCAAGAGGCAATCAGTGAATTCTTTCAATTTATATTTTACCCTCTGCTTCTAGAATATCAGGGCAGTTTTCCATGAGAATTTCTTGTAAGATGATGTCTAGGCTCTTTTTTTGATCATAGCTTTCAGGTAGTACAGTAATTTTAAAATTATCTCCTCTGGATCCATTTTCCAGGTCAGTGGTTTTCTCAGAGAGATATTTCACATTGCCTTTTATTTTTTCATTCTTTTGGATCTGTTTTGTAATATCTTGATTTCTCATAAAGTTTATTAGCTTCTGTTTGCTCCAGTCTAATTTTGAAGGAATTATTTTTTTAAGTGAGCTTTTGAAGTTCCTTTTCCATCTTGTCAGTTCTGCTTTTTAAGGCATTCTTTTCTTCATTGGCTTTTGGACCTCTTTTGCCATTTGAGTTAGTCTATTTTTTTTTTTAAGATGTTATTTTCTTCAGTATTTCTTTGGATCTCATTAGCAAGCTGTTGACTTATTTTTCATGATTTTCTTGCATCATTCTCATTTCCCTTCCTAATTTTTCCTCTACTTCTCTTACTTGATTTTGAAAGTTCTTTTGAGCAGCTCCTCCATGGCCTGCAACCAATTCATATTTTTCTTGGAGGCTTTTAATTCCGGAGCTTTGACTTTGTTGTCTTCTTCTGGTTCTTTGGTTTGATTCTCATTGTCACTGAAAAAAGATTCAATAGTCTGATTTCTCTTCCTCCGTTTTCTCCGCTTACCAGCCAAATGAGCTTTTTTTTTTTTTTTTGAGCTCTTTGCCTTGGTAAATCTCTGCTTCCATAGTGGAGAGTGCCGTGTACCAAATTTCTGGGGTATTGAGCAGCTGCTGTCAGAACTACTAATAGGCACCTGCCTCAGAATTGTGAGAAGGACTGCCTCTCCACAGCCTCAGTGAGCTCTGCCTCACCAGGGCTCACCCCAGGACTGTCACTGAAGACTATGACCCAGATCCAAGCAGGGCAAAGCAAGAGAATCCTACCTCAGCACCAGCAGAGAGATTCCTGCAATTTCCCTCAGGTCAGTCGCTTGGTCTGCCCACCATCTGTGGGCCTGGAGCTCAGGAAGCAACTGCCTCAGCTGCTGCCACCTCCACTGCCCCATGGGCAGATGCCGAACTGGGCTCTTCTCTCACCCAGGTCCAATAGCGTTTCCCCACTGACCTTTTACTTTCTTTTTGGAGTTCATGGGTTGAGAAGTCTGGAGGCTGCCACAGCTGCCAGTGATTCAGTCCCCTGAGGTCTGCTGTGGCCCATCTGTGTTGATGGTCTGTGCTGGCATGTCCCACACAGGACTGGGCTCTACTCCCAGCCAAGTGTGATAGACCCTTCCTGTTGGTTTGCCAGGCTGTCGTCAGCTGGAGATGTATTTCATTCTGTCATTTTGTGGGTTCTGTAGCTCTAATAGAGTAATTTTTTACAGGCATTTAAGGTAATTGGGGACGAGCACAAGTAAGTTTCTGCTTTTACTCTGCCATCTTGGCTCCTCTCCCCAGATGGTACTTTAAGGTTAATAAAGTACTTTTCCTTTGTTAAACAGAAGTCACAACTCCATAAGACGTGCAGAAACTGGATTTCTTAGAAGAGAAATGAATATGTCTGTGAAATACCTTATACCAAGTACAAAGGGAGTCTGCAGTACAGGCTGAAATTTGGATATTTATGGGTTACAAATGGGGGGGGGTATTGTGGGAGGAGTAGAGGGCAATCTCCTCCCAAATGGGAGTGGTATAGGAGGAGGAAAGGGAAGAAGGACTAGTCCCCCTTCCTGAAGAGGAGGAGAAAGGCAGAGAAAAGGAAGGAGGAGCTTGAGTGAGTAAGATGGCAAAAACAACCTTATTTTCCCTTGGGAACTGGTAGACTATGAAGATGTGAAGGTCTGCTTATTTACGAGGGTCCCAGATGCACAAACACTTTATCAGTCTGGTACAGACTGACATCTGTCTTGTAGTTGGTTCGACTCTCCAGATACACTTGAGAATCCAGTTGAGGTAGAAGCAGCACGTGATGTCAGTTTGGCAGGGAGGGGAGGACTTAATCCTTGACTCATTCAGGGTTTTCTGCATACTCTGGGTCCAGTGTTTCTGGAAAATATAGCAACTCAAGAAAACAAGTTCAGGGGGCCCCTTAGGTTCCTTTGAGTTAGGTGACATGATAGAAGACTGAGGTGCACAGAGATGAAATGACCTCCCTATGGTCATGTCAAAGTCAGTCAGGGCCCCTGTCTACAGAAAAACTGTAAACAAGTACAGTGTGTCCTATCTGCTTCATTATACTGAGTTCAGATCTGGCCTTAGGCACTCACGCTATGTGACCCTGTGCAAGTCACTTAACCACTATATGCCTAATGCACTGAAGAAGGAAATGGCAAACCACTCCAGTATATTTTCTAAGAAAACTCCATACAGAATCACAAAGAGTCAGGCACTACTGAGCCACTGAACATTCACAGCATCTGTATTAGTCTGTTTTCTCTACGTCAAACTCTCAGATTTGTCGACCAATTTTTGTATGATTTTTTAAATATTTTTTTTTGTATTTTTTATGGTTTTGAGGTCCTTTTCTGTCCAGAACTAGATGAGTTCTAGCTTATCAGTGACTTTCTCAAAATGTGTTGCCTACAACTGAGCAGTGAATTTTAGATGTGGTCCAACCAGGAAAGCGTTAGGGCTGTCAATACTCCTTAATTCTGGACATTATATTTCTTTTTTTAAATTAACTTCTCTTTTTTTTAATCACCAAAATTTTACCTTCTCTCCCTCCCACATCTTACCCCCAATTTAAACCCAAATTAAAACAAAACTTCTTTGCAAGCCTGTATAGTCAAGCAAAACAAATTTCTTCATGGACCATATCCAATAGATTGATCTATATCGATATTGATATCTACAACTATAACTATGTCTATGTCTATATGTAGACGTACACACATATCTCATTCTGTACTCTTGAGTCTTTAACTTCTCTATCAGGCAGTAACACATTTCTTCAATAATCCTTTAGAATCTTGGTTGTTCATTACATTAATCAGTGTTCCTAAGTCTTTCAAAGTTGTTTGCTATTATCGTGTTGTCTTTGTATAAATTGTGCTCCTGGTTCTGTTCACTTCACTTTGTATCAGATCATATATGTCTTTCCACATTTATTTGAAACTACCCCTTTCATCATTTCTTACAGCACAATAGCAGTCTATGACATTTATATACCATAATTTGTTTAGCCATTCCCCAATTGATGAATCCCACCTCAGATTCCATTGTTTGCTATCTAACAAAGAGTTATAACCCTGGAGGATTAGACTCAGTTTTCCTGGTCAGGTTATTCTTGGTGTATATCCTTAGCCTTCTGGAATATGGTATTCCAAGCTCTCTGAATTTTTATCGTGGTGCCTACTAAATCACCTGTGATCCTGACTGCATGTCCCTGGTACTTTAATTCTTTTTTCTGGCTGCTTACAATATTTTTTTCTTTGACCCAGATGTCTTGCATTTTGACAATAATGTTCCTAGGAGTTTTACTTTTCAGGTTTCTTCCAGAGGTAACTAGTTGATTCTTTCAACTTGTACTTTGCCCTCTAGTCTAAGAAATCTGAGCAGTTTTATTTTTTTTTCAGTTCATTGTTAAGATCCAAATTCTCTGCCTCCCAACTTTCCTTACCCACCCATTGAGATAGCAAAAAAAAAGCCAAAAACCATTACAAATATATAGGCATGCAGAACAAATTACTGCATTAACCATGTTCATACATACATACATACATCTTTTACATATATACACACACTTATTTCATATATAACTATATCTTTGTGTCTATAATATGTGCATATGTACACACACACACGCTTCAGTCTGCACTCTGAGTCCATCTCCTCTCTATCTAAAGGTAGTTACCATGCTTCATCACGAGGTCTCTGAATTGTGGTTGCTTCTACTATGTTGATTAGAGTTCCTAAGTCTTTCAGAGTTGTTTGTTTTTGTAATATTTATTATTCTATGATTTGTTCCCCTGGTTCTGCTTACTTCATTTCCATTAGTTCCTATAAGTTTTCCTAAGTTTTTTGGGAAAATGTCCTCATATCCTGTACTTCTACTATAACTTATTCAGCAATTCCTCAATTGGTACACATCTTCATTCCCAGCTCTTTGCCATCACAAAACAAGATTCTGTAAATATTTTTATGTATTGCCTTTTTTCTCTTTATTTGTTTTCCTTCAGGTATAGACTTAGTATTTCTGGATTAAAGACTATATACTTTTTGGGCTCTTGGGACATAGTTCCAAATTGCTTCTGAGAATGCCTAGAGTAGTTCACAGCTCAACCAGTAGTGCATTAAAATATTTGTTTTCCCATAGTCTCTCTAGCATTTGTCATTTTAGAAATACCTTTTTGCCATTCTGATGGGTGTAAAGTAGTTCCACAGAGTTGTTTTAATTTGCATTTCTCTAATTATTAGTGACTTAGAGCATTTTTTTTTCCTTAGGGTTATTGAAAGCATGGATTTCTTCCTTTGAAAACAGCCTATTCATGTCCCTTGATCATTTATCAGGTTGAGCAATGGCTCTTGTTTTTACACATTTAAATCAGTTTCCCATAATAGCTTAGAAATGAGAACTTTGTCAAAGAAACTTGCTGCAGAAATTTTCCCCCCAATTTCCTCCTTTTTGTTAGGGTTTTATTTCTCCAAACCCTTTTTAATTTTATGTAATCAAAATTGTCCACTTTATCCCCAGTGAACCTCTTTATCTCTTGTTTGGTTGTGAACTCATCCCTTATCCACAGATCTACCTGGTAATTTCTTCTGTGCTCCTCTAACTTGTTTATGTCACTCTTTTTTTTTCTTTTTCTTTTGGAGGGGGGACGTCAGGGAAATTGGGGTTAAGTGACTTGCCCAAGGTCCCACAGCTAGTAAGCGTTAAGTGTCTGAGGTCAGATTTGAATTCAGGTCCTCCTGACTCCACGGCTAGTACTCTATTCACTGTGCCACCAAGCCGCCCCATTTATGTCACTCTTTATGACTGTCTAAATTATGTATCAATTTGGAGATTATCTTGGTATATGATATGAGATGTTTTGTTTTGTTTATACTTAGTTTCTACCATATTGCTTCTCAGTTTTCCCAGAAGTTTTTGTCAAATAGTGAATTCTTGCCCAAATAACTTGGATCTTTGGGTTAATGAAACATCAGTGTTCATTTGTTTCTGTATATTATGTACCAGATCTGTTTTACTGATCAACCTCTGTATTTCTTACCCAGTAGAAATTTTTATGATGATTATATTTATAGTATAGTTTGAGATCAGGTACATCTAGGCCAGCTTTCTGATGATTTTTTTTTCCTTCATCAATTCTCTTGATATTCTTGACCATGATCCTCCAAATAATTTTTTTCTTTTTTTTTCCCTTTCCTTTCCTTTTCCTAGATCTAGAAAATAATCCTTTAGTAGTTTGATTGATAGGGGAATACTGATGCTTAACTTCACAAGGTTTTTGTGAGGATCAAATAAGATATTTGTTAAAAGTGCCTTACCACAGTTCCTGGCATATGGTAGGTGCTGTATAAATGCTTACTTTCTCCCTCTCCTTCCCTTTTTGTTGTGTTGACTTCTGACATACCTCATTTATGTGAGCTAATCTTCCTCTCCCTTCCCTCCTCTCCTTCCCCCACCCTTTCCATTTTCCTTTTAAGTTTATCAAAATACATAGAATTTATTCTCAGGCTTTCTTTGAGTCCTGATAATTTTAACATTCATAGGGGACACAAGTATCATCTCCCCTATATAAAAATAAACCAGTCATGTATGTTATCCCTTACTGTATACCCATGTTTACTGTTCTATATTTCTCTTAACTCCTGTGTTTGAACTTGAGAAATTCTACACAGCTCTGGATTCTTCATCAGGAATGTTTGGAATTCTGTTTCATTAAAATAGAATATATAAATATATAATATATAAAATAAAATAAAAATAAAACCCTGGAGAGTTATTCTCACTTTTGCTGCCTAAGTTATTTTTGGTTGTAAGCCTATTCTAAGCTCTCCATAGCGTTGTCTATTAAATTTTGTGTGATTCTGACTATGGCTTCTTTGTACTTGGTTTAAAAAAATTTTGGCTGCTTGAAATATTTTTTATTTTACCTGGGAGCTCTGGATTTTGGCTATAATGTCCCTGGCTGTTTGTATTTTGAGGTTTCTTTCAGGAGATGGCCAGTGTATTTCCATTTCTACTTCGTTTTCTGAATGACAAAGCTATCAGATGTTACCTATTATTGTACCCTGGACAGATGGATCCTCTGGGATCTCTTCCTACCCTGGTGCTTCCTGCTCTGGGGTCCGTTATTGGCTGTCTTTCAGTTTCTGTATTCTAGAATGCTCTCTACTCAGCTGACTCCTTCCAGATCCCATATATAGTATCTGTATGTTTCTCTGGCTACCTCCCCAAACCAACCTGGACTAGAAAAAAAGTGACTTATTGTGACTTTATCTTGGATTTCCTGATCAAAATTCAGACCATCTTGGCAGTTTTCTTTTAAGATCTATTCACATATTTCTTCCTTTTCTCTCTGTCTCTTTCTCTCTCCCCCCCCCCCTTTCCCTCTCTCTCCCTCTCTCCTCCTCCCCTTTTCTCTTGTCATGACTTTCAAGTAGTGTAATTATTCTTTTTTTTTTTTTCTTTTTTTATTTTTAAGCAATCGGGGTTAAGTAACTTGCTCAAGGTTACACGGCCAGTTATTTCTGGGTGTGGTGCTGAGTGTCTGAGTCCGGGATTCGATCTCCAGGTCGTCCCAACACTGGAGCCGGTACTCTTACTCGCTGAGCCACCTGGTCGCCCCTAAGCAATTGGGGTTAAGTAACTTGCTCAAGGTTACACGGCCAGGTGTTTCTGGGTGGGTGCTAAGTGTCTGAGCCCGGGATTCGATCTCCAGGTCTTCTCAACACTGGAGCCGGTGCTCTTACTTGCTGTGCTACCTGGCCGCCCCGTAGTCTAATTATTCTTAAATATTTTCTTGATCCATTTTCTAGATCAGTTGTTTTCTCTATGAAATATCTTATATCATCTTTTTTTTGAATTTTGACTTTAATTTTTTTTTGTCTTTTTGCGATATCATTGGTTTT
The DNA here is from genome assembly GCF_028583685.1 of Petaurus breviceps papuanus. Classification (NCBI taxonomy): domain Eukaryota; kingdom Metazoa; phylum Chordata; class Mammalia; order Diprotodontia; family Petauridae; genus Petaurus; species Petaurus breviceps. The sequence goes on along the minus strand of NW_027186304.1, from coordinate 38,700,516 downwards.
AGTATGATTCACCCAAATTTTTAGAGAGTCTGGTGATTGGGCATGTTTTGTAGTTATTTTCCTAAGCTATTAATCCCTTTCCAATTTTTGTTGAAAGCTCTCATTTCTTTTCTAGGTTTTTCCTCTTCCACTCTCATTTATTTATTTTTTTTAAGTTTAAGCAGTTTTTTAAAAGTTAACTCTTGCTTTAGCTCTTCTAGGAATTCTTGTTGAATGTGACTAACCTGCACTTTTCTTTGAGTCTTTGATTCTAGATGTTTTGGGATCATTCTTTTCTTCTGGGATTGTGTTTGAGCATCCCTTTAACCATAATAACTTTTCATGGTAGAATTATTTTTTTTTTCCCCTTTGTTTGAATGTTTTTTCCATCTGCTTTCTTATTTCTGATTTAGGGTTGGACCCTTTGTACTTCTGGAAGAAAGATCTGACCTAGTCCTGTTACTACTTTCTTGGGGTATTGAGTATTATATTACTCTCAGTTCTAATGAACAGTTCATGCTGGCAACCTGCAAGCTTTCTGTGTCCCCAGAATTATTTGATTTGTGATTCAGGCTAATAGTTGATTGCTATTTCCTTTTTCTGAGCTCTGTCAGTTTCTAATATCAGTTTGAAAGTAATCAACAGGGGTGGCCAGGTAGCACAGCAAGTAAGAGCACCGGCTCCAGTGTCAGGATGACCTGGAGACTGAATCCCGGGCTCAGACACTTAGCACCCACCCAGAAACACCTGGCTGTGTAACCTTGAGCAAGTTACTTAACCCCAATTGCTTAGGGGCAGCCAGGTGGCTCAGCGAGTAAGAGCACCAGCACCAGTGTCAGGATGACCTGGAGATCGAATCCCGGGCTCAGACACTCAGCACTACACCCAGAAATAACTGGCCGTGTTACCTTGAGCAAGTTACTTAACCCTGATTGCTTAAAAAAAAAAAATGAAAGTAATCAACAGTAGATTACTGTTGTACTCAGCTATCATCATTTAGTCTAACAAGCTCTGCTCATTTACATTGTTGAAACTGCAAACTTCCCTTGGGTCTAGGCTTCTTGCCTTGGTTGTTATTTCTTGAGCGTCTGAGACCCTCTTTGCTCTTAGGTTCACACTTGCTTGTTTCTAAACTTCTGTCTTGTACACTGCCTTAGAGCTCTTTATGTCAGCTCTGGGAACAAGTCCTTTTCTCTGTCCATCCTGGATTTGTGACCTGGATCTGGTTAGTGAGTGACAGAACTGCCAGTTGGCTTGTGTTTGCACACTCTACATAAGCTTGCTGTGCCCCAGTATGACTGACTCTACAATCTTCTCTTGCTCTAGTATGTGGCTTGAAACTGCACTGAAATTCTTTGCATGGGATTCTCTTGGCCAAATCTGCCCCTGGTGTCCGTGGACCTCTCTGTTTGTACTCCTTTGCCAAGCTGGGCTGACAAAATTACTGTGACTTGATTTCCCAATCAAATTCAGTCTGGCTACATTTTCGAGGTCTATTTGGAAGTGTCTGGGCAGGAAGCTTGCTGTACTTCTTCCTCCTACTCTGCCATCTTGTTCTCGGTGTGCTTGCCTCTTTGTATTTCTGTTCATACAATTTAAAATTGCATTGACTTCTTTTGACTCTGTTTAGACTGAGCTTGTAGTCCATCAAAATCACTAGTTCTATGAAGTGAGATTTTTTTTTTCATTATCATTAGGATCAAATCAATCCATTCTGTAGTGTAGATAGACATCCACAGACTTATATATAAGGTGATTTTTGCATAATACAAATTTGCCTCTGCCTACTTCCTTCACTTAGTCTGTATAACAAAGACACGAACAA
>NW_027186304.1:38677597-38698702 GCF_028583685.1 Petaurus breviceps papuanus | reverse complement strand
GCAGAGTTCTATACAGTAAAGTTAACATGAGTGTGCAATATATTCCCCTTCCACACCCACTCACTACACAAAGACTTAATCACTGGTAGTTGGCTGTGTAACTTTCTAAATAAAGCTATAGTGGGTGAAAGATGAAATGATTGAGGAAACAAAAGTTCAAAGTTCAGAGAATATATATTAAGCAGAGCATGTTAACTGTATAACAAAATTGGGACCAGACCTCCTCAATTTAGGACTGGACCTTGAATATGGGGGAAATAGACTTTTATACATTAAAAACAATCAAATAAGTCCAGTTAATTAAAAGAAAACTATTAACCAGGAAACAAAACTAGGTAATCTAATGTCTAATTAGAGGAAAGATTAGGGACTTTCCAGGTTGGGAGAGGGGAGAGAACAGATGCAGATCCCTGGAATCAGAAAAAGAGGTATCCCATTCCCCTCAACTATCTGTATTCAATCGGAGGAATATAGAAAAAATAACTGGTTAAACAGTACAGGTGGAACAGTTTTCAGATAAGACATAGGGATTGTTTGAGATGTATAATTGTAAGAAAACCCCTTGCCTTAGTATTCAGATCTATTGGGTTTCTGGTCAGCATAACCTAGGTCCTTAGTTAAGGATCTCTAAACAGTAGGTAGAGGTGGTCCAGGTTTCTAGTGCCACAGAGCTTAGGTTCAAACAGTGTAACAATGTCCTCTCCCACCTTCCACAACTGAATAAAGTTTTCTCATAAGACAGAAATTGAACTGGACCCATAATTGAATAGAAAGGGAACTGAGCTGGCTCTAGAATTGAGTCACAAAGTGAATGTGGTTCACTCAATCTCCATAACTGACCACTCGTTCTAATCACCTCAGTTCCCTCAATGCTGTCGAGAAGATATTAGACAGTGGTTCTCTTTTTTTCTCCCTCATAGACCTAATGATAGTAAGCAATATTATTCTAAGTAGTGTTTGAACTTTTAAAAATCTTTTTTTTTTTTAAGCAATCGGGGTTAAGTAACTTGCTCAAGGTTACACTGCCAGTTATTTCTGGGTGTGGTGCTGAGTATCTGAGCCCGGGATTCGATCTCCGAGTCATCCCGACTCTGGGGCTGGTGCTCTTACTCGCTGAGCCACCTGGCTGCCCCTGAACTTTTAAAAATCTTGAAGGATTTAGATCCATCTTTATGATACAAGAAAAAAAATTTACTCAAATGATGAAATATTTCTGCCAACTGTTTCATGGTGAACCTTTTTGGTTTGGCCTCGAGTTTTGAAGCTTCCCTTTCTTCTTCTGCAGTCTTTGCAGCTACCAGCTTAATCAGATCCTCATTCAGAATCCGCATTCTGATTACTTTTAAGAAATCTTTACATAAAGTTAAATTTAAGTAATGCAAATTTATATAAAATGAAAATTGTCTGTATTCTTAAAAATAAAGTATTTGGGGGCAGCTAGGTGGCACAGTGAATAGAGCACCAGCCCTGGAGTCAGAAGGATCTGAGTTCAAATGTGGCCTCACACACTTAACATTTACTAGCCGTGTGACCTTAGGCAAGTCACTTAACCCCAATTGCCCTGCCTTCTCCCCTCCAAAGAGCCAAAAAAAAAGTATTTAGCAAGTGTGACATTTTGTACTTATCCTATGATTCTTAGAAACATGGCAGTGATATTGCTGCCGAATTTATCAGTTAGTTAGGAATGTGCATATCCCTGAAGCGGGAGGAAAGGTTTACTATTAATATATAAGGAAGCTAAATTTCTTTCTGTAGAGTTATGAGGAGAAAATGCAAAAGTATGACAAGAAAAAATGATTAATAAAAATATTTCTAAACAATTATTTTATGTTAGTAATTTATCCTCCCCCAAATTTCAAATCCAAAAGCTTCATGTCCTCTTAGTATATAATAAGTGTACAATAATATATAAGCATGCACATACAAGCTACAGAAAAATTAGTGACTTTTGAATGTTGAAATTCTTAATGCATGATTTTTATTACTATCTGCTCACTCTTAATGGTTTTTTTTTGTTGTTTTTAGCAACGTTAATGATTTTTCACTTCTTAGTGTTTCCTCTTAGTGCTATTTTAGTTTAAGTGTTCATGAATAATTTACCATAAAATCTAATAGTACAGCATAGGAAAACTAATAACAGTTCTCAGATATTCTTATGTCATATACTTGAAGGAAGTTTCAAATAGATGGAAAAGATAGGAAGGGACCATATTGTGAAGAGCTTTAAATGTCAGAGGAAGTTATATTTTATTCTAGAGGTACAGGGAGATACCAGAGTTTGAGTAAGGAATGACATTGAGTTTATTGAATATTGGAGAATTACTTTGACAGTTGTGTGGAGGAAAGATTGTAATGAGAAGAGTATTGAGGGGGAAGGTACGGCAGGGCTGGCAGAGGCAGGCCTGGAAGGGGCCTGATCATCTCAGAGGGCAAATCTTCCCACCAACCACAAGGTCCACTACCAGGCCTATCACCAAAGGTCTGGGACTGGAAAGAGCAAGGTAAGAAGCAAATACAGGGGCCCCTGTCCTGGACAGCAAACACTCCTGGGGCTACCACTTCATAGCCCAGAAATTTTTTTTAAAAGCCCATATCAGGACCTTCAAAGACTAGGATGACAGAGTAAACCTCACTTGCTCCAAACGCCTCCTCTGACCCTGAAAACATAGTAACTCTTGCCCCAGGGCAAAACCCTCTACAGTAAAGGCTTGGGATCCTACAGGAAGGGCGTGGCTAGGACTCTGCCTCAAAATGGGTAGAAAGCAGACTACAAAGACAAAGACTCTGGAGTCCAACTATCCCTCAGAGGGAGGAACCAACCTCAGAGGGAGACAATGTGGACTCCACACCCAAAGCTGAAACTTCAACAGGGAATGGGTCCCAAGCACAGAAGGCTCTCCTAGATGAGATCAAAAGGAACTTTGAAAACAAAATGAGAGAGATAGAAGACAAAATGAATAATTCTCTCAAAACGAAAATAGCAGAATTAGAAAAACATTTTAATGAGGAAAACATCTCTCTAAAAAGAAAAGTGTATGATATGGAAAAGGAGCTTCAAAAATTAACCAAGGAAAATGATTTGCTAAAAACTAGAATTAACCAAATGGAAACAAATAACTCTATGAGGAACCAAGAATTAGCCAAGCAAAACAACAAGAATGAAAAATTAGAAAAAGAGGTAAAATACCTCAAAGAAAAAGTAACTGACCTGGAAAACAGATCCAGGAGAGATAATCTGAGAATCATAGGCCTACCAGAAAATTATGATGAAAAAATGAGCCTGGACAACATTGTCCAAGAGCTTGTTAAGGAAAACTGCCCTGAGATACTAGAACCTGAGGGTAAAATAGAAATCGAGAGAATCCACCGGACACCTGCTTAAAGAGATGCCAAACTGAAAAGTCCTTGAAATGTTGTGGCCAAACTACAGAACTACCAGATAAAAGTAGTTTTCAAGCGGCCAGAAAGAAACAATTCAAATATTGAGGGTCCACAGTGAGGATTGCACAGGATTTGGCAGCCTCTGCACTGAAAGATCGGAGGCAGTGGAATACAGTTTTCCAGAAGGCAAAAGAGCTTGGGTTACAACCAAGGATCACATACCCAGTGAGACTGAGCATATTCTTCCGGCAAAGAGATGGTCATTCAACGATATAACAGAGTTCCAGACCTTCTTGATAAAAAAGCCCGAACTCAATGGAAAATTCAACCTCCAATTATGAGATGCAACAGTGACTTAGAAAGGTAAACAAGGAGAACACACACACACCTGCTATTTGATAAGAGCAAACTGGTTATAGACAAGTAGAGGGTATGAGTATAAAATACACAAAATGACGATTTAAAAAAATCTTAAGGGCTACAAAGGGACTGCAATGGAAGAAAGGGAATGGTTGAAGTGGAAAAGGGTAAATTATGCCACACATAGAGGCATAAAAACTGTATAGCAAAGGAAAAAAAGGGAGTTGGGAAGCATATGAGCTTTCTCCTCATTGGTTCTGGTACAAGAAGGGAATAACAACCAGTTAAGCATAGGACTCTATGGAGAAGAAATGCAAAAAGTATCATTTTAGAGGGAAAGGGGGAGGGAGAGGAGTTTCACATGAGATTTGTTCCTGTCACTCTTGATGTGAAGAAGAAATAGCATACTTCATTAAGTATAACAATAGCCTACAGGCAGTAGGAGGGGGAAAGGATTATGAAAGGGGGGTGGGAGTGGTTTGTAGGGAGGGAAGTAGTAAGGGGAAAGGGGAGGAAAACAGAGGGGGGCTAAAAAGGGAACACTGAGGGAGGCGGTGGTCAAAAGGGGGGAAGGGAGAAGGGAAGGAAAATATGAACATTAACAGGGGCAGGAATAGGATGGGGGGAAAGAAACAGATAATCATAACTGTAAATGTGAATGGAATGAACTCTCCCACAAAATGGAGACGGATAGCAGAATGGATTAGAAATCATAATCCTACAATATGCTGTTTACAAGAAACACATCTGAAACAGAGGGATACACACAAGGTAAAGGTAAAAGGTTGGAATAAAATATATCATACCTCAGCTAAAGTAAAAAAAGCAGGAGTAGCAATCCTTATCTCAGATAAAGCAAAAGCAAAAATTGACCTAATTAAAAGAGATAAGGAAGGAAACTATATCCTGTTAAAAGGCACCATTGAGAATGAAGCAATATCATTACTTAACATATATGCACCAAGTGGTGTAGCATCCAAATTCCTAGAGGAGAAGCTCATGGAATTAGAGGAAGAAATAGATAGCAAAACTATACTAGTGGGAGACCTTAATCTCCCCCTCTCTGAACTTGATAAATCCAACCTCAAAGTAAACAAGAAAGAAGTTAAGGAGGTGAACAGGATTTTAGAGAGGATAGGTATGATAGATCTCTGGAGAAAACTGAATGGGGATAAAAAGGAATATACTTTCTTCTCAGTAATTCATGGCACATACTCAAAAATTGACCATGTTCTAGGGCATAAAAACCTCACAATTCTATGCAGTAAGGCAGAAATATTAAATGCATCCTTCTCAGATCATGATGCAATAAAAATTAATATCCAATAAAGGGCCAGGGAAAGACAGACTAAAAACTAATTGGAAATTAAACAATTTAATCCTAAAGAATGAGTGGGTCAAACAAGAAATTATAGAAACAATCGGTAATTTCATTCAAGAGAATGATAATAATGAGACAACATACCAAAATCTGTGGGATGCATTAAAGGCAGTTCTTAGGGGAAGTTTTATATCCCTGAGTGCATATGTGATTAAATTAGAGAAAAGGGAGCTCAACGAATTGGGCATGCAATTAAAAAACATAGAAAAAGAACAAATTCAAAATCCCCAATTAAATATTAAATTAGAAATATTGAAGACAAAAGGAGAGATTAATAAAATTGAAATTGAGAAGAGTATTGAGGTAGGGTGACCAATCACAAAGCAATTGCAGTAATGCAGGTGAAAGATTACCAAGGACCTGAATTAGGATGAATAGATAAAGTGGGACATATCTAAGAGATGCCCTGTGGAGGTAGAAATGACAAGACTTCTATGTTGTATTTTTTTTGTGGGGAGATTCTTTTTGGAAGGGGAAATGCAGGGCAATTGGTGTTAAGTGACTTACCCAAGGTCACACGGCTAGTAAGTGTTAAGTGTCTGAGGCCAGATTTGAACTTAGGTCCTCCTCACTCCAGGGCTGGTGCTCTATGGACTGTGCCACCTAGTTGCCCCATACTGTATTTTTTAAATGTAGCACTGAAAATTGAAGATGAGTATTCAAGTTCAGAGTTCTGCAGCAGAACTATCATCTCTGTAATTCTGGACAACATGACTTTATTAACATAGCCTAAGATTTCGTTAGCTTTTTGTCTGACATCACACTATTGACTCCTTCTGTTTTCGCTCACTGAAACTCATCAGATCTTAACAGATGGTCTTTGTTTAGACATGCCTGTATCAGGTTTAGAACTTGCAGAGGGGAACAGGTATTTTTAAAATTGTTTTTATTTTGAACTTAAAACACCAGACAAAATGGGCATTCCACATAGCAAAATAGAGAAAGAAGATTTCGGGAACTTCATGTTTGTTGAGAATTTGCATTTCTTCTCTTTTTTGTATCCTTTGACTTTTTATCAGTAGAGGAATGGCTTTTCTTAACAAATTTGAATTAATTCCCCATGTATCTTGGCTATGAGATCTTAGAGCTTTCTTAAAGTAATATTATTTTTTATTCCTTTATTCCTAATAAATTTCATCTCAAAATATTCAGTCAAATGTTTTGGCTTTTCAGGATCTCTTTAGAAAATCACTTTGTCATCTTTTACATTATCCTCCCTAGTTTTGATAAGTATGCCAACTTTGCTTTCTGGTCGTTGATAAATGTGTTGAACAGGACAGGATCAAGGACAGAGTTTTGAACATCCTGCTAGACATTTTCCTCTATGTCAGGGTTTCTTAATCTGTAATCCATGATTTTTTTAATTGATTATTTCAATATAACTTTTCTCTTTAGATCTTATATATTTTGTTGTATGTACTTAAAATAACTATTCTGAGAAGAGACTCTTAGGCTTTTCCAGACCGCCAAGGGGTCCCTGAAACAAGAAAGGTTAACAACCCCTACCTACATGACCTTTGACAAATGACTTAACCTCTCTGGGTCTGAATTTCTTTGTCTTTTTTTTTTAATTAAATGTTATTCTTTTGCTTTTTGGAGGGGGCAGTCAGGGCAGTTGGGGTTAAGTGATTTGCCCAAGGTCACATGGCTAGTAAGTGTTAAATATCTGAGAGTGGATTTGAACTCAGGTCCTCCTGACTCCAGGGCCATGCTCTATTCACTGTGACACCAAATTGCCCCAAATTTCTTTGTCTTTAAAACAAGAGTTTTGGATTACATGACCTCTATGATCCATTCCAGTGCTAGAACTATCATTTTATAAATGCTGTGCCTTGTGGCATCTCCTCTCTTCTTGTGGTGTCTTGCTACTTCATTACTATTTAACTTTTTCATGTGTTTACACCTTATCACTCCAACCTTCATATAGCTCCCAAATTGTCTCTCTAGTATATGAATCTGATCACATTATTCTTATGCTTAGAAACTTTCAGTAACTCCTCCTTGTCTATAATATGATAAACAGATTTTGCCATTTAAGACTGTACCAGGGGTGAGGAACTTGTGTTTGTTCTGTGAAGTTTGGAATAAGTCAAAGGGCCGCACTTGAGGACCTAGAAGGCCACATGTGGCCTCAAGGACACAGGTTTCTGACTCCTGTATGACTGTCCCATCTTGCAGTAAGCCCAATTTTCTAACCTTATTTTATATTCTTCTTCATGAGTCTAACAGTCAAAATGAATTACCATTTTCTTTTCTTGTCCATCTTCTGAATCTCAGCCTTCATGTAGATTGTCGATCCTACACTAAAATGCGTTTAATTTTCATCTCTAGCTTTTGAAACCTCTCATTTCCTTCAAGGTTCAGATAAGGTACCCCTTTTCTGTGAAGCCCTTCATGATTTCTCCTAGTTGAAAATGATTTGTCTCTTCTCAGATCTTTTTATAGCATTTCAGATCTTTCCTTTGCTGTATTAAATTATGTCTTCCATCAAACTTATTTGTGAATGGTTTTTTACTCCGTGTCATAATGTATGGTCCTTAAGAAGAGGGACTGTTATTTTCGTCTTGTATTCCCAGGACCTAGAAAAGTGCTTTACATGTTTTGTTGTTTGTTTGTAGCATGCATTTAATAATGAAGTAAAGTGAATTATGTCTTCAAGTACTTTCTAAATTTCTTGAGGTCATGATTATAAGTATTATAAGTACCCTTTTACTTGTTGTACTGCTCTACTAACATAGATAGGAAAATACTATTGAGTACCATCTATATTCATGGTATTATACTGTGTTCTCTAGAAGGATACAAGTAAATAAAAGGAACTTAGTTTCTATATTTTTACTGCCTATCTCATTATTTACTAGCGTTACAAGTGAATTTGAGTAGCACTTCACAGATTTTGCTTTATCCCCTGTTCCTGATGTTATGTTTTAAGTTTGTTGAACAAATGTTTACTGAACCCCCATGATGATTATTCTGTCTCATCAAAAACGTTTCTCTTTCAGAGTTCCCCGTTACTGTTAAGAATATTGCTATGCTTCCAGTCACCCAGGTTCACATCCTCAACTCTTCACTGCAGACCATTGACAAATCTTGTCATTTCTCTCTTCATGGAATCTTCCGTGTTTGTCCTGTGCTCTCCAGTCACACAGCTGCCACTCTGGCTCATACTCTTATCACTTCCCTCCATCTATTGAAGTCATTTCCTAATGTATCTCTGAGCTTCAAGTCTCTCCCATTCCATTCATTCTCTCCATTGACTAAGTATTCCATGGAAAGCTGCCTTCCTGAACCCTGGTTCCATGACTGTCTGTGACTTCTAAGCTCAAATAGAAACTCCTGTTTGCATTTGAACTCTGCATGACATGGCCCCTTCCTCACACTTTCCCTCCTTCCTTACACTGCACTCCTGCTGTTCATCAACATGGCCCTGCTTCTTTCACCTCCCTGCTTTTATGCTGGCTGTCTTCCAGGCTTGAATGCCCTGGCTTTGAACCCTCACCTCTTAGTTTCCCTGGCTTCCCTCAAGACTCAACTCAAATCCCACCTTCTACAGGAGGCACTTCCCTGTTCTCCCAACCATTAGTACCTTCATCTCTTTAACTCTACATGTGTTGGTACCTAGTTATTTACATATTGTCTTCATTAGAATGAATTCTCCTTGGTGGTTGGTATTATTCTTTGCCTTTCTTTGTATCTCTTAGTGTTGGGCACAGTATCGAGCTAGCTTAATAAATACTTGCTGTTTGACTGACTACTTGTTAGTGTAATCTAGAATTGTTCCCTAGTGTAATGAATTTATCTGTATGCTTCACAGAAAACTTTATGGGCCAAGAATTTCAACAGAACAGATTGCAAATCCTGAATTTAGTAGTCCAAAATGGAGCATGTGGGAAACTTTCATATGTATAGACTGAGTGCTGAAGATCATTACTATCTGGTTGGAACCATCATGTGTATTCTGTAATTTTTTTAACCTTTGAAAAGCATGTTAGTTTTTTTAAAGGTTTTTTTTTCGGGGAAGGAGGAAAGTCAGTGCAGCTGATGGATACATTGCACATATTTTCAGACTTTTTTGGGGGGGGGGTCAGGGCAATTGGGTTAAGTGACTTGCCCAAGGTCACAGGGGTAGTTTTTGTGTTAAATGTCTGAGGCTGTATTTGAACTTGGGTTCTCCTGACTCCAGGGTTGGTGCTCTATTCACTGTGCCACCTAGCTACCCCTAATGGCTAGTAAGTGTTAAGTGTCTGAGGTCAGATTTGAACTCAGGTCCTCCTGACTCCAGGGCTGGTGCTCTATTCACTGCACCACCTAGCTGCCACTTTCAGACTTTTTCAATGTATAACAGCTGTTAATCTCTTATCTCTAGCAAGGGTGTAGGTTAGGGATGTCTTCTCATTTCTCTTCATTCAAGTCTTGCTTGATCTTTATAATTTTGTCATATCACTTTTGATTTTTGGGTGTTCATTCTTTCCATTTACATTGTTGTAATTACCATGTCTTTTTTTTTTCTTTGACTCTGCTTACTTTACTATACATCACATCATATAGATGTTTCTGTGCTTCTCTTTATTCATCTAGCTTCATAGATTTAGTTTCATGGGAATTAGTAACTTTAAGTTATTTCCTAAGCTCTACTGTTATATGCAACTAGTTTTGACCTTGACCCTTGTTTGGAGAGTATTTACTTGAAATTTTTCTCTTAACCCTTCTTTTTTTGTTGTCTTTCAACAAGAGTGTGTTTCAGTCTTTAGTTACTTTCTCACTAGACTGTTATTACAGTCTCTTGACAGTCTTTTCTGTGCTTGTCCTTTTCGGTTTATAATAAATTTAAAATAGTGTGCAATTTTTTTCCTCCTCTGTAGTCATCCTAAGTAATTACATTTTTCCATTTTTTGTGTTCAGGCAATTTGGAAGCCTGTCCATATATCTGTATCTTTCATGCTGGAGCAAATATTTGACATTAGCTTGGGGTCACACATTTCAAATATTTCCAGTGAATGAAGAAAACAGAGTTAATTCAGGTATTAGCATGAGCTTTGTGTGATTACCCTTGATATTTTAATATTGCCATAGTGTTTACTAAATATTTTATTCACTGTGATATTTTCATTTCAAAGTTCATTGAAAATGCAATGATTTTTAGCATTATTTTCAAGTACTATTGAAATTATTTTTATGTATATATATGGGAATTTGGGATTATGGTCAGCCTTTAATCCCCTGGAGGGAGAAGCTGCTGAGGTGCTGCAGCTGTGCAGCCACAGCCACATGGCTGTTTCAGCTCCTGGCCTACAGATTGCAAAGTGACCAAGCAACCAGTCTGAGGGGTAAGCACTCTTGCTTTAACCTACTTGGGTCTGGATTGTGGTTTAAGGTGGAAGTTCTGGAGTGCGTGACCAGTTTGCCAGAGCGTGGGGAGGCTTCTGAGAAGGCACGCAACTAATAGATCCAGCAGCTGAGAAAACCCCAGCAATTGGGACAAAACTCCCCCTTCTTGTAGCAGAGTTCTACTGTGGCAAAAAGCTCAAAAGTCAAGTAATTGAGTGGCAACATGAGCAAACGAGGGAAGCAAGGCAAGCACAGTAATCCAAATTTAGACTCCTTTTTTGGGGGACAAAAAGGATCAAAGCATGGAATAGGAGGAAGTCAGCAAAGTCAGAACTCCTGCATCAGAAGCTTCCAAGAAAAGAATAAGCTGCTTACAGGCCACAGAGGAGCTTAAGAAGGATTTTGAAAACCAAATAAGAGAAATGGAGGAAAAATTGGGAAGAGAAATGAGAATGATGCAAGAAAATTATAAAATGAGAGTCAACAACTTGACTGAAGAAAATAACATCTTAAAAAATAGACTAACTCAAATGGCAAAAGAACCTCAAAAAGGCAATGAGGAGAATGCCTTAAAAAGCCAAATTTGCCAGATGGAAAAAGAATCTCAAAAGCTCACTGAAGAGAATCATTCCTTCAGAATTAGATTGGAGCAAATGGAAGCTAGTGACTTTCTGAGAAATCAAGATATTATTAAACAGATCCAAATAAGTGTAAAAATAGAAGACAATGTGAAATATCTCATTGAAAAAATCACTGACCTGGAAAATAGATCCAGGAGAGAGAATTTAAAAATTATTGGACTACCTGAAAGCCATGATCAAAAAAAGAACCTAGAAATAATTCTTCAGGAAATTCTCAAGGAAAATTGCCCTGATGTTTTAGAACCAGAGGGCAAAATAGAGGTTGAAAGAATCCACCGATCACCTCCTAAAAAAGGTCCCAAAAAGAAAACTCCTAGGAATATTATAGCCAGGTTCTGGAATTCCTAGATTGAGGAGAGAATATTACAAGCAGCCAGGAAGAAACAATATGAATGTTGTGGACACACAATCAGGATAACCCAGGATCTGTCAGCATCTACACTGAGGGATTGAAGGGCTTAGAATATGATATACCGGAGGTCAAAGGAGCTGGGATTAAAACCAAGAATCACCTACCCAGCAAAACTGAGTATCATGTTTCAGGGGAAAATATGATCATTCAATGAAATAGAGGACTTTCAAGCATTCCTGATGAAAAAACCAGAGTTGAATAGGAAATCTGACATTCAATTACAAGAAGCAAGAGAAGCATGAGAGGGTAAACAGGGAAAAGAAATCATAAGGAACTTATCAAAGTTGAACTACTTACATTCATACACATAAAAACAATAATTGTAACTTATGAAACTTTTCTCAGTATGAGAATTGTTGAAGGTAATAGAAATGTATTTATATATATACACATATATATATGCCTATATAGGAGGGTATATGGGCATATGAATGCATATGTGAGAATGTGTATATATGTGTACAGGTATACATAGACAGAGGGTACAGGGCCAGTTGAATAGGAAGGGATGATACTTAAAAGGTCAAATTAAGAGGTGAGAGAGGAATATAATGAGAGGAGATGGAGAAAGATAGAATGGGGGAAATTATCTCATAGAGAAGAGTCAAGGGAAAACTGTTACAATGGCGGGCAAGAACAGAAAGGCAAGAGGGAATGGGTCAACCCTATTCTCAATGAATTTGGCTTAGGTAGGGAATGACATACACACTAAATAGGGTATCTCACCCTACAGGAGAGTAGGGGAGAAGGGGATGAGAAGGGGGATGATGGAAGGGAGGGCATGCTGGGGGGGAGGGAAGTTGGAAGCACCCACTTTTGAAAAGGGACAGGATCAAAGTAGAGAATAGAACAAGTCGGGGGTGGGATGGGATGGAGAGAAATATAGTCAGTCTTTCACAATATATCCACTATGCAAATATTTTGCATGGCTACACATGTACAGCCTGTGTTTAATTGCTTGTCTTCCCACTCAGGATGGGTGACAAAGGAGGGAGGGAAGGAATCTGGAATTCAAAGGTTTAAAATAAAATGTTTAAATATATATATATATATATATATAATTATTATTATTATTTTACATGTAACTAGGAAATAAGACTTAGAGGCACTGGGTCATAGAGATCCACCATGCCCTACTGGAAAGTCAGAGGGGGGATGGGAGAAGACATAGGAGAAAGAAGATTGGGGGAGGAGATGTTCAGTGGGATCACTGTTTTGGGATGGTGGGTAGGGGAAAAATGGGGAGAAAATTTGTAACTCAAAATCTTGTGGAAATGAATGATGTAAACTAAAAAAAAATTAAAGAAAAAGAGCTTAGACATCATCTTTCAAGAAATTATCAAGGACAACTGCCGTGATATTCTAGAACCAGAGGGTAAAATAGAAATGGAAAGAATCCACTGATCACCTCCCCAAAGTGATCCCAAAACGAAAGCTCCTTGGAATATTGTAGCCAAATACTAGAACTCTCAGATCAAGGAGAAAATAACCAAGAAGGAACAGTTCAAGTATTAGCCACAGTCAGGATAATAGAGGATTTAGTAGCTTTTTCATTTAAAGGTCAGAGGGCTTGGAATGTGATATTCCAGAGGGCAAAAGACCTAGGATTACAACCAAGAATAAATAACATACCCATCAAAACTGAGTATAAACTGTCAGAGGAAAAAGTGAATATTCCATGAAATAGAAGACTTTCAAGTATTCCTGATGAAAAGACCAGATTGACTTTGAAATACAAGATGTAAAAGAAGCTTAAAAAGGTAAATAGGAGAAGAGAAATCCTAAGGGACTTTAATAAGGTCAAACTGTTTACATTCCTACATGGGGAGATGATTCTTGTAACTTATAAAAACTTACTCATTATTAGAGCAGTTGGAAGGAGTATATGTAGAACATAGAGGTGTGAATTGGATATGGTGGTATGATTATCTAAAAAAATAAAATCAATAGATGAGATAGAAGAAGATCCTGGGAGAAAAGGAAAGGGAGAGGTGGAAGGGAAAGTGGGTAGGGGAAGCACATGAACCTTGCTATCATCAGAATTGACTCAAAAAGGAAATAATAAATACACTCATTTGGGTGTAGAAATCTATATTACCATATAGGAAAGTAGGAACAGAAGGAAGACAATGGTGGAGGGCAGGGAGGAGCTGATAGAAGAGGCCATTTTGGGGGAGGTAAAAGCCCGAAGCAAAACTCTTATGAGGAGGGACAGAGTAAAAAAGAGGAGAGATCAGGATATCCATCTTCAAATAAGAACTGATAGAGCCTGAATGCAGAGCAAAGATACTTTTTCTTTATTTTTGTTCATTTTTTTATATCTTTCACAGCATGACTTTCATGTTAATGTTTTTGCATGACTACACATGTGTAAGCTATATCAAATTGCTCACCTTCTCAGTGGGGGAGAAGGGAAGGAAAAAGAGAATTTGTAACTCAAAATTTGAAGGAAAAAAAAAAGTTAAAATTGGGGACAGATAGGTGGCCAGGTGAATAGAGCACTAACCCTGAAGTCAGAAGGAGCTGAGTTTAAACCCAGTCTTAAGACACTTGATACTTGACTAGCTGTGTGACTTTGGCAAGTAACTTAACCCCAATTGCCTTCCCTCCTCCAAAAAAAAAAAGTTAAAATTGTTTTTATATGTAATTGGGAAAAAATAAGATTTTAAAAAAAGAAAGCACCATTGTTATATCTTTAAAAATCTTGTATAATTTTCACGTATAAGTAAGAGACACCTTACCTGAGAACAGGCTTCAATAATGATTTTTATTTTACAAAGTTAAAAATGTCTTTAAAATTGAGCAAATTGTAAACACAACTAGATTTTATGTTTTCGGTGCCTGTCACTCATGATTACATAGATTCTACCTGCTGTACAGAATTGGCTGTGAAAACCACCTGTTGCCAACTCATGCTTTCGTTGAAGAAACTTTTGATTCTTAGGAATTCAAACTTTTTGATTCTCACAAAGATTTTACAGAGGTGAGAAAGTTGCCAGATAGGTCAGTATGCTGATTTGTCTTGGTCATGTCTCTTCTGGGGAGAATACCATCCATTCCTTTCTTTTTCTTTTGGAATCTTCTTTTTTTTAGTTATTTTGAGGACAAATTTCTGATTGCCTTTAAAATTGTTATCACTAGCATGCAATTTTTCATTGATGATGATGCAGAAATACTCTTAAATCTCTTATTAGATGGAGCTATGTCTTTGTCAAAGACTATATAAAAAACAAATTCATTTTTGGAGGTAAATAAACATATTCATTGTTAGACCTTAAGGTATTTATCTCAAAATATTCATTATATACTTACTGTGGTGAACACACAGGGCAGAGTACTTGGGTACTTACAGAGATTATTTAGAAAGTAGTATCAAACTCAAATAGAAACTTCAGGCTGCATATTGACTTAGAAACTCATAAATTAGGGGCGGCTAGGCGGCACAGTAAATAGAGCACCAGCCCTGGAGTCAGGAGGACCTGAGTTCTAATGCGGCTTCAGACACTTAACCACTTACGTGTGACCTTGGTCAAATCACTTAACTCCAATAGCCCTATCTTCCCCCCCTCCAAAAAAAAAGAGAAAAATAAGCTCATAAATTAATATTTTCTGTGTTGTATTTTTCTTTTATTAAACATTTCTCAGTTACATTTTAATCCAGTTTCCCCTAGCACTCAGAAGTTTGATATTTCTGGTTTCGAGAAGCTGTGGACACTGCCTTCTAACGTAGGGGGTTAAGAAATGAAGAATATTATAATAGAAAATAATACACTATAGATGTGTGAGGGAGTTACAAAACAGTGCTGTGTGAGATCTGAAGGGGGAAAGGTCATATCAGTGGAAAAACAATGGGAAAGGAAACAACATGGATTATTATGTCCTTAAAATAGTCTTTCTGCAAATGATAAGATCATTTAAGAGGTTTAGGCTCAAAACATACATGTACTATTGTCCAGCTACTAATTATTTTTTTTGCTAGATTATAGTGCTAAAATAAGACACTGTGAATGCTTTATTATTTTGAAAGAATAAAAATAATAAGGGAGAAGAAAGAGTGTACCAGAAAATTCCTTTTTTTTTTTTTACTAAGGAGTTAAGAATGGATTTGTTGATTAAGAAATCCACTTGAGTGCATTTTAGTGCTTTCTTAGTATTGAGAGGTTAGCTAGAGATATCCTAGGGTGATCATTTCATAAATTTACTTTAATTCTAACAAAACCTTAGTTATCTCAATTTTATAAGTTGATAATATGGAAATTCAGAAAAACTGCCCTGCCTAGGTATAGTGGATAAAGGACTCATCCAAATATCTCCCCCTTGTTATTTATGAACTGAGTGAGTAACTTTAGTTAAGTCACTGAACCTTTTTTCAGTTTCTTCATTTGTAAAGAGTAGGTATGAAATAATTTATCAAATATTTACTAAGTGCTTTACTATCTGGGCATAGAAAGACAAAAATAAAATAGTCCCTCCCTTCTAGGAATTTTAGATCTCCTGAGGGAATCTGGTATGTCCACAAGTAAGTCACTACAAAGCATATAGAAAGTAACTAGTGGTACTCGGTATACATAATGGAGAAAACCAACAAATATGTATCTTTTATTGGATTTTTGCTAAGGGTTATTTTCTTATATCACATAAAATAATTTTTTTTTCTTTTTTGGAGGGGAGAAGGCAGGACAGTTGGGGTTAAGTGACTTGCCCAAGGTCTTACTTATTTACGGGGCTAGTAAATGTTAAGTGTCTGAAGTATAAAATAATCTTTTAAAAAGTATCAAACCTCTTTAAATATACATTTTATGAGAACTTGGATTTCATATAGATCGATATAACTAAGATTGATTATGAGTCTTTGCATTTGGGACATAATTAATTATTAGAATGAATTTCTTATCTTTTACCATTCTATAAATTCAAGCAAAATTTAATGCCTTGCAGAATGTCAACTTTTATATACTCTGTATAGATTCTCTGAAATCCCTGTAGGGGAAGCTCACAAGCTGTCTGAAGGACAAAGTGGTCTACTAAAGTTTCAGAGCTTGGTTCATTGAAGGAGGTATCTGCTGTTTCTTGAAGTCTAGCATCAAAGATCTAGTCATTAACATGCACCTGCTCTCCTACAGATTCGGAGTCCGAACAGTCCATAAGTAGATTGGAAACAGTAACAGCACGTTCATTTGAAGAGAGGAGAGAGCATTTGAACAATAGAAAAAGCAGAATGTCTGAAGAAAAGGATTGTGGTGGTGGAGACTCCCTGTCCAACGGCATCAAAAAGCACAGGTAGGATTATCTATTTTAATATGGAATAATTGTGAATTTTGTGGCACAAAATAAAATTTGCCTGGATTCAGTAAATAATTTTTCCTTTTCTAAATCTCTTCTCCCCTGCTCCGGCTGGTCAGTATGCCACTGCTTTTTCTTCTGCCTACGTAAGAGAAGCATGTAGAAATTGGGAAAATAAGGCACAAAATTTTTATCTTTTCCATTTGTATCAGCAAACTACATTGCAGACAATATGTAAATGCTTCAGTTGCCTCCCTTAGACTTGTCCAAATGTGCCTACTGAATTTGATGCTGGGTTCTTTTTTTTCATCATACATCTTTTATGACGATACCTTCTATTGCTATTTTAGTTTCCAGTCATTTGATCTTCTTGTTGATTTTATTAAGAATGAATGGTAATATTGCCAGCCTGATGACACAATTAAGTTAAGTTTAAACAAGACAGTTTAATAAGAACCACTCTTTGCTGAACACATCCAATTTACGTTGCCTGAGAACCTTAGTATGGTTTTTATACCTTTGGTAGTTTAGTCAGAGACTTTGTAGACTTAATGAGATGTTATAGACACCACCGTTCTCTAGTTTCAGCATAAAGTACAGGATAGTTAAATATGTGATTGTCACATTAATATAGTAAATTATTATTTTTTAAAATTAGTAAAGAATTGATTTCATGTCCTAAGTAAAATTTCTCTTGGGTTGGGGGAGGGGGTTAAAAACAATTATGATGTAGATTTTTAAAAATAGTTTTTTCAGTGCTTTTTCTCACTTAAAGATGACAGGGAGAGTGCCCGCTATGGAACAAAGGAATGCATGCTGAATTTGTAGTTAGAGGACCTGAGTTCAAGTCTCAGCTCTGCCCTTTGTGACTTTGGTGACATTGTACAAGGCACTGAACTTCTTGGCCTTAGTTTCTCATCTGTAAAATGAAAGGTTTGGAGTATTTGACTTTAGAGATCTTTCTTAGCTCTAAATCTATGATCCTAATTACCTTAATTAGAGTATAACTTGGACATAGCACTTTCCTTGTGCCATGATTGTTAGGGAAGATTGAATAGTAGCATGCCTTTTCTATTCATTTCAATTCATAGGTCCTAGGAACCCTTTGATTTCTACCACTGCCTCAGTGAAAAGAAATCTGAGGAAAAAGCAATCTACTTACACATTTTAGTAGCAGGCATATCCATTCCAGTAAAAATAGCAGCTGTAGGGGTGGCTAGGTGGCTCAGTGAATAGAGCACCAGCTCTGGAGTAAGGAGGACCTGAGTTCAAATCCGGCCTCAGACACTTAACATAAAAACTAGCTGTGTGATGTTGGGCAAGTCACTTAACCCCAATGGCCCTACCTCCCCCCCTCCAAAAAGCAAAAAATAAAATAAAATAAATAGTTTACTCTGACAAGATCAGTAATGCTTTTCTTTTTTCAATTAGAAAACATGCTTCTTAACTGAATATGTATGATCTATATCATATTGCTTACCTTCTCAAGGTGCAGGAACGGGATGGAGGGAGAGAGAGAATTTGAAACTCAAAATTTTAAAAAACAATACAAAAGTAAAAAAGGGGTGGGGAAGAAGACATGTCCCAAATTTGCCAGTAACAAGAGGTTTTCACTTAAAAGAATGTGTACATTTACAGTTTCTTCTCTGATGATTTTGGCTAGCTGCTATGGAGTCCTTTGTGAAACCAGAGCTGAATGTGCACTCTCAAAAGAAAACATTTACCCACAAACCTAGCAAAGTCTGGTTATCTAAAAAGGAGTGATAAACTTTGACCATTCATTAACCATATCAGAATGAAACAGTGTGTGTGAATGTACTTTGAGAAATACAAGTACAATGAGATCAGTGTAAATAGTGTTGATGGATTAGTAGTATAGGGGTTGTCTTTTTTTCTGGGACAGGACATTCTCTGTGTTATGTTTGACTAGGCTCACAGTAAGAACATATGCGATATGGGCATGCCTTATCATAAACTTCTTCATCCTGCCTTCATGTGGTCTTTATTTTGTTCTTTTCTATACGTTTTATTGATACTTTCTGCCTCTTTTTTTTTTTTTTTTTTGGCCATAGTCACTTCCCACTGAACCCTTCTGGCCCTTTCCCATAGAGTTTCTTCCTCATAACCAAAAATCAACTTGGACAGTGACCACCTCTGACAGACAAGAGAACATACTGTTCCCATAATTTACCACCTTTCTAGCAAGAGAAGGGAAGTCTCTTAGGAAAGCTTCCTGACAATCAGGAGTCTCCAGAAATGGTGTGAGCCATCTGGGTAGTGGATTCCCCTCCCTGGAGCCACTTTAGCAGATGCTGGATATCCGGTGGTTGAGGCAATTGTGGAGGTCCCACTGCAGTCCCATCCTACTAAAATTCTTGATTTTGTTTCATTATTTGCGCTTTGGAACCAGTTTGTGAGAATGCTTAGTCTGAATACATAGGATCTTAGATTTAGAGCTAGAAGGGACCTTGAGACTTCTAATACAGCCCCTTCATTTTACAAATAGGAAACAGAGACTCAGAGAACTGAAATGGCTCTCTTGTGGCCGCACATGAATGTCAGAAATGGAATTTTATCTCAGGCCCTATGGACTCTAGGACTCTTACCTTTTACACCATGCTACCTCTCCTAGGTATAGGGATAGATTCTGGTGCTAGACCTGTGATGCATGGCATCCCCTTCTCTGCAATTTATAGTCTTAAAGAGTTGCCTAGAGAAGAGGTGTCAACTCTTAGCATGCCTCACATGTGACCCACATTACTCCAGAGTATGGTTTAAACTAGATTAAAATGTAATTAAAAGGTATTTAACAAAATAAATAAAAATACAATGAAATTTAGATCATTTTGCATTTTAAGACTAAGACTTTAAGACTGAATCAGTATGCCACTCACAGGCAGATATGGTTAGCAGCCCCTATTTGAAACCACTTTTGAAAGCTTTTGAAACCACTGACATGAGAGCACTGAGAGCTTATGTGACTTATCTACCCTTACATGGCTTCTACTCATCATGGTAGGTGAGGATGGGGTAGGGAGCCTCTGTGTCTCATATTTCTTTTTGCTTTTTGGAGGGCAATTGGGGTTAAGTGACTTGCCCAAGATTACACGGCTAGTAAGTGTGTCAAGTGTCTGAGGCCGAGTTTGAACTCAGGTCTTCCTGACTCCAGGGACCCTTGTGTCTCATATTTCATCAAAATATTGATATCTTTGTGTTTTGATTTACATTAGTATATTCATTACATATATATTGTTCTGGTTCTGTACTTTCTTCATTATCCATCAATTAATACAAACCTTTTGTTTTATATGAATTTCTTATATTCATTGTTTCTAATGGTAATATGCCATTACATTCATATGCCATAATTTGTACAATCTTCCCTAAACAGTGGGAACATACTTTGTCATACACACACACACACACACAGAAATATATGTATATATACACAAAGTGCTGCTTTGAATAGCTTATTATATGTAGTCCCTTTCTTTCTGCTATTGACTTTGAGGTATTTTCCCAGTAGTAGAGTTTTCTGGGTTAAGAGGATATGAATGGTTTGGTAACTGTATAATTCTAAATTATTTTCTAGGATAGTTGAGAGTTCTACCAGCTATGTATTAGTGTCCATATTATTTTCTAATTGGTTAAGCCAGAATTGTAGAGAGATCTGAAAGGCAAGTGACAGTTTTTTTAGAAAATAGAATTCATGCCAGGTCACTAAAGGAAGAAATGCAGAGAAATAGAAAAGTGTTCCTAGATGAGATAAATTGAACTAGTAAAAGAGATGCAGATTGTAGAAGCTGTAAAAAGTAATAAGACTTGTAGCTCTCATCCTATTAGAAAATAATCCGTCATGGATTAGTGAATGACACCAAGTCTAGGCTGAATGCCAGAGTTTAGCTCTTGAAATAAACAGGCCAAGGTCTTTTTTATTTGACAAGTTCTCACATTGAAGGTATCTTAGTATTTATAATAATGTTTAACATTTACATAACACTTCTGGGGTTGGGGGGGGGGCGAGGAAAGCCACAAGGCAGTTGGGATTAAGTGACTTGCCCAAGGTCACACAGCTAGTAAGTGTCAAGTGTCTGAGGCCAGATTTGAACTCAGGATCTCCTGACTCCAGGGTCTGTGCTCTATTCACTGCGCCACCTAGTTGCCCATATATATCAGTTTTATGTTTTTCATAGCACTTTAAATAGAGCAATGGATAGAGCATTGGACCTGGAGTCAGGAATACTTGAGTTCAAATTTTGCTTTAGACATTTTTGAGTTGTGTGATCCCGGTCAATTGTCAATCTCAGTAACCTCATCTG
>NW_027186304.1:38634939-38677587 GCF_028583685.1 Petaurus breviceps papuanus | reverse complement strand
CAATCCTGGAAAGTAGGTACTGTCATTATTGTGATTTTGCAGATGAGAAAACTGAGTCTGAGAGAGGTTAAGTGATTTGGCCAGCATGCATCCTGAGGCAGGTTTTAAATGCAGATCCTCTCGATACCACGTCCAGAGCTCTTACCCACTTGGCCGCCAGCTTCCTATTTGGAGATTTTAAATTTTATGTTCTTGCTCTTTTCTCCTTAATGCCCTCACGTTTCTCTTTTTACTGTTGGGTTTTTTTCCACAATTGTGAGCCCATCTCCAATTCCACTTGCTTTCTCCTAGAAAGAGTTTGTTTGTTTGTTTGAATGTGTTGGCTATTGGCAAATCCTTCATATAATGTCAGAAAAGGGTTACTTACATATTTGTTGTGATCTGGTTGCCTAATTAATATATTCTTTCCTCAACATAAATCATCTTTTGAAGACTTTTCTAAGGGTTGTACCTAGTATAATTCAGATGACATATACCACACTTATGTTACTGCTCTGAGTCTCACTGCTATAGTAGCCCATTCATAATTTGTTGACCATCACTCAGGAGCAGGTGTCAGAACTCAGTGGTAAAATTGAAAAATCTAAGAGAACCAAGGAAAATGTAAGTTTCATAAATAAGGGAGCAAAAACTAAGATAAGATGCATGTTTCAATAAAAGAGGCTTTTATATTCTCTCTCTCTACCTCTCACCCCATCTTGATTTAAAAAAAAAACCAACTTATCTTTGTTGAGAAAAACAGAGTTAAGAAAAACAAGGTATGATATCTGTTTGATAATCCAGATCAAAATTGTAAAAAAAATTGTCAGAACACTTAAATACTTCCTGGTTTTGTTTTCGTTGTTTTGAGTCAACAGTATCGAATGACCTGTGTCCTAATACTTTACTTTGCTGTTTTTATTACTAACCATCAGATGATATCTTTGAGACTTCATAAAAGATAGAAAAAATATATGGATTATAAAAAAGAACAGACGTAGTCCTCATACTTTAAAATGAGGAAAGATAGGCTATGCAAATTATAAAAGCACATGGAAAGTATTAAACCACATCATCAAAAAAAGTTAGTTTTCCTAAAAGAATATGTTTTTTGGGTAGTGATTAGGGTGACAGTTCAGAATAAGTCATGCCAAACTAAATTCTGTATTTTGACTGAGGATTGTTTAAGATCCTGACTCTGGCAATTACTAGCTGTGTAAAAGTAGGCAGATGACTTAATCTCTTTGACAGTTAATTACCTCATCAGTGATCTGTGAATAGTACTTATACTCTCTATTTCACAGGATGGTTATGAAACAAATGCTTTATAAATCATAAAGTTCTATTTAAATGTGAGTTGAAATAATTATTTCTATGATAATGGCCTGTATAAAAAAACTGAAGAACAAAAAATGTGGCTTAAATGTTTGTAAAACTTTTATTTTGTCCTATATGATATTCTGTTCTTAGGGTATTGAGATGTAGTAGAAAGAGTGCTGGCCCTGCACTCAGGAAGACCTATGTTAAAATCCTGCCTCATTACTAGCTGTGTGACCCTGGACAAATCAGTTCCTCTCTACTTTAGACTAGGACTTATCTGGTTAATAAATCACAAAAAGTTTTTTTGGCGGAGAGAACTATTACACCATTAATTCCTCACTTTAATGAAATTAAGTATCCTTCAATATTAATGTATAATAGTGCATAAATAAACTAGAAAGAGATGATCTGGAGCAATTATTCTCACTTAACTGAAGTTGTTAAGCCCTTCTGCATTTCCCTTCTGCCTTGAAATCATGCTAACTTCAGTGAAGAAAGCAGGTATAAATTAAGCATTAAATTTCAATTATATAGTCTTTCAATGAATCCCTAACATAGCTTTGTGAAACACTGTGGAAACTACTAATCTTGAAACCTGTTGTCAGGTGACTAGTTAATTGCATTAAGGGTTGCCTTCCAAAAGGTGGTTATTAATGACTGCACTGCTTGGAGTGTTTCATTTGGATTAGTATGGGGCAAGTACCAATACTTTTATCATCTATGTGCACCAATGAAATGTCTGAGTGTTCATCAGGTCTAGAAATGACAATAAATTGAATGAGATTAGAAAATAAGAATAGAATCCAAAGTAATTAATAAAGAAATTGCTTGCCAAAAGGGAAATCAAGCATAAGAAACTTAGGTCTTCCATCTCGTGCTGCCCATGGGTCTTGTCCTTTGTGGGAAGAGGAAGAAGAAAGTGCAAACTAGACTTCTTTCTCTTGGTTCTGATTTGACTTGTATCTCCTGCTCTGCCATTTCTTGCCTAATCTCCAGCTTTTGGAGAGACAAGAAATAGTGAAATGGATCTTCTCATCTAACCATTGAGTCCTGTGCCTTTTTCCATTTGTTGCTGCACTTGTTTCCAACCCAGTTTCAGCCTGCTTGGGGAAGAAGAGTGGCACCTTCCGCTCAGTGATGAGCCATAATTTACGCATTCTAGTGCTTCTGAGTCCCTGTGAAGCCCTGATAATTCCTTATTCCCATCTGCCTTGATCCTCCCCACCCCATAGTTCCAGACAAACGCCAGCCGGCCCTTCCGCGGTGCTCTTTTCAGTGCCTGTTCCATAGGTAACAAACTTCCCTTCATCCTAAATCCATCTTCTAGGTGTTACTTAATCTGACTCCTCTCTGCTGACTCAGCTTTGCTGGCCACCCTTCCATGACTGGCTGATCCTTTACTCATTCCCTTCAGCTTACTGGTTGAGCTGAGGGAATTGGCACTCACTTCTTGTTCCACTTTGTCACTTCCAGGTTCTCTCTCTTCCTCCATCACTTAGTAGCCTGTCTTCCTCTGAGATTCATGCTTTCACCCCATTGAAATCCCTGTAGCTGTTGTCTGCAGATCACTTTCCTTTCTTTACAAGTTTGGTGAAGGACTCACAATTTTTCTCTCCTCCCCAACTCCTGCCCTCATACTAGAGGTTTTCAGCATTTGTACTGATACTTCTTCAAACAATGTAACCATTCAGTTCCTTAGCCTGCTCATCTCCTATGACCCACTCTTCCATTCCATCTCGGAAGCATACAAAAACACAGGTACCACCTCAAAGCTAAAGAATTCCTACATCTTCATATCTGACTAGCTTTCCACCTCTACCTTGCCAAACTCTATGTTTTATGTACACTAACCTCCAAACTCTCCACCAGTTTTCTCCCCAGGCCATCTCCCCTGACCTGTCAGTTAAATTTCTGCTATGTGCCAGGAACTTTGCTAAGTGCTAAGAATACAGGAAGAGGAGTTTACAATCTAATGCAGGAGACAGCATGTAAACAAGTATCTACAAAGCAAGCTGTAATACAGGATCAATAGGAAGTAGTTAATAGAGAGAAAGCAGTAGAAATAGGAGAGGGGATGGGGAAGGCTGCATGTAAAAGAAGAGGTTTTAGTTGACACTTGAAGGAAGCCAGGAAGGTCAGTAGGAGGAGGGGAGAAGGGAGAACTTTCTGTTCTAGGCACAGGGGACAGCCAGAGGAAGTGCAGAAGATGGAGTGTTCATGGAACAGTCAGAAGGCCTGTGTCACTGGATCAAAGAGTGCGTGTTGGGGGAGTAAGGTATAAAAAGACTGGAAAGAAAGGGGGGTGGTAGGATATGAAGGATTGAATGCCAGACAGAGCATTTTATATTTCACCGGGAGGTGATAGAGAGCCACTGAGCTTTACTGCTAGTAGGTGGATGACATAGTTGAAGTTTACTTTAGTAAAATCACTCTGGTGACTGAGTGTAGGATGGATTGGAGTGAGAAGAGATTTGAGGCAGGCAGACTATTCTGGTGTGGGGTGATAAGGGCCTGCACTAGAGTGATAGCAGTGTCAGAGGAGAGAAGGAGGCATGTTTGAGAAAGATTGCAAAGATGAAATCAACAGGCATTGGCAATAGCTTGGATATTGAGAAATCCAGGATGACTACTTGGTTGAGAGCCTGAGGGACAGGGAGGATGGCGTTGCCCCCTACTAATAGTAGTAGGGAAGGTATTGAGTGGAGAGGGGAAAATTTGAGTTCAGTTCTGGATGTATTCAGTTTAGATTTCTACTTCACATCCATTCTGAGATGTTGCAAGGCATTTGGAGATGCAAGATTAGAAGTCAGCAGAAAGTTTGGGGCACGCAGTAAGTAGATTTGAGAATCATTAGCATTGTGTTTAGTATTCCTATTTTACTTAATTTTTTTGTGAGTTTATTTATTTGCCTCCAGACAGGTAGATTTTTGAAAAAGTACCATGTACAGCCAAAAAATTTTGGAATTCTTTTCTTTTTCTATTTATCAGTCACCATAGATAAATCATTTGTAACTTTTCTAATATTCTATTCAGGTCTTTAAACTTTGTTTATCTTTTTGGGGGGTTTACCTAGATCTGAATTGGGTACATTAAGGTCTTTACTGTTTATTTTTCCCTGAAACTCAATTAATTTTTCCTGGAAGTATTTAGAAGCAATTATGTTCCGTATATATATGTTAGGTATTGATATTGATTTGATAATCAGTAGTGCATTTAAGCATAGTATAATTTCCCCGCTTATCTCTTTTTGTTGTATCTATTACAACTCTTACCTTGTTAGAATTCACAATTGCTGCTTCTGTGCTTTTGAGTTCATCTGAACAACACAGATTTTCCTCCAGCCCCTTATTTTAACTAGGTGAATTTTCGTGTTTTCAAGTGTGTTTCTTTTAAACATGTTGTTGGATACTGCTTTTTCATTTACATTCACAGTTATAATTGTTGTCTGTTTCCCTCCCTCCTATCCCCTTATATTGTTTTCTCTTATTGTCTCTCTTTGCAAAGAAGATAGTAAAAAAGCAGAAGTTTGCTTAACAGTAGTTGTCTATAATTTCAGCAACCTATTTCTAAAGTGTTTAGTTCTGCATGTCACATTTTAGAAAAACATTGATTAACAGTTATTCAAGGAGACCAGGATTTTGAGCTAGGAGCAATGGGTTGAAACTGCAAAGTGACAGATTTATACTCAATGTAGAGAATAACTTCCTAATAAATTAGAATTATCCAATATCAGAATCAATTGTCTTGGGCAATAGTTGATTCTCTCCCTAATGATCATCTGACTTTTAGACGTTGTTGGGGATGTTATGTAACCTATTATATATGTGGCATTTAACATATGGTATGTAACAATACGTGTTAGATACATATGGCATATAATAGTATGTTTCAGGTACAGGTTAGACAGATGACTTTTGAGATATCTTCAAACTCTGACATTGTGTTTATGCCTGAAGTTATGATGTCCAAGTATGTGCAGATTATCTTAAACAACTTCAGTTGATTCAAAGAACTCCTGTTACTTCAAATAATTTCTTGAATATATGAGAATGTATTTGAATAATAGTCTTCAAATCAGATGGATAGATTTTAGGTGCTATGGTTACCATTCCCTGTTGATAGGAACAAAGCATCCAACCTTGCCAAGTACAGAGCACATTAAAAGTACCAAAGACTGAAAAAGAATAACTGTTGCAGATTACTCACAGATTTAGAAATAAAATTATTTTGATTTCATCCTGTTGGCTAGCATATTTTTATTAATTTAGTATTGACATTCTAGATTCTATGAAAAAATTGCTTTGTAGTAGAGGAAGTCTCTTTTTTCTTTTTCTTTAAATTTTCTTTTTTGTAAATCTCTTAGAAATGTTATTAAAGAACCTTCAATGAATAGTTCTTCTATTTTGAAAATTCGATATTATTAATGTTTTGACGTGTGTGTGTGTGTATCTATCTTATCTTTCTTTGTAAGATGAAGATAAGTGCCAGGAGAATGGTGACCAATGAGTAGAAATTGTTACATTAAACAAGTTGCAGAAAAAATGCTAAACCTTAGAATCAGCTGACTTTGGTTCAAATCCCAACTCTGACATTTCTTACCTGTGTCTCTTCACTTCTCCACACCTGAATTTTCTCATCAGATAATCTTCAGTCCCTACTAGCTCTCATCCATGATTTTGTGATTTCTTTTGTCTCATTAGAAATGATCATTGCGTGGGTCCTAGGAGTCAAACAGTTTATCTTTTGAACTGGAATTTCAGGAAGAGGTAGTTCTAATAAAGCTTCAGTAATAAAATAAAAGTGTTTACTTTGGCTAAATATCTAGAAAAGAAAATTGCTTATCTATTAAAATCTGTTATTAGACATTTGTACCATATTTTATAAATTAAATCTCTTAAAATAATTAAATTCAGTTTCTTTCTATTTAGGAAACAATAATTTGTTTGGTTTCCACAAAACTAGTGATAAACTTACATTGTCAGAACTGTAAACAAGAGGTGACTAGAGGCTCTTAGCTCTATTATTCATTCTCTGGTCCCCTGATACCACTTCCCTCATCCAAAGGTCTCATTACTTTCTAGCTCTGATCACGAGAGTTTTAAATGTCTTATATAAATATCGTCTTTCTATTTCATTGTGCTTTATAAACACTTGGGACCAATTTTGGAATTCGTTTTTCTTTTATACTTATTTGTTGTAAGTATTTTATTTTTCTTCCCCCATCCCTCCACCCCTCATGGAGGGATGTAGGACAGAGAAAACACAAATGCTTGATAATTGGGAAAAAATTTCTTGAATACTCCTAACTAAAAAATGACAAAGAAAATTATTATTTATTAAACTATATTTCCTAATTTTTAGTCTTTCTTTACTAGAGAGTATGTATATATAAAGATATGTGTGCATATCAGTATCTGTTTCTTTATCTGTATATCTCTATATATACATATATGTAGTACTCTGCATTCTTAGGAAATCCCATTTCCAATTTGTCTGTATTTTTCACTGATTACAGATTTACTTTTACCATTCTGAAAAAACACTGAGCCAAATAATGGACTTATACTTTGGCTTCTGCTGATACAATTAATATCTGCAAATACATTGAAGCAGATTTTTTCCCCCCATTGGAGCGCTGCCAGTCTAAAGTTTGCCTTGAAGAGAACACTACCTCAAGGGATGAGGAGTTGTTCAGTGTTACATTTCTTTGGGACTCCTCTGGGTTCATGTACAGGTGTTCTTTCTTCTATGTGTACCTGATATGTGAAAACTAAAATTGCAAAATAGATCAATTAAGGGGAAATTACATATCTTTTAGAAAAAATTATATAGAACATATATACCAAAAATAATGTCAAAATGAATACGTAGTTTAGACTTAAAGGGTAATATAATCAAGTTAAGAGAGCAAGTAATAATTTACCTGCCAGATCTATGGAGAAGGGAAGAATTTATGACCAAACGAGAGAGAGAACATTATGAAACGCATTATGAATAATTTTTATTTCATTCAATTAAAAAGGTCTTACACAGACAAAGCCAATGCAACCAAGATTAGAAGGAAAGTAGAAACCTGGGAAACAGTTTTTGCAGCCAATATCTCTAATGAAGGCCTCATTTCTAAAATATACAGAGAACGGAGTCAAATTTATGAGACTACAAGTCATTCCCCAATTGATAAGTGGTCAAAGGATGTGAACAGGCAATTTGCAGATTAAATTTAAGCTATCTATAGTCATAGGAAAAATGCACTAAATTACTATTGATTAGAGAAATACAAATTAAAACAATTCTGAGGTACCACTTCACACCTATCAGATTGACTAATATGACAAAAAAAGAAAATGATAAATGTTGGAGAAAATGTGGGGAAATTGGAACACTAATACACTGTCGGTGGAATGGTGAACTTAAGCAACCATTCTGGAGAGCAATTTGGAACTATGCCCAAAGGGCTATAAAACTCTGCATGTCCTTTGATTCAGCAATATCACTACTAGGTCTGTATGCCAAAGAGATCACAAAAAGTGGAAAAGGACCCACATGCACAAAAATATTTATAGCAGCTCATTTTATGGTGGCAAAAAATTGTAAACTGAAGGGTTGCCCATCAATTGGGGAATGGTTGAACAAGTTGTGATATATGAATATCATGGAATACTGTTGTGCTATAAGAAATGATGAACAGGCAGATTTCAGAAAAACCTGGAAAGACTTAACATGAACTGATGCTGAGTGAAGTGAGCAGAACCAGGAAAACATTGTACACAGTAACAGCAACATTGTGCTATCATCAACTATGCCTGACTTAGCTCTTCTCAGCATTACAGTATTCTAAAAACCTAAGACAATTACAAAAGACTCAAGATGGAATATGCCATCCATATCCAGAGAAGGAACTATGGAGTCTGAATTCAGATTCAATGCAGATCTTTTTTTTTTCCTTTCTAGTTTTTCCCTTTTGTTTTGTTTTTTCTTTCACAGCATGACTCATATTTTGGAGATATGTTTAATGTGATTGTACATGTATAGCCTCTGTCAGATTGCATGCCATCTTTGGGAGGGCGAGAAGGAGGGAGAAAAAAATTTAGAATTCAAAATCTTATAAAAGTGAATGTTGGAAACTATCTTTACATGTAACTGAAAAAAATCAGATATTAAGTAGAAAAAAAGGAAGAAGAAAAATTAACCACCAGATTCCTTTCAAATAGTGAGCTTCTTTGGTGCATGCATTAAAAACTTTTTGGGGGGGGCACAACCTGTTATTTCCTTGGTTTAGGGAACTTCACTGAGAACCCCCCTACCAATGAAGAACAGCTTTTGCTCTCTTCATCTTACAGTCTTAGCCAAGTACCTGTTGCACTGAAAAGTTAAGTGACCTGCCCAAAGTCACACAGTCATAACATGTTAGAGGCAGGCCTTAAACCCCAGGTTCTCCTGACTCATAGTTCAGCTCTTTATACATAATGCCTATACTTTAAAACATTATTTGGTTTTTAAGCAGTGGTCTGCATACAGCCTTCCATACTGATTTATTGCAAAAGCCAGAAATATTTTTCATTTGATTAGATTAGTTTGTTTATCAGGCACTGAACACATTTAAATAGCATAGTTCTGTTGATGAAAGAGTCGCTGTAGGGGTGGCTAGGTGGCACAGTGAATAGAGCACTGGCCCTGGAGTCAGGAGGACCTGAGTTCAAATGCAGCCTCAGACACTTAACACAAAAACTAGCCATGTGACCTTGGGCAAGTCACAACCCCAATTGCCCTACCTTCTCCCCTCCAAAAAAGAAAAAAAAAGTCACTGTAAAAGTTTCTACATATTTTTTTTTTTGAGGGGAAAGGCAAGGCAATTGGGCTTAAGTGACTTGCCCAAAGTCACATAGCTAGTAAGTATGTCAAGTGTCTGAAGCCAGATTTGTGCTCAGGTCCTCCTGAGTCCAGGACCAGTACTGTATTCACTCTGCCACCTAGCTGCCCCCTATGTATTTCTTATAGTTTTTTTTTTTTTATAACAAAGATCAGCATTCTGTTTCTTCACTCAGTAAAATGTGACATTTATATATCATATGAACTTACTTGTCCATTTAATAAGTATTTGTTCTACTTGTAAAGCACTTATTAATACCTTGATTAACTGAACCCTATTTGTCTTTCCCAGAGAAGTAATTTCCTAGACTAATCTTTCTGGAAATTGTCTAGTGACTGATAGAGGAGTATTTTCCAATATATTCTGCAGAATCATTTTACAGAATGAAGCAAGAGATTCCATGAGAAAATTCTGATGCTAGTAATATTTCCCTTCTCAAATATTAAATAATAAATTATTATCCTTATGTTATACCTTAAGGACATAAAATTTCATCAGTGTGGATGCTTCCTTTACCAGTCCAGATTGAAACCTTTCCATTCTTAATATAAGAAGCTATATTCACTCTTCTTAAAATGTAAGTTTTCATTACTTTCTTGAAGTTCTCTCATATGGGCAGGAGGAATTAGGCTTGTTCTATTCGATCTCAGATGGGAGATTGAGGAACACTAAATAGAAATTGAAAGTGATAGATTTAGGTTAGATATAAAGAAAAAACTTTCTAACAATTAGAGTTATACTAGAGTAGGATGGGCTGTGTCAGGATGGAATGATATTGAATGGAAGATCACTTGTCAGGTATGTATTAGAAGAAATTCTTGTTAAATTATGGTTTGGATTAAATGGACTCTAAGGTCCCTTCCAACTCAGAGATTCTGTTATTTTAATGTAGGACTGATTTTCTCTTTAATTTATATAATGACAAAGCAGAGAATGAGATTCTGGTCCCAAGGCATTTATTGGTCACTATTCTAGATGCTATAACATATAAATTAAACATGGACTTTGCCTCTAGGAACCTATGACATAAGTTTCTAAACAGTAATAGCACATACATAGAAAAGAACACATGAACATACTGAGAGCTATTCAGATTTTAAACCGTTTCATGAATGAATTTATTTTATCAGATAGATGCAAAATGAAAATTAGTTCTCACTGAGCAACATTTAATGAAGCCATTTCTCCCTATAGCTCCCAAATGTATTATCTTCCCCATAATCTCCACATCTTCTTCCAAGGGGTAATTTACCCCCTGTGACCTATCAGGAAGATGGAAGCATAATCCCATCATGGAAATGATAAAGCTAACCCTTTGACTCTTTGAAATGATGGCAAACTCACATTTACATACTACTTTAAATCTCTCTTTTGATATTGTAGAATGCCAGAATTAGAAGAGAAATTTTGAAGTTTATCATCTAAACTTGTATGACTTTGAAAAATCACTTTAAATTTTGGTTTTGGTTTCCTCATTAGTAAAATGAAGATCTATATGAAATGATCTTTTAGGTTCATTCTGTCCTTACATCCTAGGATACAAGTTCAGCCTTTACCTGAAGTATCACACTCCCTTTACAGATCTCCAACAAGAAATAATCCAGCTTCTGCTTAAATCCATAATAGTTCTTCAGAAGGATTGAAGATACCTCCAGGATAAATCTCTAGGGTTTTTTTTTTTTTTAACTGTTCCTCATATAACATGATTTTGCATCCTCTAACCTCCTCATCATCTGAGCCAACCTTCTTTGAGGTTCTCTAGCTGAACAATATTTTTTTTTTAATGTATCCTGAAGTGAACTATAATTTCATTACCATGGAGTCCAGGGGGTCATGATAAAAGATGTTTCCTAAATAAAAAACATTCTAATTACTAGGCCACACTGCAATCCTTGAGCCTTACTAGCACTTTAAAATACATTATGCCAAAAGAAATAGGTCTACTTTCTACTCTAAGCTGTCACTTTCTGACCCTCCCTCTGCCCTCAACACTCAGCAATTTCTTTTCCTTTGAGTTTTTATTTTACCCATAAATATCACTTTATGTAGATCATTGTTACCTATTGAACGTCAGACCATTCATTCTCTCATCTTTTTCAGACTCAGTAGGGGCTCACAGTGTTTCTCTCCAGACTAGTGCCTACCTTCATATTTAAATACTTTGATATTCACATTGCTGTCACTTAAAATACCCTAGCCTTCAAACTCCCATAGTTGACAATGTCACTACACTTCAGCCACACAGAGAGATGAGTTCCTTTTAGAGCTTTTATTTTGTGAAAGGACCCAGGACAGTCTGCCTTCATTCCCCTTTAGGCCCTATTCCTGACTTTCTGAACTTCAAAACCAAGCAACCTCTCCTATAGGCATTTCCTGTAACTTCCTTTAGCACAAGGGTCCTCCACACTCTGGAATAGCCTGCCATCCCTGCAGTCTGCTCATCCTGCAGTGTCCCACTACAGGGCCCACCCTCCTTATTCTATTGGTGAGTTCCTCTTGGAGCCTTCATTTTGTTAAGGAGTTCAAATCATCCTGTCTTCATCCCCCTCCAAGCCCTGTCCCCAGTTTTCTGCATTTCAAAACTATGCCCATGTAGTAAATAATTCACCCGACTACCCTCTAACCTACCTTCTCAGTTTTCTTTTATGTGTTCTCTTTCCCCAATAGAATGTAAGTTACAGGAGGGCAGCAGCCACCTTTCTTTCTTTTTTTTGCTTGTATTTGTATAGCTAGTGCCTAACACATACCAAGTGTTTAATAAATACACATTTCCTTCCCTTTTTGCTTCATAACTTTGACCTTGTCATTACCCCTAATTATTCTACTTCCTTGATCTTGAATTCTGAAAGTCTGCACTCTGCTCATCACCACCCATCCTTCAATTTCTTTCGATACCTTATTTCTTCTAAACTTAACTATGATTATTCTTATGGCTTCTAGTCTCCTCATGTCTTGCTTCTCCACCCATTTGTTATCTGTGGTCTGTTCTTACTTGCCTCTCTTCATAGCCTCTAGATCAATGAGAAACTCTTTATTAAACATATATTATTATATTCCAAGGACCATGCTGGTGATAAAAAGATACAATTCTTTCTCTTTCTCAGTTTCCTTTCTGACTCCTCATGTGTATCATACCCCCAGCAGTGGAATATTCTTCAAGGCTCTACCCTGTGTTCTCTTCTGTGCCCGCCATATCCTCTCTCACTTGGTGACCTTATCAGCTTTTATGATTTTAATTAATACCTCTGTGTGGATGATTCTCAGATCTATGTATTGAGCCCCCTCCACCTCCCCCCCCCAAAAAAAAAACAGTTCAACTCAAATTGAGCACATCCAAAAAAAGAGCTCATTGTCTTTTCTGGAAACCTATCCCACTTGCAAACTTTACCATTTTTGTCAAGGACATCGTCATCCTTCTAGTCATCAGATTTCCAACTTTGACATGCCATTGCCCCGCATATTCAGTCATTTGCCAAATCTTGTCATTTCTACATCCATTATTCTTTACTTATATGGCCCCCACCCTAGCTCATCTCCTTAAGACCTCTCTTTGATTGTTACAATAAGCCTCAAATATGATTTTCCTGCTTCTTGTTTCAACTATACTCTAAGCAATCCTCCACAGAATATATCCGTTATCCATGTACTCCACTACTCCCTTAATTCCACCAGTTCCTTATTATCTCTAGTATGAAGTATTAAATACCTCTCTTTAAAGTTTTTGTAATCAGGTCCTGACCTATCTTTGCAATGTTGTTTTATATTATTCCCCTTCTTGAACTCTGTAGTCCAGTCTGGCTGTCCTTGTTGCTGTTCCTCAGTCAGGACATTCCATTGCCCATCTCTAAACTTTTACTGGTTGTTCCTGATGCCTGACGTTTTTCCCCTTTTCATTTCCACCTCATAGAAGTGCCTTTGCTTCAAAACTTGACTCAGATGCCACCATCTATATGAACTGCAAAAATTTGCCCTGTATCTGCTTTTTCTGTGTACTTATTCATGTGCATTTGTGTCCCCAAGAGAATGAGCATGAACTCTTTGAGGGCCAATGTTATTTTATTACTGTTTTCATATTCCCAGAACTTAGTACGCATGTATATACACTTAGTAAATAGATGCTTGTTGATTGATTCTATATGTGGAGACATGTACACATATATACGTATATAGAAAAAATATACAAAATAAATGCAAAGGAATTTTTTTTAGAAGAGAAAGGATTCATGTAGAAGATGACTCTTGAACTAATTAATTAAGCATTTATTAAGCACTTATCGGATGTAAAGCGCTATAGAGGCAACTGGTAGCACAGGCTTGGAGTCTGGAAAACCTGAGTTCAAATCCAGCCTCAGGCATTTATTAGCTGTGTGATCCTGGAAAAGTAACTTACCTTCTGTTTGCCTCAGTTTGCTCTACTGTAAAATGGGGATAATAATAGTCCCCATATCACAAAATTGTTGTGAATATCAAATGAGGTATTTTTTTAAAGCACTTGGCACAGTGCCTAGACAGCATATAATATGTGCTATGTGAATGCTTCTTCGCTTTCCATATTCCTGTAATGTAATGCCAAGCAAAGGCAACTTCCCAAGGTTCAAAATACCAGCATAGGTGCTCTCCATTTTATTCAGTGACAAATTAAGAACAGAGAAGATCAAAATATGACATCATTCAAAATACAGCATTTACTAAGTGTGATTAAATAATCTCCAAGTACTGCCCCACCCCAGGACCTTACATTCATTCAATCAATTACAAAGTCCCTGTTCTAAATACTATACCACCCCTAGGCTGTACCTTCATTTAGTCCATCACAAAGCCCCTCTTCTCAAATGGAGATTAGTTTCCAATCATAAGTAAAGTACATTCATTTGTTCAATCATAGAAC
The DNA here is from genome assembly GCF_028583685.1 of Petaurus breviceps papuanus. Lineage (NCBI taxonomy): Eukaryota > Metazoa > Chordata > Mammalia > Diprotodontia > Petauridae > Petaurus > Petaurus breviceps. The sequence goes on along the minus strand of NW_027186304.1, from coordinate 38,663,530 downwards.
ACAAAAAGGTCAAAAGTTCCCCACCCCTGGATCACAATTGAATTTACCCCAGAGTTACAACAAGTTTAAGCACAGCACTTAATACCCAAATGGAGGTCTTTTCTTCATCTTGACATGAGGCAAGTTCTCAGCAATCTTTGTTCCTGGGGAGACAAAGCTTAGCAAGGCCACAAGATACATTGCCAGACTCTTCATTAATTCATTCTCTGTCTGCAGAACAGTCCTAGGACCCCTGAAAACATTAGCAAAACCCTCTTCCAGGATTTCTGTAAACATACAACAAGAAAATCCTTCTTCAGGGCTTCTGAACCAATGGAAAGGTTCCCAGACCCCTGCAACAACAGCACTGCCCTTCACCAGTGGACAGATCTGGCAAAACAACATCAAAACAGACAGACAAAGTACCAGCATAACAGCCATTTCTCCTCAGTCCTTGGCAGCTCTGGGTGGCAGCTCTCAAAGTCCTGGGCAATTCAAAGTGGCCCTCATCAATCCTCTCAGTCTCTCTCTGCCTCCAAAGGTGCTGCCTCCAAAAAGTTCTTCTACCTCTCTCTTGTGTCTCTCCAAATTGATGTCACCAGCTCCTCCCAGTTCAGCCCTCTCTTTTAACATCAACAAGTCCATCCCACAAGTGAGATTCATAAGCTCTGGGTTGTAACACCAAAAACCAAGCCAATACAGGGGGATCTTTATATTCCATTGCTATTACAATTCCCCCTGGGGATACAAATAGAAAAGTAAGTCCTTGCTCTCTAGGAATTCATAGTCTAATGGGGGAGACAAGCTACATAGAAGATTTTACTGCAAGTCACATGGAAAAGTGAGATGGTCCTTAGGATGCAGAAGCAAGGCAGATGATAATACCCTTCTTTTAATGCCATTTACACTGATATTATATCAGTTTCTGGTGTTGAACCATTTGAAACAGTCAAGGACTTTGTTGACAAGAACTTTCTTTTCTGAGTATTTAGTAGCTATGTCTGTAGCACCCACAGGAACAGGTGTCGGGTAACATCTCCACAGAAATTACTTTCCAGGGGTAATGTCTGAGGGCATGGCTATGAAATATTAAGTGCCCAACGTCTGCCAAGCACGATACCAAGCACTGGGAATACAATGAAAGGTAACAGACAGTCCTGTCCTAAAGGATCTCACAGTCTCATGGGGAGATAACATGTAAATAACTATATACAGGTTAAATTAGAAATAATCAAGAGATTTAAGAGAGATCTGGAAAGTCTTACTAGAAGGTAGAATTTTAGTTGAGACTTAAAGAAGTTAGGGAAGCCAGGGGGTATAGATGAAGAGGGATAGCATTCTGGCCTTAGGAGAGAGCTAGTGAAAATGCCTGGAGTTGGGAGGTGGAATGTCTTGTGGGAGAAATAGTAAACATGCCAGTGTCACTTGACCAGAGAATACATGTGGGAATATGACATGTAGAAGATTAGAAAGGTAGGGAAGGGGGGTGGCTAGGTGGCGCAGTGAGTAAAGCGCCGGCCCCAGAGTCAGGAGGACCCGAGTTTGGTTCCAGCCTTGGACATTTAACACCCACAAACACACATACAAAAAAACTAGCCATGTAACCTTGGGCAAGTTACTTAACCCCAATTGTCCTCTAAAAGGCAAAAAAAAAAAAAAGAAAGAAAGGTAGGGAAGGATTTTGAATGTCAAACACAGGGTTTTATATTTGATCCTGGAGGTGATTGAGTAGCGTAGATGATAGGATTAGAACAGCCCTTTAGGAAGATCATTTTGACAGCTGAGTGGAGGATCACTGGAGTGGGAAGAGACTTTAGGCAGGCAGACTAAGCAGCAGGCTGTTGCAGTAGTCTAAATGCAAGGAGATGAGGACCTAAACAAGTCAGAAGTGTCAAAAGAGAGAAAGAAGTGTTTGTGAGAAATAACACTGAGGTTACGAGGAGAAGGCTGAGAGGGTAGTGGTACTCTCAGCAGTAATTTGGGGTATATGAAGTTTTCAAACAAGACTAACACCTCTTGTGTGAGGGTTTGCAGAGCCTTTTTCAGAGCTGCTTGTCCACTTGGCACTCAGTTCTCACCTGTGGGTCTAAGAAATTGTAGCGTGTGCAGTGGTCACACGTTTGTAAACCATCTCAGTAGCCAGGCTGAACGAGGTTGAGGGTGACCAGTGGGCCTCAAACCCACTTCTATCTACTCCAAGCATGTGAAGACTTCCCCTAGCATTCATGGGTGAATGAGAATAGTTTGTTCCAACAACCAGGAAGGTGGCCTGAGCAGGCCCTATGGAGCACTTAAGAGTTTGGTCAGACATCAAATACGCCAGGGCAGGCCATCCACTGCATCCCAAGTTATTGCCGGTTGTCTTGACTTTTATCTTGCCACTGGACTTCGATGACTCTGCAAGAGAGAGTGAGGCTGATGAATGAGTTGTGCAACTCTGCCTTACTTAAATCCAATTCACCCACAAGTCACCTCATGATGTCATTGGTCCTCTTTCAAAACAAGAATGAACAACAACACCCTCAACAGTAATAGGGGAGGTGGGAAGAGGGAAAGATTTGGAGAAAAAGTTAATGAGTTAACTTTGGGGCATGCCAAGTTGGTGATACCTACTGAGCATCCAATTTGAGATTTCTAATGGGCAGCTGGAGATGTGAGACTAGAGATCACCAGAGAGGTAAGGACTGAATTAATAGAATTGAGAATTATCAATCTTATTCCCAGGACTTTTGAGGTCAGGGTTCTGGGCTGAATCTTGATGAAAACTAGGCATTCTAATAGGTATAAGTGATGAGATTAGAAGTCAGATTGCAAAGAGTTGATGTGTGAGAAGAGAAAGAAGTAGATGCAACAAATATTGTTTTGGGTTTTTTTCAGGTCATTTGAGAAAGGGAAGACAAGTAGGATGAGAGCTTTCCCAGTACAGGGGATAGCCACTGTAAAAGCATGTAGAATCAAACTCCTGGGAGCTATTGTCTAGAGGCCTCCAGAACACTCGCCTTCCTTCTGCAATGAGTTGAGTACTTGGCTATCAATCTTTCTCTCCTCCCCAGCTCCTGCCCTCATCCTTGGAGACTTCATATTGACATTCCTTCAAATAATCTAATATCCTACTCACTGATCTATTTCTTCACCCTTCCTTAGCCACACACCATTTCCATGTTCAAGAAATTTGAAATTCCCCTCTCATACCAACTCTACTCTTCATTCACACTGGAACCTCCAATTCCTCAACCCTTCAGTTCTCTCTTAGGCCATCAACTCTGCTCTAGCCACTCTTTCCTCTTTCCCCCCATCTTGGCCCCTTGGTAACCAGGTCAACTCTATACTGTTCTCTTGTTTTGGAGATGTCCATGGATTCCTTGAAAGTGACTGCTGCCAGACAGAACTATCAATGTGCTGATATCTAGGAGGCAAAACCTAAGTTTATTATGTATGTGTCAGCATAGACTCTGAGTTTTTCAGTTAATTCAGAGTCAGGAACAGAGATTTATTTCCTAAAGCTTATAGAGTTTCTTTCTAAAAAAATTTTTTATTCATTTTGAACTTAAATATAAAGAGAAAAAAAAACCCACTGCCAGGTGCATAGCACAACATAAAGAAAGGATTCAATATAAAACCATGAATTTCCATTTTAGACTGTTTATTTTTAAAACTATATAAATATTACACATTGTTTCAAAGCTAACCGGCTTTTCTGTACTTCTGTTTTCTTTTGTTCTTTCCTGTGCAGTTTTTAATTTTTTTCTCCCTCCCTCCCCACTCCGCCCTAGAGAAGGCTACAGTTAAACACAAATATATAAATGTATGTGTCTTTGTGTCTGTAAAAAAACATATTTATATATACTTCTATTTATCAGTTCTCTTTTTAGAGGTGTATAGCATCTTCCTTCATAGGTCCTTTTTAGTTGGCTTGAGTATTTATGATATTCAAAATGAATTAGTCATTCAAAATTGTTAAGACAGTATTTCTGTTAATATATACAACATTCTCTTGGTATTGCTCGTTTCACTTTTCATTATTTTATGTAAGTCTTCATGTTTTTCTAAAATCAACCACTTCCTCATTTCTTATAGCACAGTAGTATTTCATCACAATCATTTGCCACAACTTGTTTAGTCATTCCATATTTGAAGAACATCTATCATTTTATCTAGTCTGATAGGTATAAGATGATATCTCAAAGTTTTAATTTGCATTTCTCTAATCAGTAATAATTTAGAGCATTTTCATATATCTCTATATAGTTTTGATTTCTTCATTGAAAAATGGTGTTTGTATCCTTTGACCATTTATCAGTTGGAGAATGCCTGTATTCTTATAAATTTGACAAAGTTCTTTATGTATTTGAGAAATGAGACCTTTATCTTAGAGATTGTCTATAAGTTTTTCCCCCAGTTTTCTGCTTTCCTTATGATCTCGGCTACATTGGTTTTATTTCTATAAGACCTTTTTATTTAATGTAATTGAAATACCCATTTTATAAATTTATTCACAAATTGTTCTCCTGTCCATAAATCTGATAGATAATATGTTCCATATTCTTCTGATTTTCTTGTAATATCTTCCTTTGTATCTAAGTCATACAATCATTTTAACCTTGTCTTGGTAAATAGTTTAAGATATTAGTCTATGCCCTGTTTCTACCAGACTATTTTCCAACTTTCCCAACAAGTTATACCAAATACTGAATTCTTATGCCAAAAACTTAAATCTCTATGTTTTGTCGAATATAAGATTATGTAGTTATGTATTATATACAGAAATGCTCATGATTTATGAGCTCTCACTGCTGCCAGGCAATATTACTATACATCCCTTATTAACACACTACCTTTCTCATCACAGTAGCTTATCATCTCTCCTCAAGCTTCTTATAGAAGCCATTCCCTTGTGCTCTCTCAGCTCAGAAATTTACTTTATATCTGACTGAAAAAAGTGAGACCATTCGCCAAGAGTTGTTCTTTCCTTTTCCCATTTCATGTCATTCAGATGCCTTCTGTCAGTATCTCCCACTTTACCCCCATCTCACAAGAAGAAGGTGCCTCTCTTCCTTGCCAAGGCAAACTCCTCTGCCTGCACAAGCAATTGCCCTTCCATCCCATGTCCTCCAACAGACTGCTCCTTCAGTCTTTTGTTTACCTTTAATCCCTCCCATGTTTATTAACTACTTCCTTATTACCTAGAAACATGCTCATGTCTACCCCCCACATCTTTCCATCCCCACTATCATCCTTTATTTCTTCTGTCATTGTGGCTAAATTCCTTGAAAAGGCCATCTATAATAGATGTTTCCACTTAACTCTCTTTTTCATCTCCTCTTAACTGCCTACCATCTGGCTTCATCATTCAAAGGAAACTTTCTCCCCAAAGTTACCAAGGATTTCTTTTTTTTTTTTAAAAGCAATCGGGGTTAAGTAACTTGCTCAAGGTTACACAGCCAGTTATTTCTGGGGTGTGGTGCTAAGTATCCAAGCCCAGATTTGATCCCCAAAAAAGTCATCCCGACACTGGAGCCCGTGCTCTTACTCGCTGAGCCACCTAGCCACCCCTAAGCAATTGGGGTTAAGTAACTTGCTCAAGGTTACACAGCCAGGTGTTTCTGGGTGGGTGCTAAGTGTCTGAGCCCGGATTTGATCCCCAGGTCATCCCGACACTGTAGCCGGTGCTCTCACTCCTTGTGCTACCTGGCCGCCCCAAGGATTTCTTAATTGCCAAATACAGTGATCTCTCCTCAGTCCTCATTCTTCTTAATGACTGCAGCCCTTGACACTGTCAAGTATCCTTTTATCTTTGATACTCTCTTATCTCTTGGTTTTTGGAGCACCACTCTCCTGGTTCTCTTCTTATCTATATGATTGTTCTTTCTCATTTTCCTTTGTTGGATCCTCATTTTGGTCACATCCACTAACCATGGATGTCCCAGATGGTATTATTCTAGGCCTTCTTTTCTTTTCCCTCTATATTACTTTATTTGGTGATCTCATCAGCTTTCATGAAATTTTTAATTACCTCTATGTTCATGATTCTCAAATCTACTTTCCCAGCCCTAACTTCCCTGCCAGTCTGCAGTCTTACATTACTAACTGCCCTTCTTCAGAGTCTTAGAATGGATGTCCTATAGACACCTTAAACTCAGCATGTACAAAACAGAATTATATTTTCTCCTAAATCCTACCCATCTCCAACTTCCTATTACTCTAGAGGGCAATACTATCCTCCTGAACCCTCAGGCTCCTAAATCTGATGTCATCCTATCTCTCACTCCTTATCTCCTATCCCTCCCAAACTGTTGCCTAAGTCTGCTGATTTCACCTTTGTGATGATGTCTCTGGAAAGTGTCTCCTCTGATGCTGCCATCTCTGTGGTGTAGGCCATTATCACCTCATGTCTAGACCGTTGCGGAAGCCTTTTGTTGAGGCCGCCTGTCACAAGCCTTTCCACTCCATTCTGTTCTCCATTTAGTCACCAAAGTGATTTTCTTCAAGTTCAGGTCCAACCGTGTTGCTGCCCAGCCCCTCACTAAATAAACTCCAGTGCCTCCCTGTTACCTCCAGGATCAAATACAACATTCTTTATTTGTTGTTCAAAGCCCTGCATGATATGGCCCCTCCTACCTACCATTCCAGTCTTCTTACAGCTTTCTCTCCACTTACTCTCATCTAGTGACACTGGTCTTCTTGCTGTTCCACAAACCAGACACTCCAGTTCTTGCCTCCAGGCATTTTTTCCTGTCCCAGTTGTGTGGGATACTCACCTTCATCATCTCTGCCTACTGGCTTAAGTCCCAATGAAAATTCCATACTCTACAGGAAGCCTTTCCCAACCCATCTTAATTCTGCTACCTTCACTCTGTTATTTCCTATTCATCCTATATACAGCGTTGTTGTATCTGCATATGTATATGTGTTTGTTAATTGTATGTATGTATGTATGATACATATGTGTATATGTTTGTAAATTGTCTTTCCTATTAGATTATAGACTCTTTAAAAGGAGGGACTGTCTTTTGCCTCTTTTTTTATCTCCAGGGCTTAGCGCAATGCCTGGCATGTAGTAGTTGCTTAATAAATGTTTATTGACTGAGTGTACTTGGTTTTCAGTACAGTCAGTTCAACAAATATTTATGAAGTACCTGGTGCAAGCAAAAATTTACATAAAATGATAACTTTGTATCTTCTAGCAAAAAAAGGCAATTAGAACATTTTAGTCCTTTTTTCTATGGAAAATATTTTATGTTATGTGTCCTATGGGAGTCAATTTGTCAGTAAGTATTTATTAAATACCTACAATATTCCAAGCACTGTTCTGAATATTAGAGATAGAAATACAAAGAATGAAGCAAACCTTGTTTTCAGAGTATGCATTGTAACCAAGACAAGTCCAGGTCTAAGTCTCCATAGACTATAAATACATGGTAGTTTAATACATGGTAGTTTGAGAAAGGGGGAGGCTACTAGCAATTAGGAGGATCAGAAAAATTAATATGGAAGGAAGTACAGCTTTAAAGTAGAATCTCTGACCTGGAGATGAGAGAACATATTCCAGGGATGAGGGATGACCAACAAAGATATGCAGATGAGCAAATGTCCTGTGAGACGAACGGCACAAAGTCTAGTTTGACTCAGTTGCAGAGTTGGGGTTGGGGTAGTGTACATTTGAAAAGGTAAGTTGGGGCAAGATTATGAAGTCTCTTTATATTTTAAAGGCAATAGGGAGCCACTGGAGTTTATTAAATAAAAAGAAGGAAACAAGCAAATGCCTACTGTATGCCCTACACTCTGCAAAGCTCTTTAAAGGTATTATCATTTAGTCCTCAAAACAGCCCTGGGAGATAGGTTGTGAAATGGTCAAGTCTGAGTTTAAGCAGTTAATGTGGATAGTTTGGAGTGGGGAATGTCTTGAGACAAAGAGACCAATGAAGAGGCAGTTAGCAATAAGCTGGGCTAGAGCCGATGTGTACCTAAACTAAAAGCAGTCTCTCTTTTAAAACTTCACATCTCTTGGATAGGAGATGGCAAGATTTGGTGGCTGATTGGATATGTGGGTTGAGACAGAGTGAAGAGAAGATAATGCTGAAATTAGGAACCTGGGAGAATAGTGATGCCTTTGACAGAAATAGAGAAATTTAGAAAGAGGTTGGTTTCAAGAGAAATTTAATGAATTTTGTTTTGGATTTGTTTGAGTTTGGGATACTTCCAGTCCCTCCAGTTGGAAATGTCTAATGCCAAGTTGCAGGACTAAAGTTCAGCTGATAGACTAAGACTGGAGATATAGAAATATGTATAGATCTCTGAGTCATCTGCATAAAGATGATTATAAAAGTATTGGGAGCTGATAAGGTTACCCGGAGTGTAGAGGGATAAGAGAAGAAGGTCTAGGACAGAACTTTGTGTAATACCAACAGGGTATATGATTTGGATGATCGAGGAAAAGAGACTGAAAAGAAGTGATCAGACAAGTAATGAGAGAACTAAGGGGCATTGTTAGAAAATTCTTGGCAAGGGAGAGAACATAAAGAAGGAAGAGAGTAGTTAAAATTGTCAACTGTGGCAGATAAGTCAAGCAAGGATGATGACTAGGGGGAAAAAAACTGCTAGATCTGGTGATTAAGAAATCATTGGCACCTTTGGAGAGAATTGTTTCAGTTCCTTGATAAGATCTGAAGTCAGAGAGCAGAAGATTGAGGAATAGAGGAAGTGGAGGCAATGAGTGTAGACTGTTTTTCTAAGAATTTGAGAAAAGAAGAGGAGAGGTACAGAATTAAAGCTTGAGGAGGTCTAGTGATGGTTTTTTAAGAAGTACCAAGAGAAATTTCGTTCACCCACTAAGGTTGTGAACCATGTGTGTCTGAGGGGTTGATTAGGTAAATTATTCTGGTCTTTATTTGGTCTCCATAGACAGCAATCTAGCCTGCTGGCAATCTAGACTGGAGAGTTACTCCACTGCTGCTTAGGACATTCAGAAAATAAATAGAAGGCAAACTTACACACATGTTAGACAATAACATGGTAGTATTATGTGTCAGCTGTCAGGAAGGAACCAGAAACTCATTTCTTTCCCTAGAAATTCTAGACTTCTGGTGGTAGGCAGAAAAACAGCTCAGTATTTTTAAAAAGGAACTGAAGGGGCGGCCAGGTAGCACTGCGGTAACAGCACCGGCCCCAGAGTCAGGATAACCTGGGATCGAATCCAGGCTCTGATACTTAGCACCCACCCAGAAATAACTGGCTGTGTAACCTTGAGCAAGTTGCTTAACCCCAATTGCTTAAAAAAAAAATAAAAAGGAACTTAAATCAGGCTTAACTTAATGGCTATGTAGATGACAAACAGATCAGATTCTGCTTACTCTAAAACAGGGGACATGGCTTGGAAGAGGCTTATAGGCCTAAAAACCTCACCGCCTCCAAAGAGGCAAGAAATAGTGGCATCGCTTATGCAGAGGATTCTGGTATCCGGCCCAGCCCTGCTTTCTGTTGAGTCTGTTGCATCTGTCACATCTATGGCTTTGTCCTTCACCCCCAAGGACCTTTTCATGGGTATTTCCCTTCTTGTCTCCTGTACTTTTTCCAGGCGGTCTGATGCTGTCAGAATCTGGCTCCAGAGATGCTCTTGTTCAGGGGCAGACATTCTTCTATGGCCCCAGCCAAATACCTAATCCTGGATCATAGGATTGTAAAGAGAGTCTAGTCTACCTCCTGTTTCCTTTTTATAGATGAAGAAAATGAGATCTGCAAAGGGGGAAGTGCCTTTTCAAGGTCACATAGGTAGTAGATCGAGGATCCAGCCTTAGGTCTCTGATTTCTGCTCCCCCACAATTTTTTTTTTAATGGGAACAACCTCTGCCTGTATTTGTTTATGTGCTCTATAATAATGTATTCTCTCACCACATAAGTATTATACCAGTATAATTGATTTTTAACAACAATGGTCTGTTTTTTAAAGACAAAGGTTATGCTTTTGAGCTCCCTTTCCTAGTAGGGCAAACAGATTTGCCCTTTGTCTCTTATTCATCTTCTTGATATTTTTGAAACTGTTAGCAGAGGTCCTCAGTGCAGTCCACCTACTCTGCTCAGTATTCCACGTGACTCTTAAGACTTTCCATTCGTAGAGCTCCTCACTGCTCCAAGACCAACTCTGTAGCCACTCCACCATCCTCTCATTATGCTTCAGCTGAGGTTAAAACAACCTTCTCGGTATCCACTTCTTTACTTCTGTATTTTCACTTTGCCTTTAGCCTAATTGTGATGGTGCTTAGCAAAGGATAGTCATCCCTAATGCCTATTCCTGCAGTTCTCGAGCGTCTTGATCTCATCATTTATTTATTTATTTATTTTAAGCATTCATTTAAAAAAGATTTTGAGTTCCAAGTTCTTTTCCTCATTCTAGTTCCTTCCTCATCCATTGTGAAGGTAAGCAATATGATGTGGGTTATACATGTGAAATCATGCAGAATACATTTCCATATTAGCCCCCCAAAAAGGCAAGAAAAAGAAAGTGAAAAAATTACACTTCAGTCTACACTCAGAGTTCATCACTTCTTTCTCTGGAGACGGACAGCATTCTGCATGATTGAGTCCTTCAGACTTGTGTTGGAACATTGCACTAGTCAGAGCAGCTAAGTCTTTCACAGTTGATCGTCATTTCAGTCTTGCTCTTACTCTGTGCATTGTTCTACCTCCTTGTGCTTCAGCTCATATCAGTTTTCCCAGGATTTTCTGAAACTGTCTCCCTTGTCATTTCTTATAGCACAGTGGTATTCCATCACAATCATAGAGCAAAACTTATTCATCCATTCCCCAATTCTTGGGCATCCTTCAGTTTCCAATTCTTTGCCACCACAAAAAGAGCTGCTATAAATATTTTTGTACATCAAGGTCCTTTTCCTTTTTCTTTGATCTCTTTGGGATACAGACCTTCTCGTGGTATTGTTTGATCAAAGGGTATGAACAGTTTTATAGCACTCTGTACATAGTTACAGATTGTTTTCCAGAATGGTTGGACCAATTCACAACTCCACCAGCACTCCATTAGTGTCCCTCTCCTCTAGCATTTCTCATTTTTCTTTTCTGTTACATTACCCAATCTGATCCTTTAAAAATTATTGAGGCCCCAAAAGAACTTTTGTTTGCATGGGTCATTTTCATAGATATTTACTGTGTTAGATATTAAAAATGATAATTTTTTAGATATTTATGAATTCCTTTAAAAATAACAATGATAAACCCATATGCTAACATAAACAACATAATTTTAATGAAAATAACATTTTCCAAAACAAAAATAATTTTAATGAGAAAAGTAGAAATGTTTTATGTATTTTTACAGATCTTTTTCATGTCTAACTTAATAGAAAACAACTGAAATTCTCATATCTATTTCAGCATTCAATCTGTCGTGATATATTATTTTGGTTGAAGTACATAAAGAAAATCCAACCTCACATAAAAATGCAATTTTAAAAGGGAGGGGTTTCTTAATAGGCCAATAAGCATCTCAGTGTTATTCTGAAAATAGATTTGACATGGAGTACCCCCTGAAATGTTCTTTGGTATCCCTAGACATCTCTCTTTGAGAACTACTGATCTATTTGCTTAAGGGTCTGATTTTCAAACTTGTCCCTGAGGCTGTTGATCACTATTAAGAGATCATAGGATAAAGTAATTACAAAATCTAAACATTATATTGCAAGCCAAAAAGAAAATATTCTAAAAAGTAAAAAAAAATTTGCTTTATCAGTAGTCACTTGTAAACACTTGTCAGTGATGTGAATTTTTAACTGGATGAATGATACTGAAATTTTAAGATTTTTCTTTTAATGCAGTAATAGTAATGAATTAAATACCAGGCAATAAGCAAGTTTGTTACATTGCTACATTCCTAAGATTAACTTGATATTAGAATAATGGGGACAAATACTAGATTTCAGAAATTCAGTATAAAGTTCACATATCTTATTTTTTATTTATCAAGCCAAATCAAGAAAAAATACTCTGGGGCGGCTAGATGGCGCAGTGAATAGAGCACTGGCCCCGGAGTCAGGAGGACCAGAGTTCAAATTCGGCCTCAGACACTTAACACTTACTAGCCATGTGACCTTGGGCAAATCACTTAACTCCAATTGCCCTGCCTTACCCCCTCCAAAGAAAGAAAAAATACTCTTAGATAGTATGCCACTTTGTACTGAGTAGAAAAATCATTGTTAGTCACCAGTCATAAAAGCCCAGTTATAAAATTGAACTGCCAGAAATACTAGATATTGATTCTCCTTTTGATTTCCTTTCCTATTTCTGTCACCTAAGAATATGGGACTGAATTATTCGAATGTCTCCTTATTGCTTGGAGGGTTCTTGAAAGATATGCCCAGTGGGTTGTAAAGTCTGGTATGTTCTGTTAAGCTGAAATGACAAGATGTAGACCAAACAGTGGACTGTATACATCTTGTCAGAGGTCTAACCCAAGTTTTTTTTTGAAAAGACTTATCACTGGAGGTAATAGGTGATGATTTTTTCAGCACCCATACATAGTTCATAAAAACTGTCTGTGAGGTCTAGAGAGGTTGTAATCTGTGTTGTTAGAGGGAGTCCCCACTTATGAAATCACTGATAAATTACAGTATAGAATATGATTAATGAAAATTTTGAATTCATAATTCTAGAAATTTGATTTCTATTTTCTAAATAATAAATAAGAATTTTTAGTACAACTAAGCACTTAGTTATTATTATAGTGGACTCTTTAAAGTGCTCTAAGTGTTAGTATGTATCCCAAATGACATAGGGTATGCTTACTAAAGGAACCCCAAACTAAAATCTAATACACCTTTTAAAGTTTTTAACATATAATACACATGCATACTTGAACACGTAACTACAGTAACACTTCACTGATCTTGGTTTGCACAAATGTTTTTAGGTCTCATGTCATCTATTCCTAAACCTCTAGTTCTATTTTATTCACAGGTAACTAGAACTCCTCAGTCCATACTTAGCCAATTAATATTTTAATTGATATGTTTTAATATAACAGATAGGCCAACAAATCCCCTCAAACCAAAAAGCAACTACTTTTACAAAAAACTAGTTTATCCATTTTATTCTTAAAAATTTATTTATTTACTTCTAGTTTACAGCATTCAGTTCCACAATTCCTTGAGTTTCAGATTTTCTTCCCCTCTCTCTACTTCCCCCTCCCTACCATGGTGGCATGCATTCAAATATAGGTAATACTAATACCTTCACATTAATCCAGTTTATACATTTTAAACAGATAATGAAGACATTGATACAACTTTGATAGTACAGTACAAGCATGGTATTAGATAGCAGTACTTTTCCCTTTCCATGTTGACTTTATATTTTTTTATTTTACCTTATTTTTTTTGCTCTATATCAGCTTCATACAAGTTTCCCCGTGTTTCTCTGAATTTCTCATTTATTCCAAATATTAGGCATTTACTTTGTTTCCATATTTTTATATGTGGATTGAGATATTTAGACATTTTGGTATGTGCCTGGGCTTTCATCAGTACATGAAGGTCTTATGTGGAAAACTCCCTCCACCAAAGCAGACATCTGTAACTTAATGTTTTAAAAGAGTTGCCCAGGGCCCTGAAAAGTTAGGTGATTTATCCATAGTCTCACAGCTAGTTGCTGTCAGACTTAGCACTTGATCCCAAGTCTTTGTGACTCCAAGGTCAGACTTCTCTCTGTTGCCTCCTCTTAAAAAGAATGCTACTCTGATGACAGTGACCCAACAGATGTATTTGAAGCATAGCAAAAATGACCAGCCAGTGTTTGAAACTTTTTAAGGCAAAAGGAGCAGCCTTAGTTTGCCAGGAGGAAGGACTTTGAAGAAGTCCTTAAATTCAGTTTAGCAAGTATTTGTTAAATGCCTACTGTGTGTTACGCACTGTGCTGGTTACTGGGGATACAAACACAAAGGGTATAATTGTCCCTGCCTTTGGAACGGCAACTTATTAGTTATTCTGGGTCAGTAGTTAATAGGAAAAGAGCTAGCATAAAGGGGAGAAACATTTTAAGTAAGCTGTGCAGCCCACCTTTCGTACTTCCCAGGCAGAATGGATGGTTCTGTATGTCTGTTGCAACTCTTGACTTTTTATATATAGAGTTGTATTCTGTTAGGTTCTTTATGTACCAATAAGGAGAAACCCTGACTAGAAGAAGGAGTGGTCCATTTCTAGCACTAGAATTTGAGAGTTTCAAATGACTTCTAAATAAGAATGTTAAATAAATTATGGGATTGAGTAGTTTAATTTCTATACTGCATTACCCTTTTTGTATTTGTTTCAAGTATAGTTTTGGGAAGTGTACCCTACAGTATTTTCAGTAAGAATGTGGTTAATAAAGATTATGAACTCTTGATTCCAGAAAGTTTATTTAGATTTTTACGTGACAACTTAATACTGTCATTTAGCTATTATTATAGGAAGCTCTTATATTTCTTTTCAATTCTCATCATTTATCCAATTGGTGGCCAGAAGTTTCTTGCAGGAGTTATTTTTTAGTAGATATTCCAGGCTTCTTGGTTGGATAGACTTGTTCGATTTGGGGCATTTACTGAACATTAATTATATGAGGTATTCACCATATTAGAGTTAAATTCAGACTTTCCTCTGCAGATCTTTAAAATTACACAAGATGAAAACTTTGCAGGCAGGTTTGTGGGGCAGTTAGATGGTGAAGTGGATAAAGCTCTGGTCCTGGAGTCAGAAAGTTCAAATTGAACCTGCGGCACTCACTAGTTGTGTGACCCTGGATAAGTCACTTAAGTCCTATTTACCTCATATCCTCATCTGTAAAATGAGGACACACTGGAGAAGGAAATGGCAAGCCCGCTTCAGTATCTTTGCCAAGAAAACACCAAATGAGGTCACAAAGAGTCGTCCAGGAATGAAAGAGAAAAATGTGCAGGAAATTGTAAGTACTTTACAAATATGGTCTTATTTGAACCTCACTACAATCCTGCGAAGTAGGCGCTATTATTATCCCCAATTTACAGTTGAGGAAACAGAAGTTAAGTGATTTGCCCAGCTACACAGCTGGTAAGTGTCTGGGGTTAGATTTAAACTCAAGTCTTTTAACTTCACGGCCAGAGCTCTATCTGCTGTACCACCTGGCTGCCCCATTATGAACTAAACTAGTCAAATATTTATCAGTCCTCTTTTAAATAACTTGCTGAAATCATTTCCACTTGTGCTTTCCATAAGGGTGAATATGATAGAACTTTAGACTGGCGAGAGTTATGGGATGCCCTATAGTCCAACTCCCTTCTTTTTCACATGTGGAAACTGAGTCAAAGAGAGGTTAAATGACTTGCCTAAAGTAAATTCAGGTCTTCTGACTTCAGAACTAGTATTCTTTCCAAAACTCATGGTAGTCCTTATGCTTTGGATATTATTATTAAAATGTCCTTTTGCCTTTTTTTAAACAAGACGATAATACTGAAACAGTTGTTTTTGTGTGAATATAAGTTGTCTAACCATAAAGAATTAACATCATACATGCATAACTTTGCCTTGTTTAACATTACTTGACAATAGCATCATTAATATATTATGTCCAAATCCTACTGTAACATAGCAAAGCCCCCATTATAATGTCATTTGGCCAGCTGCCGAAGACAAGAAAGAGAATCTAAAATGAACTCTAATAGTGTTGCCTCCTTTGAAGATCAGTTGGCTTTCTGTCCCATTTATAACAATCTTTCTATGGAGGTGCCTGTTGTGCTGTTCTCGCAGACGTGTTTTTCTGTAAGCATTTGGAAACACTGGGAAGGGTGTGTCTATACATAAGACTCAGATTGCAGCCTCATAGAAAGACTAAGTCCGTATCCTGAGCTGCCTTTTTCTCTCTCTGAAATCTCCCTTGATGATCTCATCCTCTCCTATGGGTTTAATTATCTTTACACAGGAGAGAGGGAGGGAGAGAGAGAGAGGGAAGGAAGGAGGGAGGGAGGCAGAGAGAGAGAGAGAATGAATACACATATGCATGCTGCTACAGAGTTAAATGCAAGATTATTTTTGGTGGGAGAAGGAGCTAAGAGTTAGTGGGTTCAGGAAGCAGTTCATATGGAACAGAGATTCTTAACTTTTTTTTTTTACTTTGTTGGCAGTGTAATGGAGTTTGTGAACCTCCTTCTCAGAATAATATTTTTAAGTCCATAAAATAAAATACATAGGGATATAAAGGAAACTAAGAAGAAGATAGTAAACTAAGTCTTAAAGGAAACTAGAGAGTTAAGTTAAAATGAGAAGAGAATACCTTTTGGCATAGGAGGATAGATAGCCAATACAAAAGGCACAAAGATGGAAGAGGAGTATTGTTTTTTAGGAATTGTAGGAAGACCAGTTTAACTGGACTATAGAATGTGTGAAAAGGAGTAAATGTATAACAATGCTGGAAAGATAGTTTCTAGGATCAGGCCATAAAAGGCTTTAAATGACAAACTAATAAGTCTATATTTGATTTTAGATGTAATCGAAACTAGCTGTTGGAGCTTATTTAGTAGGGTAGTGACATGGTCAGAATTTTGGTAACTGGGGGAGGGTAAATTAGAAGAGAGACTTAAGTCAGGAAGAACAATTAGAAAGCGTTATTTTTTGCAGTACAAGCAAGTGGTGATGAAAGAATAAACAAGGATGGTGGTATATAAATAGAAAGAAGGTGACAAAAGAGATGTTTAGGTAAACATTACAAGATTTGGCAAATGATTAGATAAGTAGAGTGAGGGAGAGTAAGGAATCAAGGAGGACACTCAGGTTTGTTGATTGGGAGTTTGGTGGTACCTTGGGAGAAATTAGGAATTTGAAGGCAAAAGTGAATGAATGAATATTTATTAAGTGCTTACTATGTGTCAAGCACTGTGTTAAGTGTTGAGTATACAAATGCAAGCAAATAAGTTATATCTTGCCTTTAAGTAGTGTAGTAAGTTACTTGTTAGGGGAAGACAGCACACTGACAAGTAATGACCAGCACCAAGTCTTTTGGACAGGAAATTCAGAGCAAATAGTGATAGGAGTCATAGAGCAATTGCTTGACACGTCCTTTTCAGTTATGGTGGTGTTGGTTTAGAACTGGAAAATGTGTTGCGCTTGAAGTTGAGGGTTTGGGAAGAAGATGTTGAGCACATAGAAAGTGGGGGGAAAAGTGGTGTCATGGTAAGATACAGTGATTGCTCGCCAATCCAAAGGCCCAGAGCTTGAGTTCCAGGTCAGAGGGAGAAGTTTGAGGACAGATGATGAGGCACGAGACGACTGGCAAATGATGTGGTAGGTCTGAGCATGAGCTCAGTGAATAATGCCTTGTGTTTTAGACAAGATGAATTTGAGATGCCTGTAGGATATCTGGTGTGAAATATTCAGTAGGTGATTTGTAATATTCATAGAAGTGATCCTGTAGATCACCTAGGTCACCCCCTCTTTTTTCCAGCTGGAATAACTGAGGCCCAGAAACCTTAAGTGACTTTTCCATTTGATGATGATCCAGGTTACAAATGACAAAAAAGGAATTCAGATCCAGGTCTTCTGACTCTAAGTCCAGAATTTTTTTACTGTTCCCCATGTTCTTTTCCTCTAGACTCACCTTTACTTGAGAATTCTCTATATCAATTGACGCATTAAAATTTTCATCACCAAGGATTATAAAATCAGAGTAATTTTTTACTTTTTTTTACCCCACCTCCCTCTTATATCTAATCAGTTGCCAGTATTAATTACTAATTAATTTTAATCACATGATTGCCAAGTTTAATGAAACTGTTATTCCTATTTCTGCCCTGCAAAAGTAAGAAAATGTCCCCATGAAAATTGCACTGTGAAATGCAAGTGCAAAGTTTCATGACATGGTTCTACAAAAAAATGCTGACGCTAACTGCATTTTATAAACAAGTTGTAAGGCATAATAAAAATACAAGAACAATTAATATCATTTTAGAAGAGGTTGAAAGTAGGATGCTACTCTTCTTTCTACCCCCATTTCCATTTCTTATCTGGTGTATTGTCCTCTTTTGTCTCCCATCTCTCCCTTCTCTAATCCATATTCCAAACAACTGCCAAAAGAATCTTCCCAAGAGCGACTTTATCACTCCTCTGGTCAGAAACCTGCAGTAACTCATCATTTCATGAATAAAAACACAAACTACTTGCATTCTTTACAGTGCTAGCGTTTAAGGTCTTCCCCAGTTTGGTTTCTATTTGCCTATCTTCTTTTTACTCCCTTTTATGTATATCTTGTGTTCTAGCCAAACTAGAATATTAACCATTACCTAAATTAGAAGTTCCATCTCCTACTTCTTTGTAAACCATCCTCCATGACTAGAATGAGCCTTATCTTAGCCTCCCAAAATGCTTCTCTTTCTTCAAGTCTCAATACAAGTGTTTCCTCCTCTATGAAGCTTTCCCTGATCTTCCCAGCTCAGTGTTGTTACCTAGAATTTATTTTATTTTACATGACTAGTGTGCGGAGGGGAGGCATAATAGGGGGAGAGTTATGCATATTCTACCCCCCAAACAGAGAGTGAGCTCTCCTTCAGAGCAACTGTTTCATTTCTGAAGGAAAAAAGTGATCTTTTAATTAATTTCTCATTATACTTTAAAGTCTAGGTGATATTATTCAAAACACTTAAGTTTTATTGAGACCTCATTTTATTTCTTGACCACTATTTATTAATACTAAGAAGTGGTGTTACATAGAGAACTAGCTTCAGGGTCAGGAGGACCTGATTTCAAGTCCCAAGACTAACCTCTCCTGCTTCTGTGACCCTGGCAAGTAATGTTTGAGAGGTTTTCTTTTAAGAGAGGCATTTACGTCTTAGAATTTGTCTTTTATAAATTATTGCAAAAATGAGGTCAGTGATTCAAGCAGTTCTCTATAACTATAAATTGTGAAGCAGTTGCTACTCTGAATTGATAAGAGGGAGTTTCCTCTCTGGGGAGTTCCATAAAACACTGAAATCACAGGCCTGAACAAAAGGAAGATTTTCATGCCAGTAAATAAAAATAACCGACATAAGTAAGACAGTATTTAAAGCAGTGTTGTACTTAAATTCTTCAAAGATCCAAGATTTTGTTAGTGTAGGTATTCCATTCATGCATGTCTTAATGTAACCCCTCATTAACATTTTGAAATAGGTGGTGTTTTTTTTAAGGATGCTTGCCTATTTTCCCTTTAATACACAAATTCCCTGAATGTTGAGCACAGAGTGTTGTATATAATAAATGCTTATAAGTATGGAATGACTGTGCTGTGCTAATTCACTAATGAATGAACGTTATTGGAGAAAGGTGGGGAGAGTGTCCCTCTTTTAGAAAAGGGAGTAAGGAGGCCCTCTGAGATGCCTAAATCTAGACGCTAAAGAGGATGTTTTTTGCTTCATACCTTCCTAGGAGTATAAATGTTTAGAAGTCATAGAAATTCCAGGGCCATGAATGAATTTTAAAAATCGTAACCTATAGCCAGATAAAGATATTATTTTGTGAGTGATAAAAGCTATTATTATTAAAGATATTATTATTTTATGGTGAAACCTTTTTTTTTTACCCTAAAAGAGAATTCAAAGATTTTGCTGCTTTTATGGAACTTTTTTTTTTTAAACATTTTCATGTTGTTTAGGAATTTTAGTGGGAGAGGTTTTTCTTTTAAGAAAGGCATTTAAATCCTAGAATTTGGCTTTTAAAAATTACTGCAAAAATGAGGTTACCAAATGTGGTAAATTATAGTCTATTATGTTGTTTTTAATTACTGGGCTGTTGAGTGACTTGAAAAGATGTTTCTAGGTAAAACAGTAGAAGATAACATGACTGCTAATTTGATGGATAACATGTAGATCAGAAAAACTTTGTGTATTTTCCTTTAAAAAATCAGTTCCCTTATACATTCTTTTACCTAATAAAATTTTGATAAAAAGTCTTTTAAAAAATGATTGTAGTTTAAAAAAGCATCCATGTAAATACATGCATCCTTGCACATTTTACATATATATGCATATATATATGTGTGTGTGTGTATATATATATATATATGTAAAGACTATTTGAATACATGCAAACATGTGAGTGAAAATGGAGTAATTACTTCCAGGTAATTTTGATTGGCATTGACCCTGTTTTTACAAGAGTTAAATTAACCCCCTGGAGTGGATAGCATATGATACATTTATTTGACAAATGGGAAGACTAAGCTAAAAGAAAGTACACAGCTAGTCACTGCCCTGCAATCCCTATTCCTAATGATCCTTATTCATTATGTTTTTTGTGAAAAGAGATTGTTATACCTGATAAAAACAAACAGGCAAGATTAAAGAAAACTAATTAGTGAATTCTCAAGGAAGCTTAGTGAAAGCAGTGAAACAATGGAAAGAGCAGCAGATCAAAATCATAGTATTGAGGTTCAAATTTTAACATCATTTATATTATGTGTAAAAATGCCTTCATATTAGGGGACTTCAACACACACACAGACTCACTCTCTCTCTCTCTCTCTCTCTCTCTCTCTCTCTCTCTCTCTCTCTCTCAAGCATCCTCAACTTAGTCATTTAACATGACCTACTCTTCCGTCCCACTTAGCCACACATAAGGTCATACCCTTGATCTTGCTATAACCTTCAGATGCATCACTTCATATTCATGAACTCTGAAATTCCCTGATCTCATCACAATCTGTTGTCGTTACTTCTCCCTTTGCCTTGCAACCCCAAGCCCTGCTCTTTGTTAACAACATGACCTCTCGACGCCTCAGTTCTTTACTAGTTCTTTCACACCTGTTCTAGCTATATTCCCTTCTCTTCCCCATCTTGCCCCAGTGGTGAACCAATTCAACCAGCCTCTTCTCCTGATTCCCTGACACCCTTTTCATTTGGCCAGTCTTGCCCTGCCAAGCCTCAGTGTTAGATCACTCCCACCACCCACTGCCTTTCACTCCTACCTACATCCTGCTGAACAAAGTTGGAGAAAAATCACAAAGCCATGCTGACTTGGTCCACTGAAAATTTATGTTATATGACCTCAATTGGGCCCTCACTGCCACGGGACAATTTCTTTATACCTCCCACGTTAGGTCACTATCCCACTCTTCACAGTGGCTCTTCCCAACCTTTTCATTCTTTCTCAAATCTCCCATTCTTTCCTTTTCCCTAACCCTTTCAGCTAAGAGCTTTGCCTTATATTTTACTGAAAATATTGAGACCATTCTCGAAGAGCTCCCTCTTCTCCCTTCCTCTCTGATCGCCTAGTTGCTCTCTGCCATTATCTGTTTCTTTATCCTTATCTCACATAATGAGACGGTCCTTTTACCTATCAGGGCAAACTCTTCTACATGTACAAATGATCTCATTACACCCCATCTAGCAGACTGCTGCCTCCTCTGATCCCAACTCTCTCAACTATCAATCTTTCCTTTTTTTCTGACTGCCTGCACACATGCTCATGTCTCCCTCATCCTTAAAAAACCCCCACTTGATCTATCCACCTCTTAACTATCATCTAATATTTTTCTTCCCTTTCTGACTAAATTTCTTGAGAAGGCTATTTATAATAGGTGTTTCTACTTCCTTTCATCTCATTCCTTACCTCTTTAAAGTATGCCTTCCACTTTCATTATTTGACAAAAATTGTTCTCTCCAAAGTTTCTGATGATTTCTTGTCACCAAATTTCCTAACCTTTTTTTTCAGTCCTCATCCTTCTTGACCTCTCTACAGTCTTTGATAGTGTCATTTACCCTCTTTTCCTCAATACTCTCTTCTGTCTAGATTTTCATTACACAATATTCTTCCCTGCTTCTCCTTCCTATCTGACCACTCCTCAATATCCTTTGCTGGATCTTTATCCAAATCATACCTACTAACCATGGCTGTCCCAAAGGGCTCTCTATCTTGGGCTCTTTTCTCTTCTCCCTCTATACTGTTTTTCTTGATGTTCTTATCAGTACCTATGAATTCATTATCATCTCAGTGCTAACAATGTTCAAAGCCACTTTTCCAACTCTAACCTTTTTTCAACAACCTCCAGTCTCACATCTTCAGCTGCCTGTTAGACATTTCAAACTAGATGTCCCATTGACATCTTAAAGTCAACATGTCCAAAGTGACCGCATTATATTTCCACCTAAACCCTCCCCTCTTCCTAACTTCTCTGTTACTGTAAAGAATAACACTGTTCTCTTAGTTCTTCAGGCTTGCAACCTAGGTACTATCTTCAGCTCCTCACAGTCTCATCCCCTACATATATCTGTGACCAAGACCTGTCAATTTTACCTTTGTAACATCTCACAAATATGTCCCCTTCTCAGTGATACTCCCACTAACCCACTGCAGGCACTTATCACCTCAGTCCTAGACTATTGTAATAGCCTTCTATTTGGTCTCCCCACCTCAGGTCTTTCCCTATTCTAATCCATTCTTCATTCAGCTGTCAGAGGGATCTTCCTAAAGCATAAGTCTGACCATTTCATTCCCCTATTTAACAAACTCCATTGGTTCCCTTTTACCTCTGGTATCGGATATAAAATTCTCTGGTGTTCAAAGCCCTTCATAACCTTTCTACTTTGCACCTTTCCAGTTTTCTTAAACCTTATACTCTTCCATGTATACTCTGCAATCCAATGACTCCTACTTCCCTGTTTTCTTCACATAATACCCTCCATCTGCCAACTCTGTATTTTTATTGGTTTTCCTCCCTTACCTAGAACTGTTTCCTTCCTCATATGCATCTCCTGGCTTCCCTGGCTTTCAAGTCTCAGCCTAAGTCCTGCCCCTTGTAAGAAGCTTTTCCATCTTTCTTAATCTTAGTACCTTTCCTTTGAGGCTATCCCCAATTTGTCCTGTATGTGTATCTTGTTTGTACCTCCACTAGATTGTAAACTCCTTGAAGGCAGGAATGGTTTGGTGTGAGGGCAGGAGAGAAGGGGTATGGTTTGTATCTCTCATGCTTAGTACAATGCCTGGCACATAAAAAATTACTTAATAAATGCTTGTTGGCTTGAATACCTCTGATCCCTTCTATCTTATGTAATCTTTGGCAAGTCACAACTTCTCTGGACCTATTTCCTTATATGTAAATTATGGGGTTGAACTAGATGGCTTCTGAAGTCCCTTTTAGTTCTACATCTATGATTCTTTGATCACACAAATACTACATGCTCAGGAATAGTTCACATGGAATCAAAAAGAATTTAGAGTGGGAAGAGATCTTAGAGATGCTCCAGTTTCACCTCTTAATTTTAGAGAAGAGGAAACTAAGATTCAGTGAAGTGATTTATCACATTGGAAGTAAGGAACAGAGCCATTATTCAAACCTTTGCCCTCTGACTTGAAATCCATTGCCCTTCCTCTTTCTTTCCTCTACAACAGAGTGGTATTAAGTAACCAAGGAAGGATAAATCAGTTGTGGCTGCCATGGGGAAGAAGATCAAGGTGACTTATATTTGACATGCCTTCCAAGGTGTAAGAAGAAAAGGAAGGGGGGAGAGAGCAAATCTTATATTCCTTAGTCATAGGTCTGACCATGCTACTCCTCTGATCAAGCAGTCTCAGTGGTTTTCTGTGACTAGTAGTATAAAGGGTTTATTGTACCCTTTCAAACTGATTATACATTATTCCTCTTATACATTGTGTATTCCAGTCTACCCTGTAGACTGCCCTCTCCAGTACTGGATATTTTTATCATTCTCCTTCCCTGACAACATACTGGACCAGGAAGATGATGAGGGGGTACGTATATAATCCTTGTTTCTCCCTGCCTCTTCTAGACCGTCCCTCTGCTGTTATAACTTGAGAGGTTCACTCTTTCCAGATATATCAACTAATAATTACTCTTACTCCTCTCTAGACTGAACTACAGACTTTGTCTCCTTTCATCTTGGAAACTCACTACAGCCCTGGAATTTTCACATTATAAGTTTCCTCTGCCCCTTCAGCTTTTCCCTCTAATTAGACGACTCCTTTCAGAACCTCTTTTGAAGGAGGATGCCTAGGTCAGCCATGTCTTATTCTTCTCCAGGCTATATTCTCAGTGTCAGCAGATTTGCCTTGTTACTTTTTTGAGAAAAATAAAAGCTATTCATCATATAAAAATAAAGTAAAAGCTATTCATCATACAAGTTCCTTCTCCCCATCCAGTATGTTAAATTCCCTTGACAGTATACTCCATTCTTGTTTTCTATGCTCTAGTATCTGATGAAGAAGTCTTCTTTTCATCACAAGACCAGTCATTCTACTTGTGCCCTGATCGCCTACTTTTCTGCCTCCTCTAGCAGCTTCCTCCTTCAGCCGCCTTCTTCCTCTATTCCTTAAGCTTTTCCCAACTGCTGCCTATTTATACATCTACATCTCCCCCATCCTAAAAAAAAAAACCTTAACTTCTGTCCCCTCAAGATATTTTCCTAAATTTCTCTTCCCTTTTGTAGCCAACCTTCTATTAAAAGCCTTCTACTTTAGTTACCGCCATTTCATCTCCTCCTCCTCCACATCCCAGTCCAATCTGGTTTCTGACATTATGACTTAACTAAAGCTGCTCTCTACAGAGTTGCCATAACAATCTCTTACCAGCCCAGTATTATTATCTTTTCTTACACTTCTTTTTAAAGTATACATTTATTTTTCAATATTCACTTTTACAATATTTTGAGTTCCAAATTTTTTTCTCCCTCCCCTTCCCCCTTCTCAAGACAGCAGATAATCTGATAAAGGCTATTTATGCACAGTCAGAGGAAACATTTCCACATTAGTCATGTTGTGAAAGAAGAATCAGAACAAAAGGGGAAAACCACGAGAAAGAAAAAAAAAGAAAATAATGTGCTTTGATCTGCATTCAGAATCCATATTCTTTCTCTGGATGTGAATAACATTTTCCATAATGAGTCTTTTGGAATTGTCTTAGATCATTGTATTGCTGCAAAGTTTTCTTGTACTTCTGAAGTACTGTTGATACTGTTGAACATATCCTTTAAAAAAATTCTTTTTTTTTTTTTTTTGCTTTTTGGAGGGGAGAAGGCAGGGCAGTTGGGGTTAAGTGACTTGCCCAAGGTCACACGTGTGTGTGTGTGTGTGTGTGTGTGTGTGTGTGTGTGTGAGAGAGAGAGAGAGAGAGAGAGAGAAAGACAGAGAGACAGAGACAGAGAGAAGTGTCTGAGACTGGATTTGAACTCAGGTCCTCCTGACTCCAGGGCCAGTGCTCTAGTCACTGTGCCACCTAGCCGCCCCAAACACATCCCTTCTTCCTGGATAATTTCTTCTCCCTGGGTTTTTGTGATACAGATCTCCTACCTTTCTGACTATTCTTAGTCTTCTTTGCTGGACCAATCAATCAGTCAACATTTATTACGTGCCTACTATATGCCAGACAATGTGCTAAGTGCTAGGGATGCAAAAAGAGGCAAAAGACAATCTCTGCCCTCAAGGAGCTTATAGTCTAAAGGGGGAGCCAATAAGCAACCAAATATAGATAAAGCAAGCTATATATAAAATAAACAGGAAATAATTAACAGAAGGAAGGCACTGGAATTAAGAGGGGTTATGGACGTTTTCCTGTAGAAGGTGAGCTTTTATTTGGGACTTATAGGAAGCCAGGGAGGTGAGTAGCTGGAGCAGAGGAGGAAGGGAATTGCAGGTTCAGGAGACAGCTAGAGAAAATGTCCAGAGCCAAGAGATGGAATGTCTTGTCATGGAACATTCAGAAGGCCAGTGTCATAAATGGAAGAATGCATGTCAAAGAGTAAAGTGTAAGAAGATTGGAAAGTTAGGAGGGAACTAGGTTATGAAAAGTTTTGAATGCCAAACAGCATTTTGCATTTGCTCCTGAAGACAATAAGAAACCACTAGAGTATATGAAGGGAGAGAGGGTGACATGGTTGGACCTGTACTTTAGGAAAATCACTTCGATGACAGAATGGAGAATGGATTGGATTGAGAAGAGACTTGAGGCAAGCAAACCCATCAACAGCTGTTGTAATAATCAAGAGATGTTGCAAAGGTAAAATTGACAGGCCTTGGCAAAAGCTTGATTATGGGGAGTGCCCATTCCATATTTATGGATGTTCCCCAAAACTCTTCTGGGACTTCTGTTCAGTTTTTGTATCCTTTCTCAGTAATGTTTTCTACCTCCCTTTGGTTCAGTTTTCATCTCTACACATAAGGCTTTGTGTTCCAGCTCCTGTCATTGATTGTTTATTGACCCTTTTCACTGGATGCACTGTAGGTGTCTCAGACTCCTCATATCCACAATAGAACTCATCATTCCTTCCCCCCCATAGCCACCTTGTCTCCAGATTGCTCTATTTTTGCTACAGTGGTAGACATAGTTTGATTATTTTGCTCACTTGCCCAACAACCTCGAACTGCCTCTGGGATAAAACACAGACTTTTTAGATTGACTTTCCATAAAATGGCTGTAGCCAACTTTTCCATATAAAACATATAAAACATCCAAAAGGATGTTTTATACATGACTTTGCTTCCTGTACTCTACATTCCACTCAGTTCTGCACTCTTGTCTCTTGCCTCTGAGCCTTTGAACAGACTGCCTTTGATGCCTCTTCTTAGAGCCTCAAGCTTCCTGAAAGGCTCCATTCCTGTACCATCTCTTATGGAGAATCCTATTTTTGTGAACCTGATAATAATCACAATCTAGTTTAACTAGTTACCTTCTCTTCTTATTGTTGGTATATATTTATCTGTTTACGTCTCTCATATCTATAAGAGAATGTAATCTCCTTGAGGACAAGACTTTTTTCTTTTTGGCATTGTAACTCTTGTATTTAGCACTATGCAGGTCATAAAACTCTTAATAAATATATCTTAGGTTAGATTGGAATAGATCACTAGAGGTCATCTACAAGATGACCATTTCTTGATGTACAAAGAATTCCTTTTCATGAATAAATTGGATTAAATTATTTTCAGATCTCTTGAACCTCTGAGCTTCTGTGACTCTGTGAATGTTTCAAAGCCCAATGATTTTTAAAGCTTTATTCAAAACTGCCCCAAACCAAAATGTATTTAAAATAATATAAATCCAAAGACACCTGAAGAAATTAGGGGGTCTCTTCCTGTGTCATCATACAGTGGCAAAGCTATTATTTCTCTGATGTTTCTCATGCCAGTCTGCCATTTTGATTTTACAAACTAAACTAGGGCGTGAGGTGGATTTTTTTGAGGGAGAGAAGTTTTTGTTTTTTTCTGTTTTGTTTGCTTTAATTTTGGTCTGGATTTATGAATACTCTTAGTGTGAAAACTTCTATCACTGGTGATATTGCAATTTCATGATGTGTTGTGGTAAAACCATCTCAGTTCACAATCAGACGACCTCTAATCCAAGTATAGGCATTTGTTGAGATTGATGCCTCTTATGAAGCAGGCCAAGTTCCAAGAGGAACCAGCAGCTTCAGAGAAAACAAGATGGATTTTTAATAGGGTAAAGATGCAATAACATAGCAGGAGGGGATTGTTAAGGTATTGGGTAATAGGTGAGGGGTCCCAGCCAGGGTGGAACTGCACATGTGATTACCCACAATGCATACAGAAAAACCCATTTGGGGGTGTGTGTATGTATGATAATGATATTATTATAAGCCTCTCTACATCCTAAGTTCACTCTAGGTCAGTTCTTTACTATTACTGTGAAGGTGCTTACTTAGGGAAAGTCTTCTTCCATTGTTTTGAGGTCCACACTGCTTGGGCATCCTGGTGGTACCACTTGCTGATTGGCTGAGTATTGTGGTCCTATCTGAGACTTAGATGGATGGTTGTGGTTGAGTGCACCTGCTGGTTCTGTGGGAAATAGGAGTTCATGGGCACACCTGTTGTCTAGTGAGCATTGTGGCATATATGAAGAAGTTAGGATATGAGTGTGGGGATGGGGCGGTGAGTGGCTAGATAGGTGCAGTGGGCCTGCGTTCAGTGAAGCCTACAAGGAATTCAGAACATTGGGGCTGGGGACAGCTCCATCAGGATTCCACCAGTTGTACACAACTTACCTGTTGCCCAAAGGGTTGCTCTAATTTAAGTGACATGCATCACACAGCTGGCATGTGTTAGAGGCAGGACTTAAACCTGGGTCTTCCTGATGCTGAATCACTATCCATTAGTCCAGTTGACCAAATTAACAGGATTCAAAACTTTGTTTTGTCTTGATTTTTGTTTTGTCATTGGGTGACTAAAGACTTAGTGACATTGCTAACTGTTTTCAAAGTGGAGGAGAATTGTACAGAGCAGAATATTAAAGTTTGCAAACTAAGGCAGATTCAGTTTGAAATTCTGAATAATGGAGTGGGGTGGGGGTTGTGGAAGACAGTATAGTAACTTATTGAGAAGAATCCGTCCCTCCCCCCCAAAAGAAAAAGAACAGGTTTACTGATTTTTTCACACTGAAGCTAATTCTTGTACTGGCGTACAATCCTTAATATGTTTGGTTAATTAAACCAGGACATCACACTCCTAGAAGTTCTTTTAGGATGTTTCTTGTCTAAACAAAGAAAAAGAGGAGCTTAGAACCTGGGACTCTTAAGTATATTTCAGTGAAGTGAAATTGATAATTTATTTAAATATAGATGGATAGATAGATAGATAGATAGATAGATAGATAGATAGATAGATAGATA